>NW_028258142.1:5972500-6275530 GCF_053883595.1 Heterocephalus glaber | reverse complement strand
GATTTGTATGGTTTGTATTGCAAATAGATAGTTTCCTAAACAGTATCCTTGGATAGCACAGAGTTGGGAATCCTAAGCCCAGAGTAGCCGTTATTAATCAGTTGTGATAGCTTTTCCTACCCTTTGGGCTTAGCCTATCCTGATATGTAATCCACACTGTTGGAGCTGAATAGAGTATCCAGCTGAAGGCTGGTTGGCCTACTAGCTTTAGTTTTATGATTCTGTTATACAGAGGCAGTCACTGAAATCTCTCAGGATGAAGGGGTTTGCTACTTAAATTTAGAGACCACTGCTAGATATTAAAAATAACAGTTTAGAAAACTAAAATTCCTCTTAGCTGTGTTAGAGATCTTTTTTTTTTTACTCTTATCAAAATGTCATACATTAAGGCAAAACTCAGAAACTCTAAATGTATACTCATTGAACTTTCACACACTAAGCATCCTTGCAACTGGTTCTCAGATTAAAAAAAAAACATTATAGTACTCCAGAAGCCCCCTAATGCTTTCGGTTTTCCACTGCTGGGACAAAGTACCTGACATACACAACTTAAAGAAGAAAATGTTTATTTTAACTCATGGTTTCAGAGATTTCAGTCCATGATGTTCTTGCTCCATTGTGTTAGGCCTGTGGCAAGGGAGAAACATCATGGCAGAAGGGCATTGTAGAGAAAAGCTGCTCACCTTATGGCAGGCTGGACACAGAGTGAAAGGGAAAGACCCCAAGAAAGAGGAGGGGGTTGAGGACAAGAACATATCCTTCAAAATGATATACTCAGTGATATACTTCCTCTCTCAGTGTTATACTTCCTCCAAGTGGGCTTTACCTCCTAATAGTTCATTCAGCTATGAACTCATCGGTGGGTTAGTCTCCTGATGAGGTTAGTACCCTTTTGATTCAGTCACTGCTCTAGGCCCCACCTCTGAACACCACTTCACTGGAGATCAAGCCCTCAATACTTGAGTCTTTGTAGAAACATTTCATATTTAAACCACAACAGCTTCCTTCGGATAAGATCCCTTCCCAAAGTCACCACTAAGTCACCATGAAAAAGTAAGGAAGTAGTTCCAGGGCTGTGGGAGATCTGCAACATATCTGCCAATATATTTGACGAAATTTGCTAATAAAAGACTACTGAAGTCAAGAGGCCTAGTGTGAGACCTTTTCTAACATGAGACGAGGACATCATCTATTTCTAATATATAATGGATGTCAGATTGATATAAGGTATTTGTTGATTTTTCTTCTTAACTGTAGGATGTCTTATTTTTTTATTATAATCCTGTCCTATGATTTCCCTTACACATATGCATTTTGTTTCATATCTTTGAATTTTAAATGTCTTATCTGTAGACTGTGAAATATTATATAGTAATTATTTAAATTTTACTCTCTATGTAGAAAAAAACGTTCTTCACTTAATTTCTAACAAGTAAATTAATTTTTATTAAAATACTCAGCTTGATAGAATAATTCCAGATAGTTCATATTAAAATTTTTTTTCAGTATTAGACATCAATGTAACAGAAGCTCAAGTTTGTCTAAGTATAGAAGTTTGCACTGTCAGACTGCCACCACCTGAGGTACCACATATTTGATTTCTATAATTTATTATATTTACTACATATTTAATATGTATTTCTTTTACTAATATGTTATTAGATTTCAATTTTCAACACAGTGATAGGAAGGTTTTTGTTATTGAAGGACATACTACTAAATGCTTGATATATTTATGTATATTGTTCTAAATCTTCTGAAAAGAAGATATTCTGTTCTTTTAACACAGGTCTTATCATATCCCTTATTAAAAATTTCTCAGTGGTATCGAAAATTCCACAACCTTACCCTGTCTCAGCGCCCACTTCCTGCCTCTTTTTCTAATCTCTAAATATTAAAAGCACAGTTTCAACTCCTACTAAATGTAATGTTTACCCCCACCCTTGTTTAATAGCATTTTTTCTATTTTTTATACATAATACTTTCCATATCCTTTGTAGAAGGTTATATCTTCTATTTTACTTTTTCCTGTGACATTTAGTATAGAACCTTTCTTACATATTAGTAGTCACACAGTAAATGTTATCTTTTTTACCCTGCATACTAGTAGTTCCCAACAGAAGGAGCTAGAAGGGGAAAATAACAGTTTCACTTCCCATGAATTACTTGCCAGTGTCTACAGACAGTCTGGTTTATCAAAATGAGGAAAGGATAATGTCACTACTGGTATCTAATGAGTAGAAGCCAAGGATTCTAATAAATTATCCTGCTGTGACACTTGATAGATAAATTAATAAACCAGACCATTCCCTCTAAGACCACTTAGGTAAATTAGTAAGCCTGTCCTTCTAGTCACCCACTCCAGGAAAAATTGGGGGGATGAATGGATGGTTGAGTGGCACAGACTAATTTCTATTTTGAAGTTGCTGGCTTTTGTTCCTAAATTCTATTCCTCTGAGCTACAAAATAGTTTTTAAAATCCTGATCTTTCATCCTACTTGATAAATTTTAAGACAGTTTATCATAATTCATAAGAAATGATATTTCAGGCCTTAGTTTTTTTTAGTCCATTCTCCCCTCCCCTCCCTATGTACAGAAGCTTTGTTTCCATTCTTTCCTTCTATTTTTACTTTTTTCCTTTGTCTCTTCCTTCCTTTCTCCCTCCCTCCTCCATTATTACCCTTCCCATTTGAACATTTTCTTCCCATTTCCCAATATCTATTATATACTTTGTCCTTATTTCCACTTTCAGTTTCTCACAATGTGGTATTTAAACATGTGTATCCGATTTATTTCACTTAAGAGTATGGTCTCAAGGTGCAGCCATTTAGCTAGAAATGTCTCAAGCTTATCCTTCTTTATGGCAGAGTAGTACTCCATTGTATAAAAAAAAAACCCACATCTTCCTTGTCCATTCATCTGTTGATGAGCATTTGGGCTGTTTCCAAGATTTAGCTATTACAAACTGCTGCTATAAACATGAGTTTGGCTCTTAGTTTTACAATTAAAACATTCAGAGAAGTATTTCAAACAATAATCTTCTGAGTTCTGAATTTTAGTGTTAAACTTTAAAATAGTATTTTTCTGGAAGTCATTTAAATGTTTAGGGAGGAACTTATATGCATAAACTGCTATTTTACCGGTTGATAAATTGAGATTATAATAGAATACACTGTTACATGAGGGATGTATTCCAGAAAACCATTTGTAATCTTAACTGTTTGCCTTGAAGAATTAATTACATGAAAAATTCGGGAATTGAGCACCTGGAAATAAATTTGTGTTTATTCTGTAGTTACCTATTCAGTGTGATTATGGTTATGTGCAAGGTGCTGATGGAAGTCATCATCTTTTCTCCTGAAAGTTTTTAATCTAGGTCAGAAGAAAAAGCACATACATGCAAATAATTAGAAATTGAAAACATTTACTGAACACTGGTTAATATTCACGCAACCTCAAAGAACAGTGTAGGCTTAGAATCACATTAAAATTCCCAGTTTTGCATTTAATAGCAGTGCTACTTTGGGGCTGTTACTAGATCTCCTGAATTACAACTTTCCTTGTAAATTGGAGATAATGATATCTGTCTTATAGGATTGTGAGGAAATGAATGGAATAAAGTACATTATTAAGTGATTCACAGAGCATGTGATATAAAAGTTCAAATATGATGGCTATATTATTGTTTTATAAGTAAATGAATTAAAACATTAGTTAAATAATTGCTGTAGATCATAAAGGTAGTAACAGATTCAGTATTTACGGTTTGTCCTTTAACTCTGTTCCTTTTACTGTATTATACTTTCTTCATTTATATAGTTTGTCTTAGTTACTTTTCTTGTTGCTGAGACAAAATATCTGACACCCAAAGTTATAAGGAAAAAGGTTTATTTAGCTCACAGTTTGTAGAGGTTTCAGTCCACAACTGGCTGGCTCCGAGGCAGGGCTTGGCAGAGGGGCAACAGTTCATGGCAGTGGAAAACAGGAAAAGCAACAAGGGACCTTAAGAGCATCTTTCTGCCCCTCTTATCTTATCCAGACTACTGGGATTAGGGTGGTGCCAGACCAATCAGTGTACTAGTTTAATAATCACACACCCTTAATCCCAGTATCAAAGACTCTAGATTCAGCCACTTCTGAAAAATCCACCTATCACCACATGAGGCCTTGGGGGAACATCAAGACCCAAACCATAGTATGGTCTTTGGTTCCAATTTGTATGTCCCACAGTTTTTTTGTTTATTTGTTGTTTTTCTGCGGCACTGGAGACTGAACCCAGGGCCTTACACTGAGCTACATCATTAGCCCTTTTTATATTTCTATTTTAAGGTAGTGTTTTGCTAAGTCATTAAGTTTCCTAGGCTGGGCTCGAATTTGCCATCCTCTTTTCTCAGCCTCCCAGAGTGTTGGGATTACAGGTGTTCACCACCACACCCAGCTCCCATATATGTAATAAAAATAGAGTTAAATGACAGTGTTTTGCAGTGTAGAGTGAAGTTTTATAGGAACTGTATTACTTTTGGGTTTCAGATAAAAAGGAGGTGTCTAAGGGATTTTTATCTTTGAAATCATTTGAACCGTTGCACTATATTCTACCATTTTATTCTTCAAATCATTTCCTTTCTTGATTTCTCAGAAGTGACTTCTTTTGTAGAATCTTCTACCATTTGTTCATAGTTCTTTGTCTTAAACTAATTAGATGTTGCTGTTTTGTATAGTTCAGTTTTCAGACCTCTTATCTTATTTTTAGCAGGTTTAACCACCCCAGTGGCTTCAGCCTACCCACCAATACCTCCCATGTATTCTTACATAATTACAAGTTCTTGATGGGGACTGGCTGAGGAGTGAATGGTTAAACTGCATGGCAAAAGCACACAGGATCTGTGAGGAGAGAATGGTTAAACAGCAAGAAGTTTAAATTGGTGAAGCATGCTGTATTTGGCTGTTGTCCTTTCCATTTTCCCAAGGAAACTGCCTAGACTTGAGACAGTCCTTTACCCAAACTGCTTTTCTTCTGTTTTTTTCTCTTACACTGCTATTCTAAATAAAAGCCTGAGAGTTCTCAGCTTCAGTGCTACTCCTGGGAGTCTCCCTAACACTGGGTGCTCTCAGTTGAGACAGCCCCTCTGGTCCTCTTGGTGACTGAACTACATTTTCTCTGAGTGATCTTTCATTCTGTATGCCACTATGGTCATACACTGCAACAGGTTTTCTCTTGGCTACTTTCACAGGAGTTATACCAATACTAAAAGTCAGTTATGTCTAAAACTGACTCTCAGCCCCAAATCTGTTCCTCCTTTGTGTTACTCTTTTGGCTTCTGGACTGGCATCAAAAGCTAATAAATTGCATTCCTAGAGACTTCAGAGTCAACTTTGGCTCTTCACCTAACTTATGTCCTCTATCCATTTTGTCTTTAATAGCCAATTTGTTCTCTGTAACTGGTTCCTCTCTGTCTCCATTTCCATTGCTCCAATTAAAACCCCATTCCTTTGCCTCCAACCATTCAACCAGTCTCTATACAGGCCTCCTTAGTACCTGTCTTCCCCCTTTAGTTTATCCTTTAATTCTTCCTCAGAGTGTCAACAGAATTCTCTTTCTAAATCAAATGTTCCCAACCTAAATATCTCTGTATCCCAACATTGCCTGGAAAATTAAGTCCAAATTTTTTACATTGGCATTATAAAAAGAGGAGGATTTATTTTGTACTTTCTTACCAATATGGTTTTAGTCACGTAAGGATACTTTATAAATATTTGTTAAGTAAATAAATACAAGGCGTTAGCATTCTCTTGGGGTGTGTGGTGAATAGTTGGGTAGCTTGTCAGCCTTTAGAATAACCTGGATTGAGAAACACTAGTGTAAATAAGTGCTCGTATTATGAGTATCCCAGAAGCAGTTGCTTGAGTCTCTGAATAGTGTTGAAAATATTCAGAAGACATAAACTCAAGCTATGTTGTTGTGGCAGAGTGGAACAGCTTAGTGCCATAGCCAAGTCTTACAGCTTAGTGTCACAGCCAAGTGCCACAGCTATGAGGCACAGCTGAGTGTTACAGCTGAGTGTTACAGCTCCAGGTTGAGCTTATCACAATTTGAAGATTCAAGAATCCAATGGCCCCTTGAAAAGGTGGAGAAAAACTTTTATTATGCTGGCAGGCTCAGAGGAGTTCATACTCTGAAGTCTGAGAGCTCTACCAGAAATGAGAGTCTCCTTATATAGGGATCTACAGAGGAGGTGAGCATGCTCACTGAAGCAGAGGGGGCAGAGCTACAGAACATTCCTAAAACACATGCCATGTGAGTATGCTCACTGAAGCAGAGGGCTGTAGTTACAGAACATTCTTCCAAGGGGGCACAGCTTAACAAAACATTTTTGTAAAGGGGCAGAGCTTAACATTGTTGTAAGGGGCAGGCTTAACAAAACATTCTTGTAAGGGGTGGGGTTAACAGTCTCATAAGGAGGTGGAGCTTACAGAACATTCCTGAGGGGCTGAGGCAGCAGAACATTCAAACAGTTACAAAACATTTTGATACTTGTGCAGGAGTATTGCTGAGCAGCACAAACTGTTACATTTCTAGAACAAAACTTTATGTGGGAAAAAAACCAAAACATGGAAGTAAGGCAAGGCCTGTCTTATTGTATAGTATTGCTTTATCAATTTAAGTAGGTGTATATGAGAACCCATAAACTTAACATTTGAACCTGATACCTACTTTTTGAATTTTGTTTTAGGCTGTTTTCCTTTAGACCTAGTCACCCACCTGCTCCAGCCTTTTTCTGACATCTGACATTCATGGTCCCTTGCCCTAACCAATTGTTTTTATCACATAGTTTAGGCAACTGAGCTCTCTCTCTTTTTTTTTTATTTTTATTTTTGAGGCAGGGTCTCAATATTTAGTCCAGGCTGGCCTCAAACTTCTGACAATCTTCCTGCCTCAGCCTTCTGAGTGCTGGGATTACAGGCATGCACCATCCCACCTGTCAGCAACTGATCTCTTAAACACAATACAGCAAAAGATTTATTTCATATACAGGATGCCATGCATTCTTGTTTAATCTGAGTGGCCTTATATACTCTCATATTCTCTCTCTCTCTCTCTCTCTCTCTCTCTCTCTCTCTCTCTCTCTGTCCTTCTCTCCTCTCCCTCCCTCTCTGTGTCCCTTCCTCCCTCCCTCCCATTCTCTCTCTATATTATAACATTTAGGAAGGGCTGTAGAAACCCTGAGAAGGATCAGCCACCAGATATAGAGGAAAGGAGCCTTGATTAGGGCCTGTAAGACTGTGGCTGGTAGGAGTCAGATAAATCAGTGTGGTCAGCGTTTTAAGCAACTATATCATTAAGATTCTAGTGAATTTTGTAAGCAGTAAAAAGTGGAGTTCCTTGAAAATTCCAGTAAAGAGGTTAGAACATTGTTTCCTAGAGTTGCTATGGTGATTTAAAAGGGGATGAAGAATTATGACCATTCTCTGTAATCTTAATATATGTCCTTTCACCCATTAATATTTCTTTACCTCACTTGAAGCCTCTTGCATCTATTAGAAAATGCCTCCCAGGAGACTTTGCAGGGTGAGAGAACTGTAAGTGGTAAACTCTTACTGGCTATATAAGGGCTGAAATACTGCTTAGGTAGGAAACCTGAGGAATAAGAAAAGAGAATTATAGGAGTCAGAAAGGGAATATAAAAAGCAAATTGAGCATAAGCACTATCATCCTTTAAAAGATCAGGTAGAAGTGTAACTCCCTTATATTCTACTGAAAAATACGTAGTTTAAAAATTAAGAAGCTACTCCTCGCAAAAATCAACAATAATGCTGGTGAGGATTTAGGAAAAAAGGAACCCTTTTACACTGATGGTAGGAATGTAAAGTAGGACAACTGCTATGGAAATTAGTATTGAGATTTCTCAAAAAACTGAAAATGGAAATTCCATTTGATCCAGCTATTCTCCTGGGTATATTCCCAAAAGAGTTAAAGACATAAAATTATAGTGATACATGCATACCAATGTTTATAGCAGTGCAATTGACAGTAGCTAAACTCTGAAAACAGCCTAGTTGCCGATCAGTGGATGAATGGAAAAAGAAAATGTGGAATATGTACAATAGAATTTTATTAAATCATTAAGCTAGATGGATGCAGGAAAATGGATAGAAGTTGAGATAAGACTATTAAGTGAAATATAAGTCACACAGAAAGTTAAATTTTGTATGGTTTCTCTGAGAAACCCAAAATATAAATAAATTAAAGAGTAAAATAAAGGCAGACATTTTAGAGATGGGGAAGGAGATCTGGGAGGGGGAAGTTTGGGGGGAAAGGGAATCAAAATTTATGAAGATATGTTATATATATGTACCAGTCCCCAAAACTAATGTAAATATTGCAAACATATACCAGCAAAAAAGAACTTATTCTATAAAATATAAAAACCTTTGAGAAGGGATTCAACTTCTTATAAATTAATATAACAAAAAACTGAAAACTGGTTGACATTAAGTATAAAATAGGAGCTTTGGTTTGGAGAATACAAGGGAAAGCATGAAATACTTGATACGCTGTACAAAGGAGAAATAAGGTGTGCTACAACATTGATCATAGCATATATATAAAGTGTATCAGTGATTCAGTAAAACTTAAATCTTTAAAACTATAACCAACTGTGTGCGTGTAAAGATATATATATTTTAATATTTCTTTTTCTTTGATGAATGCTTTGATGACTTACATATTAAAATCTTATTTCAATTAAAGCTAAAGGAATTTGATATTTCTCAGAGTACTATAGAGAATTTTCATACTAACAAGATGGCTGTTATTGAAAGACATTCCATTTTGAGCAACTGGTGCTATATTTTGCCCAGGTGAGATTTAGGTTTATAATGTCTAGAATGGGTTCAAATTATAGGAGTTTCTTCCTTAACATTGCTATGTGCAATGATGAATTTGAAGAATTTTAAAAATCAAATTATAACTTTAAAAACATATTGGAATAACATAATTACACAAGCCATAAATTTTCTTTATTAATTACTAAAATAATTTTATTATATTTTTACATTTTTATTACTTTTAGTTTCAAATAACAGTAAAATAATTCCTAGATTTTTCATTAAACCTATCATAATTATGAAATGAAAACTTTTTAAATTTGTACCTAGTAATGATTCATAATTTTATATGAGCTGAGTTTTATTTATATTCTCTTCAAAGAAATAACATATAACTATTGAGATGAAATTTTAGCTTGCTCGGGAAAATAAACTAATTAACTAGTATTATACACATAGTTAAATATTGTAGCAGGGAATAATAGGGAACAGATGTGACTGATTTCTTCAACTCTTAATAGACTTTTCCTTAAAGTCTGATAATTAATAGACAAACTTTTATGTGGCCATGTTTACCCCCAATTCATTTGAAAGTAACTTTACTCTCAACAGTGAAAAGTTGAAAGCTTTTCCTCTAAAATCAGGAAAAAGACAAGAATGCTCACTTTCATCACTTCTGGTCATCACAGTACTGAAAGTCCTTGTCTGCAATTAGGCAAAAGAAAGAAATGAAAGGAATCTAAAATGGCCAGGCATGGTGGTACATATCTGTAATCCCAGCCCTTGGGAGGCTGAGGCAGGAGGGAGGCTGGGCAGGAGGATTCCCATGAGCCTCAAGGCCAGCCTGAACTACATAAGGAGACCCTGTCTCAGAAAACAAAGCAAAATAATAAAAGGAATCCAGATTGAAAGGAAGGAGTTAAATTGTCGGTTTGCTAATGATTTGATGTTTTATATATAAAAAACCCTAAAGATTCCACCAAAAATACAAAAATCAGTAGTACTTTTGTATCCTAATAATTAACTATCTGAAAACAAATCAGGAAAACAACCCCATTCACAGTAGCTACAAAAAAAAGTCCTTAGAAGAGGATGAAGAAAAAAAAACCCTTAGAAGGGGATGAAGAAATAAATCATGGACCAACTCCCCAAGAGGCATGAAATTATGTTCTGTGAACGTATACTAATAAAAAATAAAAACTGAAAAAAATCCTTAACAGAAAAGGAAACCCTGTCATTTTGGAGCAACATTTATGAGGCTGGAAGACATTATATTAAGGGAAATAAGCCGGATAGAAAGACCACAAAATCTCATATAAGGAATCTAAAAGATTAAACTCATAAAAACAGAGTAGAATAGTAATTACCAAGGGCTGGGGTGAGGTGAGAAGGTACATTAGGGAGTGTTGCTCAAAGGATACTGAATTTCAGATAGAAATAAACTGAAGAAATTATTGTGCAACATGGTGACTGTAGATAATAACATTGTGTTTTATTTTTGTTTGGTTTGGTTTTTTTGGTACCTGGGATTAAACTCGGGACCTTGCGCTTTCGTGGCAGGCAGCAGAACCACTGAGCTAAATCCCCAGCCAACTGTGTTTTATTCCTGAAAATCACAAACTTTTAAATATTCTCACCACAAAATTTACATGTATGAGGTAGTGCATATGTTTATTACCTTGATTTAGCTATAGCACAGTATATACATATTTCAAAACATCTTGTCATATATGGTAAATATATGTACTCCTTGTTAATTAAGATAAAAGATTTAATACAGTGTTTGGAACTAGAAGCAAATGATTCATTTGTTATTTATACACAGATAACAAAATGGTTGCTAGATCTTTTTGAATATTTTCTAAATCAGATAGTTAATTTGTCAAACTATATTTAGACATTGACACCTAATATTTTACAAACTCTCATTTTTCATAGTATGAAAATGGGACAAATAATAAATATTCTTCATGCTGTACCTGCTGACTGTCCATTCCATTCATTCGAAGATTTCCAGATGCACTGGGATGACTTGGTAGAAACAGAAATATATATTACATTAAGAAGTTATTTGATTTTGTTTCTTGTAATTTAACCTGTTTAGCTTTCTCCAAGTTGATTTAAATTTTGTGCTTAATTTATAGTATGGCTATAAACTTCCAGAAGATGATAGAAATAGTAAAATATACTGCAACATCTACTTCAGAATGATCAGAGAAAGGACTTTTACGTATCCTTTTTGCAATAGTACTTGTAGGAGATGCCCTCTGACCACCTTATTTTCTGGTCTTGCTCCTGCTCCATGATGTCGTATTTAAATGAAATTAGCTTTCCTCCATTTCTTACCTGCACAAGTGTTTTGGGTTTTGCTTAGACTTTTCTCATATTTCATTTGAGTATGAGCTTAAGAATAATTTGTTTCCTTAAATACTGTCTCAACAATTTAGAGAACAAAGGAAAATTTGAGTATCCAAACAAAATATTTACATATTTGTTTCCCAGTAGAAAGTGAGAAAACAATTATTCTTCTTAGCTAAGGGCTCCCTCTAGTGGTAGTTTGAATATTATTGAAAACGTTGAATTAAATCAATTAATGATTATTTTTTGAAAAGATTATTCTACAGGCAAAGTTTAGAGAATTTGACTTAATGGATTGCACTCATTGAAGAAAATATCTTTAACAGTATTTCTAAAAAGCCACACACAAAAAACAAGAGCACAGTTACTCAGGTGGAAATCTTTTTTTTTTTCCATTAAGTTTATTGGTACATTTTAGGTATACCGTACAGTTACATTCATCATTGGCATCTTGTACCTTTACATGATGTATCTTGGTTCTTATTCTTTTTCCCTTTCCCTTGCCCTCCCTTCACCCTCTCCACCCTTCCCTATTTACAAAGATTTTGTTTCCATTTTTTTTTCCTTTTCTCATATTTTTCCTTTTCCCTTCTTTCCTTTCCCCTACCCCTCCCACTTCGCCTACTCCTTTAGACCTTTTCTTCCTATTGCACAATATCAATTATACATTTTTATCCATATTTACACTTTTAGTTTTACACGACAAAGAAACTATTCAGTATTTACACGTGTCCTATTTATTCACTTAAGAGTATGGCCTCAATGTGTATCCATTTAGCTATAAATGTCTCTAGTTTCTTGTTCTTTATGGCTGAATAGTGCTCCATTTTATAAAAAAAAAAACAACACATCTTCTTTATCCAGTGTCCAGTTGATGGATACTTGGGCTGTTTCCAAGTTTTAGCTATTACGAACTGTGCCGCTATAAACATGGGTGCACATATATCACTGTGGTATGATTCTTTTAATTCTTTTGGGAAGATAACCACCAGGGGAATAGCTGGGTCAAATGGGACTTCCAGTCCTAGTTCTTTGAGGTATCTCCCCACTGATTTCCACAGTGGTTGCACCAGTCTGCACTCCCACCAACAATGGAGAAGGGTTCCTTTCTCCCTACAACCCCACCAGCATTTATTATTGGTTGATTTCTTGATAGCAGCCATTCTTTCTGGGTGGAGGTGGAATCTCATCTCTCGAATGACCAGTGATGTTGAACATTTTTTCATATGTTTGCTTGCTCCTTTTACTTCTTTGAGAAATATCTGTTCATTTCAGATGCCTGTTTTTGAATTGGATCTTTATATTTGGGAGGTCTGATTTTTTTTTTTTTTAGTTCTTTATGTATTCTAGATAGTAGACCTTTGAGGAACAGCTGGTAAAAATTTTTTCCCACTTGTAGCTTGTCTCTTAGCTCTGTTGGTGGTTTCTCTTGTGTGCAGAAGCTTTGTAAAAAGATGAGATCCCAGTTCTTTGTGCTAGTTCCCGTGTTACTTAGGATTTGTTCATAAAGTCTTTTCCTATACCAATGTCTAAGAGTTCTACTTAACTTATCTTCCAGCAAGTTTAGTGTTTCTGTTTTAATATGTGATCTTTAATCCACTTGGATTTTTCTTTAGTGCATGGTGAAAGATAGGGGTCTAGTTTCAATCTTTGGCAAGTTAAAATCCAGTTTTTCCAACACCATTTATTGAAGAGGCTATCTTTCCTCCAGTGAGGATGGCTCCTTTGTCAAAGATGAAGTAGCTGAGTATGTCTGGGGTTTTTTCTGTGTCTTCTAATCTGTTCCATTGATCCTCGAGTCTGTTTCTTTGCCAATACCATGCTGGAGTTTTTTTGTTTTTGTTTTTGTTTTTTAGTGGTTTTGGCGAGCTCTTCTAGTTTTTCCTTTTTTTAATTAATTATATTGGTACGTTTAAGGTATGCAATATAATGACATTCATCATTGGAAATTTGCACCTTTACATAATCCATCTTTGTTCTTGTTTTTTCCCCATTTAACCCCTCCACCTCTCCCTATCTACAAAGACTTTATTTCCGTTTTGTCTTTTTCTCATATTAATTACATTCCTTTCTTTCTTTTCCCCTACCCACTGTTTTTATCACAGTGGCTTTGTAGTATAATTTCAAGTTGGGGATTGTGATAACCCCAGCCATGTCTCTGTTGCCCTACAATTGCTTTTGCTATTCTAGGTCTCTTCTGGTTCCAAATGAATTTTTGGATTGTTTTCTCTAGTTCTGTGAAATATACTGTTGGGATTTCAATGGGGATTGCTTTGAATCTGTATAGCAGTTTTGGAAGTATGGCCATTTTCACTATATTGGTTCTTCCTACCCAGGAACAAGGGATGTCTTTCCATTTTCTTATATCCTCTCTGATCTCTTTTTTCAGAATGTTGTAGTTCTCAATGTAGAGGTATTTTGTTTCCTTCATTAGATTGATTCCTAGATATTTCATTTTTGGAGGATGCTATTGTGAAAGGGATTGTTTCCCTAATTTCTCTCTCAGTGAGTCTGTTATTTGTGTACAAGAAGACTATTGATTTTTGAGTGTTGACCTTGTATCCAGGTAATCTACTGAATCTGTCAATTAAGACTAGAAGTCTTTTGGTGGAGTTTTTTGGGTCTTCTATGTAGAATATCATATCATCAGCAAATAATGACAGTTTAACTTCTTCCTTTCCTATCTTTATTTCTTCTATTTCTTTCTCTTGTCTAATTGCTGTGGCTAATGTTTCTAAAACTATATTGAACAGGAGTGGTGATAGTGGACATAGGTGGAAATCTTAAATCTTAATTAGTGCTGATTTCATCATTACTGTCTCCTACCCTTTGAATTCTGACTAGCTAGAGTTTAGAATTGAGAGAGCCAGCTGTTTTTCCAACAGAGATCTCCACAGTAAAACTGAGGTTGACATATACCAGTTGTTCTTCTTTTCTTAGATGCCAAGACATTATTCCAAGTTATTTCTCATCACAAAAAGTAACTGCTTTCCTCAAAGGACTGCTTTTGGAGTTTGAATATAATCAATATTCTGTACTGAAGTTTTCACTGCTGTTGGAACTACAACCTTCATTGTTTGCTAAATGCATTTTTTGAATCTGTAAGAGTAATATGGTTTTTCTTAAAAATTTTTGGACTGTTTTAGATTGTCAGTCTATTTAGGAAGCCATATAAGGGCACAGTGAATTGCCTTCATTATGATTTTTGTTTTGTTTTGTTTTTTGAGACAGGGTCTCACTATGTAGTCCACTCTGACCTTAAACTCATGGTGATCCTTCTGCCTTGGCCTCCCAAGTGCTGGGATTACAGGTGTGCACCGTCATGCCCAGCCTTAATTATGAATGTTGTATCAGAGCATTATATCATTCCTCATAAACATCTACAATTATTTGTTAATAAAAATAATTTTAAGAATAAAGATGTATGAGATAAGCAACATAAAAATACGATTTATTTATTTATTTGGGGGGGGTTGGTATTGGCGATCGAACTCAGGACCTTGTGCCTGCAAGGCAGGCACTGTGACACTGAGCTAAATCCCCGGCTATTTATGTGTATTTTTAATGTAGCTATATAAATTTGTGTTTGTTTTTGGTACCGGGGATTGAACTCAGGTCCTTGAGCTTGCACAGCAGGCAGCGAAACCACTGAGCTAAATCCCCAGCCCTATAAATGTTTTTTAATTCCATAAAATTGCTGTCTCTTATGTACAAACCCATTCACATTGTTCTTTAACTTTGTACAGATACCCTCTCAGTTGCATTAGAAGTCAGCCCATACAGTTCTTCCCAAGGGTAGATTTGGAAGGCGTATTGAAAAGTTTCCTTTCAGATTTAAAATCTAAACTGCCTCATATATGTGGATTGCCCATAAAGATGACAAATAAGCCATGCTACTATACAAAGGAACTAACCAAACCTCATATACAGGTAAGAGATGTTTTTATCATATCTAGTTCAAGACATACTATGCACTTGTCTTACTTGGTTCTCTTGCTTTCTCTTATATAATTGTTCAAGGACTCCTTTCTCTCAGTTTAGTGTTTCTCTGATACTATTTATTATTTTATTTAACAATTTGTTATTATTGTATTTAGCATGGTGTTATGGTAGTTGTTTACTGAAATGTTTCACCCCATGAAGTTGGGCTGTTGAAGATTAACGAGGGAATTTGTAAGGATGATTTATGTGGAGAGAATGTTCCATTAGTGCAGGCTTTGCTCCCCATGCCAAGTCAGTGGAGGGCTTCTCTGATACCTGCAAGTGGGAAGAAAGCAGGCCAGTGTCTGGCCCCTGTATGGCCTCATTAAGAAACTGATGTAACTTGCTGTCTCCAGATGGAAAAGTAAAAGACAGAATGGTCATTTAAGGTTGTTCTGCACTCTAGAATATGTCAGAACAAAGGAGTAGAAGACTTAAGTTGAAATCAGTTCAGAGTTTTGGTGTTTTTTTTCATCATTGGTTACACTTCAAAGTTTTTGTTTTTACTGAAGCTAAAAAACTTTGGGGAAAGAACAGCTGATTCCTCTTGTTTTGTTCCCATGTACACTTTTAAATCCATTTGTATGATGCTAATTAGCATACATTTAGAAAAGTACATTAATGAACAATTTAATTAATGATTATCACATGGTCATGTAACCAAAATCAGGTAAAAATCTAGAACAGGAGCTGCCTTTTTGCATTTTCTACTCCATCCTCCTCAAAACACATGCACAAAGGTAACCACTGTCCTGACTTCTTTGGGAATTATTTCTTGTTTTCTAAGGTTGTATCAACTAAGTATATTTCCTTAAGCACCATATTTTAGTTGTGTCTGCTTTTGAACTTTATGCAAAGGAAATCCTAAAAATTGTGTTCCTTTATGTCTGGCTCTTTTAATTCAATATCACATTTGTGACATTCATCCATGCTGTTTCACTTAACTTTAGTCAATTCACTTTCATTGTATTATTTGATTATACCACACTTTATTCATCCAGAATACTATAGATGGACATTTGGTTTAGTTCTCTTTGAAGGCTATTCATAGTAATGCTGCAAGGAATACTCCTGTGTATGTACCCTGGGCACATACACATGAAAGCTTTAGTACCTATGCCAAACTATTTTTTTTTTTTTTTTTTTGGTACCGGGGATCAAACACAGGACCTTGCGATTTCAAGGCAGGGGGCGGCACCGCTGAGCTAAATCCCCAGCCACTATTTTCTAGAATAGTCAAACCAGTTTAAATAATCATGCCTCCTTCTAACAGGCAGTGTAAGAGTTTATATGTTTCCCCACATCCTTGTCTGTACATGGTATCATTAGCCTTCACTTTTAGTAGTTATGGCAAATGTATTAATTATTGTGTGTTTTTGATTTATATTTTCCTGATTATTAATGAGGGTGAACATATTTTCATATATATATTGTCTACTTGGATATCTTTTTTTTTAAGTGCCTCTCTACCATTTCTCATCTGTGTCATGTGGTTTTTTAGAGTTCATTTATAGGTATTCTTTATTCTATTGGTACATTTTAGGTATACAATATAATGACATTCATCATTGGAAGTTTGAACAATTATATATCTTGGTTCTTACTTTTTCCCCATTCCCCTGCCCTCCCTTCAACTCCTCTAATCGTCCCTATTTACAAAGACTTTGTTTGCATTTGTTCATATTAATTACATACCCCTACCCCTACCACTTCCCCTTCCCCTTTGCCCCTTTTCTTCCTATTTCACATTATCTATTAAAGCTTTTGATCCTTATTTACACTTCCAATTTCTCACACCAGAGAAACTATTCAGTATATACACATGGGTGCCCTATTTATTTCAGTTAAGAGTATCACCTCAATGTGCATCCATTTAGCTATAGATGTCCCTAATTTCTCATTCTTTATGGCTGAGTAGTACTCCATTTTATATAAAAAAAAAAATTTTCCTTATCCAGTCTCCAGTTGATGGGCAATTGGGCTCCTTCCAAGTTTTAGCTGTTACAAACTGCTGCTATGAACATGGGTACACATATATCACTGTGATATGATTGTTTTAATTCACTGGGGAAGATACCCAGCAGGGAAAGAACTGGGTCAAATGGGACTTCCAGTCCTAGTTCTTTGAGGTATCTCCATACTGATTTCCACAGGGGTTGCACCAGTCTGCACTCCCTCCAGCAGTGGAGCAGTGTTCCTCTTTCCCTACAGCCCCTCCAGCATCTGTTATTGGTTGATTTCATAATAGCAGCCATTCTTTCTGGAGTGAAGTGGAATCTCAGCTTTGTTTTCATTTGCATCTCTCAAATGACCAGTGATGTTGAACATTTTTTCATGTATTTATTTGCTATTTCTACTTCTTTGTCTGAGAAATGTCTGTTCATTTCAGATGCCCATTTTTGGATTGGGACTTTAAATTTGGGAGGTCTAATCTTTTTAAGTTCTTTATAGATTCGAGATAGTAGACCTTTGGCTGAGGAAGAGCAGGTGAAAATTTTTTCCCACATTGTGGGTTGTCTCTTCACACTGCTGGTAGTTTCTCTTGCTGTACAGAAGCCTTCTAGTAAAAAGAGATCCCACTTGTTGATTGTTTGTGCTAGTTCATGGGCAACTGAGGTTTTGTTCATAAAATCTTTTCCTACCCCAATGTCTCCGAGAGTTCTACCTAACCTCTGTTCCAGCTGGTTCAGTATTTCTGTTTTAATATTTAGATCTTTAATCCATTTTTATTTTAGTTTAGTTCATGGTGAGAGATATAGGTCTAGTTTTAATCTTTGGCAAGTTGAAACCCAGTTTTTCCAACACCATTTATTAAAGAGGCTATCTTTCCTCCAGTAAAGCTGTTTGGGTCCTTTTTAAAGATGAGGTGGTTGAGTATGTCTGGAGTTTTTTCTGCATCTTTTAATCTGTTCCACTGGTCCTCGGGTCTGTTTCTTTGCCAGCACCATGCTGTTTTTATCATGGTAGCTTAGTAGTATAGTTTCAAGTTGGGGGTTATAATACCCCCTGACATGTTTCTGTTACCTAGAATTGCTTTTGCTATTCTGGGTCTCTTCTTGTTCCAAGTGAATGTTGGGATTGTTTTCTCAAGGTCCATGAAGTATGCTGCTGGGATTTCAATTGGGATTGCATTGAATCTATATAGCAGTTTTGGAAGTATGACCATTTTCATTCACTATGTTGATTCTTTCTACCCAGGAGCAAGGGATGTCTTTCCATTTTCTGATATCATCTTCAATCTCTCTTTTCAAAGTGCTATAGTTTCAGAGAAGAGGTCTTTGATTTCTTTTGTTAGGTTGATTCCTAGGTATTTCAGTTTTTTGGAATTGTTTGCCCTATTTCTCTCTCAGTGAGTCTGTTGTTCATGTAGAGCAAAGCTATTGATTTTTGTGTGTTGACCTTGTATCCAGCTACTTTACTGAATTTGGTTATTAAGTCTAGACGACTTTTGGTGGAGCTCTTGGGGTCTTCTCTGTAGAGTATCATGTCGTTTGGAAATAATGACAATTTAACTTCTTCATTTCCTATCTTTATTCCTTTTATTGCTTTTTTAAATTTATTCCTTTTAATTGCTGTGGCCAACGTTTCCAAAACTATGTTGCACAGGAGTGATAGTGGACATCCTTGTCTTGTTCCTGATATTAGTGTGAAGGATTTCAGTTTTTGACCTTTAATGTGATACTGGCTATTGGTTTTTCATAGATGGCATTTATCAGGTTGCGATAGAATCTGTCTACTCTAATTTTTTGTAGGGTTTTTATCATGAATGGGTGTTGGATTTTGTCGAATGCTTTTTCTACATCTATTGAGATGATCATATGGTTTTTGTCCTTTCCTCTATTAATATAATGTATTACATTTATTGATTTGTGTATGTTGAACCATCCCTGCATCTCTGGGATGAGTCTCACTTGGTCAGGGTGTATGATCTTCTTGATGATCTTTTGCATTCTATTTGCCAGTATCTTATTGACAATTTTTGTTTCTGTGTTCATTAGTGAGTTCGGCCTATAGTTCACTTTTTCAGTTGGGTCTTTGTCTGCTTTTGGGATCAAGGTGATACTTGCTTCCAGGAATGAATTTGGGATTATTGCTTCCCTTTCAATTTCATTGAAGAGTTTAAAGAGTAGTGGCAGTAGTTCTTCTCTAAATGTCTAGTAGGATTCAGCAGTGAAGCCATCAGGACCCAAGCTTTTCTTAGTTGGTAAGTTTTAATTATATTTTCAGTTTCATTGATTGATATTGAGTTGGTTAGAATTTTTAGGTCTTCTTCATTCAACTTTGGTAATTCATACATATCTAGGAATCTGTCACCTTCTTCTGTGTTTTTCATCTTATTGCCCTACATGTTCTTGAAGTAGGTATTTATGATCCTCGGGATTTCTGCTGGATCCATTTTAATTTCACCCTTTTTATTCCTAATTGCATGGATTTGGATCTTTTTTTTTTAATAAGGTTGGCTGAGAGTATGTCAATTTTGTTTATTCTTTCAAAGAACCAACTCTTCATTGATTTTTTTGTATTGTTCTCTTAGTCTCTATTGCATTGATTTCTGCCCTGATCGTTATAATTTCCTTCCTTACATGAACCTTGGGTTTGTCTTGCTCTTCTTTTTTTAGAAACTTGAGGTTCAGCATCAGGTTGTTTATTTGAGCTCGCTCTGTTTTCCTAATATGAATATTCACTGCTATGAATCTCGCTCATAAGGCTGCTTTCATTGTGTCCCATAGGTTCTGATATGTTGTATTGACTTTGTCATTTAATCGGAGAAACTGTCTGATTTCTTTTTTAATTTCCTCTGCAACCCATTGGTTGTTCAGAAGTGTTGTTAAATTTCCATGTGTTTATAAAATTCTTGTGGTTTCTTTTGCTATTGATCTCCAATTTCATTGCACTATGTTCTGATAATATGCAGGGGATAATTTCAGTTCCTTTGCACTTACTTAAACATGTTCTATGAGCAAGTATGTGGTCTATTTTGAAGAACAACCCACGTGCAGATGAAAAGAATGTGTATTCTGATTTTGTGAGTTGAAACACTGTAAATATCTGTTAAGTTCATTTGTTCAAGAGTTTGATGTAGTTCTAGTATTTTGTTGTTTATTTTCTGTCTAGTTGATCTATCTGTGACATGGGGTATTGAAGTCCCCCACTACTGTTGTATTAGTGCTTATTTGATTTTTCATGTCCATTAGTATTTGTTTCATATAGTTGGGCACAGTAGTATTTGGTGCATGTATATTTATTATTGTCATCTCTTCCTCTTGGATTTTTCCCTTTACAAGGATATAGTGTCCTTCTTTGTCCCTCTTAATCAGTGTTGGTTTGTAATCCATTTGGTCTACAAATAGGATAGCTACTCCTGCTTTTTTTCAGGTTCCTGTCTCATGGAGTATTGTTTTCCACCCTTTAACTTTCAGTCCGAGTTTCTTTTTGAATTAAGTGTGTTTTTTGCATGCAACATATTGTGAATCTTGCTTCTTGACCCATTCTGCCAGTCTTTTTCTTTTGATTGGCGAATTGAGACCATAAACATTGATGGTTATAACTGATACGTATTGACTTATCCTTGTCATAACTTTTTCTTGTTGTTGGATTCTCCCCCTTTGCATTTAATTTCTTGTGCCTGATGAATTCATTCTGCCTGTCTTCCTGGGGTCGTGAACCTTATTGTCTTTTCATAGGATATTGTTTAAAATTTTTTGGAGAGCTGGTTTGGTATTCATGAAGTTCCTAAGGTGCTCTTTGTCATGAAAGTATCTTATTTCACCATCAATTTTGAAAGAGTTTTTGCACAGTACATTAATCTGGGTTGGAAGTTGTTTTTCTTTAGGGCTTGAAATACCTTACTCCAGGCTCTTATTGACTTGAGGGTTTGTGTTGAGAAGTCTGCTGTGATTCCAATGGGCTTTCCTTTGTATGTGATTTGTTTCTTTTCTCTTAACTGCTTATAGAATTTTGTTCTTCTGTTGCGTTTCTGGAATCTTAACTATGATATGCCAGGTGTAGATTTTTTTTTAATCATGACTAGTTGGAGTCCTATATGCCTCACTTATCTGTATGTCAAATTCTTTTCCCCTGCTTGGGAAGTCTTCTGCCGGTACTTCTGTGAACAGTTTTTTAATGTTGTTTGCACTCTCTCCTGTTTCTTCATTGACTCTGATCAGTCTTATGTTATTCTTCTTTGTATCATCTAGCAGTGGCTGTATTGATTTCTTGTGGTCCCTTGCTTTTTTTAAGAATTTTTTCTTTTCCTGGTCACTAATTGCAATCATATCTTCTATATCTGAAATTCTGTCCTTACATTGGCTCATTCTGTTCCATAAACTTTCAATGGAAATCTGTTTGTGTCTGTTTTGTGGATTCCATTTGTTTCCTGTGTTGGGATTCCATCATGTTCCTCAGCTCCTCTATTTTTTTTTATCTGTGTCTGCTCCAGTTTTATTAATCATGTCTTTCACTATGGACACAGTCTCTGTTGTTATCTGAGAAATTTTTTCTGATTTCATTTTTTCCAGAACCTCTTTCATTGCCAGTTCAGGGAGTCCGGGTTGTTGAGTATCGGATTGTTCCATCTTGTTGCCCTTTGGGGTTGTCTTAGGTGATCTGGAAGTCTGGTTTTGAGACTTGTTTACGTGTCTTCTCATTTCAACAAATGCTGCCTGCTATGCCTTTGTTGAGGCAACATTTTGCTCACCCAGTGGTCTGCAATTCTCATCAAGCCACCAAGCAGCCTTTTCTCTGTTGCTCACTACTGCACCAATTCCTGGGTTCAGAGTGGTGGCCTTCTGGATCCCTGCACTGTCCTGTTGTCTGGCAGGGGTTTTGGCTGGAGCCTGTGCACACTTGGGGTGGTACCTAGGCATACCTATGGCTACGGCCTGCCTGCCTACATAGCTGTTGCCTGGGAGGGCTTTTGCCTGGGGGCTGTGCATCCCAGTTGCTGGTGTCTGAGTGGGCTTCTGGCTAGGGTCTGCGCATACTGACCAATGGTATTGGAACAGGCCCAATTTATAGGTATTCTTAACATATGCCAGGTACCAATTCTTTATCAGTTGTATATATCACATATATCTTCTTTCATTCTGTAGCATGCCTTCTCATTCTCTTAATGATGTCTTTTAATTGGCAGTCTTAATTTATCAAGTTTTTTCCTTTACGACTAGTGTTTTTGTGTCCTTTCTAAAAATACACCACATGTACCCTCAAATTCAGAAATGTATTCTCCTATAATGTTATCTAATAAAAGGGTTTTCATTCATTCTCATTTAGATATACAATCCAATTGGATTTTTATAATATAGTATGATGTGGACAATTAGATTTCCTTGTTAATATGGATATCTCTCTGTCTGAGCAATAGTGTTGAAAAGACAATTCTTTCTCTAATACTTTGCAGTACCACCATTCCCATAAATGTGTTTAAGTGTGTGGTATTGTCTTGGATCTCTCTTCTTTTTCTTTGGTTTGTTTACTTTTCCTTGCACCAATAGTATACTTTTAGAATTAGAATTAATATTAAACTTAAATTTGTATTTATTACAAATTGTATTGTAAGAAATTTTATGAGGTTTAAAAAATCAGGTGAAGCATGTTAGCTATTCTTGATCCATGCATTTCCATGCATAGTTTCAGTTTATCAAGTTACACACACATATACACACACACATTGATTCTTTTGGGTTTATGATTAGAACTTTATTAAGCCTTTTAACCATGAATATTTTATATTTCTCCCTATATTTAAAATATATCTTCTTTAATTTTTCTAAATAGTAGTTTATAATTTTCAGTCTTTCGTACTTTTTTTTGGTACCAGGGATCTATCTTTTGTACTTTTATTAGATTCATTCATACATATGTCATACTCTTAAATGTTATTTTGAATGATAAATTTTTATCATTTATTTCAAAATATTTTCAGATTACTATTATTTCATTTTGACCCTGAGTTATTTAAAAGTGTATTTCTTAATTTTCTAGCATATGAGAATTTTCTAGTTGCCTTTTTCTATGAATTTCCAGCTCAAATGCATTAAGATCCAGCAGGTGCTGAGAATTGTGTTCTAATCTCCCAGTATAATGGGAATTTGTCTGTATCCCCTATTTTTAGCTTTTGCTTTATGTATTCTGAGACCACAATCACAGATACATGTAAACTTAGAATTTAAAATTGTCTTCCTAGTGAATTGAATTTGCTGACATTGTATGCAGCTGGACTTTCTTTTTGCCTAAAAGCAATAGGAATGGTGGACCTGCTCAATTTTATCCAGAGGCAGAAGAAGCCCCCTCCTCTGAATGCATTGGGAAGGAATGGGGAGACTAGTGTTGCCTTGTCATCAGATTCCTCGAGTCCTTCTTGGGAAGCTGCTGTGTTCTGTTAACATTATGGAGATTTAGCTGGGCATGATGGTGCATGCCTCTAATCCCAGTACTCTGGGAGACCAATATAAGAGAATCGCAAGTTCAAGCCCAGCCTGAGCAATTAGTGATATAACAAGACCGTCTCACAATAAAAAAATAAAATAAAAATAGGCCAGTAATGTAACTTAGCATGAAAACTCTTGTTCAATCCTCAGTACCACAAAAAGAAAAAAGATTATGGAGATTTTCCTGAATGTAACTTTCTGTGATGGTCTATGGCTAACAGACAAACTTCTTTGTTCTAATGGGGAAGAATGTTTTCCATTATTGAAGTAATGGGGAGTGTTTTGTTTTACAGGGTTATACATACTGGAACTATATTTGGAAAACTATCTGAAACCAAGTGTACTCTGAAGAGAATGGCCATGGGCTACAGTCTCTCTCTGTTTCGATGTGTCTGTTTTCTTGGCTCACCAGGGGCCTCTGTTTTATTGTAGTTTCCAAATACCATATCTTCATGACACTTTTCAGCTTTTGCAACTATGATGATTATTTCATTCTCTTTATAATTGTTAATTAAGATTCACCAGAGCCAGTATCTGAGACCGTTTGTCTCTCCAGACCTGGCCAATCCATATCATCTGTCACTAGTTAGCTTATGAATTTGGTAAGCGTGGGTCAAGAGCTGCTGTATTCAGGTTTCTGTCATTGGAAGAAAATCCTGACACCCACAGTTTAAAGGAATACAGCTTTATTTTGACTCAGTTTCAGAGATTTTAGTCTGTAGTTGATTGGTTCCATGGCAGAAACATGTCAGAGAGTCATGGCCAAGGCAAGCAGCTCAACTCATGGTATCCAGGAAGCAGAGAACAGGGAAGAGACCAAGAGACAGGTGCCAGATTTAATCCCCAAGCTCACACCCCCATGACCCACTTATTAACAATCAAAGGGACCACACACACACACACACACACACACACACACACACTCATACAACTATTTGAAGGAAGATAGGTACAGGTATAGGTAAGGCCATATAAAATTTTTAAATTTATTTTTTACTTTTTATGTTTTATTTAAAGACTTTTTTAACATGTAAAGAAGGTACACAAATACAGATTACATTATGATGACTAAGGCAGTATTCTACATGACAAAATCAAAACAAAACAAATTTATAAAGCAAATGTACCAGCACCGAGCAAGCATAGTACTTGATATTTAATTCAGGCTACATATGCATAAAATGATCTGACCGCAGATTTATGCAAAATAAATTATTTCCTAGAACACCAAAATACCAGCCATTCCGATTATAAACTGCCTTATTCCACTGGTGATTATTTTGAGAGAACTATATATAATATGAGAAGAACTGGCATGATACTTAAACACTTTTAAAAAAAAGAACACAGTTAAAAATATATTTGTAATGTAATTCTGCATAAAATATACACAGTAACTTTTACTACTTAAAAATTTTAAAAACAAAAGTCCACCCTGAAAAAAGGTTAAAACCTCATCAAAGAAAAATGCTCATCATTTGTATATTATTGGCAGAAAACTGACAAAGAATTTGAGGGAAACAAGAAAGATACCTAATGAAGTCATTCATTTAAAGTCTATTCAAAAATGTTCATGAGGTTGTAACTGGCTGCTTATACCATCTTAAAATATTTTACCATGAATATAGTTCCTAGTGTTTCTCAAAATGAGGTCCAAAGGTCCAGAAGATTTCTAATGTGAGCCCAGTAATAAACATTATAAATAAATTTTCTATGTGATTATTCTACATACTAAAATGTCCTATGGGAAAGAGCACACTTGAAAGAAAGATCATGATTATAAACAGATTCATTAGTAAACTGAGAAACAAAGTTGTCCAAATCAAATTCCCTAGAAATATTTGGTTTAAAAAGAGGTACCACCTGCTTTTGCTCCTTCGTATCCCAGTCAACATTTTGAAAGGATAGATGGTCCTGAATATCAGCGGTATGTGTATTTTTCTTTCCAAAATAACTTGCAAGAGATAATCGATTGAGTCTTCATAAGAGCTATTAAAGCTGTCAACAATATAAAATGGAGACTCTCCAACCATCGTCTCAAACATCAGTACTCCAAGAGTCCACCAGTCTTCACGGAAACCATAATCTTCTCCTCTTATAATTTCTGGAGCAAGATAATTAGGAGTGCCACAGAAAGTGCTGGTTTTATCTCCTGGCTGTAAGCCTTCCTTAGACACATGATAGTCGGTGAGTTTAATGTGCTCTTCTGAGTAATAAATTGTCTAATTTCAAATTTCTATGAATTATTCCTTGCTCATGAAGATAACTGAGTGCTAAACTGATTTCTGCAGAGTAAAACCTGGCATGTTCTTCAGGAAGTATTCTTTGTTGCTGCATATGAAACGTTAGATCTCTTCAATTTACATAATCTAGAACAAAGAACAGTCTGCCTTCTGTCTGAAAGCAAGAATGCAGTCCAACAAGAAAAGGATGATTAGATGCCTTCTCTAAAACATGCTTCTCTATCTGTACCTGGTCAATATTGACAAGCTCTTTTTTCACAACTTTCATTGTATAAATATGATCTGGGTTTTGTTTGTTTGTTAGGGGTTTTTTTGGTTTTGTTTTGTTTTTTCTTTTTGGTTGAGACAGGATCTTGCTATGTAGTTCAGGCTGGCCTCCAACTCACTATGTAGCCCAGGCTGGCCTCAAATTTATGGTGATCCTCCTGCCTCAGCCTCCCAAATGCTTGGACTACAGATGTACACCACCATGCCCAGCACAATTCTTTTTTTTTTTTTTTGTACCGGGGATCAAACTCAGGTCCTTGCGCTTGCGCAGCAGGCAGCAAAACCACTGAGCTAAATCCCTGGCCCCCCCCCTTTTTTTTTTAATTGAACCAATAGTACTTTCTCATAACTTCCTCTCCATATTACGTGGAGCAAATTGAAGTCCTGAAGACCTAAACTGGATGAAGTGTTGCCACTTTCCCTGGTGTTCACTGTCTCATTCTCTTCATCAACTTGTTCCAAACCCTCATGACTTAAAGGATTATATGGGATTACAGTCTGTGCAGGGTCTGAAAGCATGGATGATTTATCCATTGGCATAATGGGTTCTGGTGGCACAGAATGCTTCCCACATTCAAATGTGATGAGTTTGTGGCACTTCTTATGAACCAAGAGTTTACAGTTGATACACTTACATGCCTGGCATCCATGTCTCCTTATATGGTCTGTGCAGATGGCACAATGAGCACACCTGTTGAAACATTTGGCTTGAAAAGTATGGCCATTTGTACAATAAAGCTTTCTCCATAGGCATGCACCTCTGCAATAGATGAATTTGTCTTCTTCTGGACAAGGCATTTCAGGATGTTCTGGTATACAAGGCAATGCATGAATTAAGAGTTCCGAATCCTTGTTTAGCTCAGAAAACCTAAAGGCTTCTTCTAACTCCAACTGAAGTGATACAGTACACAGGTCTCCTTCCTCATCTACCAGTCTCCTGGTGAAAAGCTGTTCATTGAGAAAAGAACACACATCTTGAACATCATTACAGAGGCCCTCAAAGAAGATGGAAGTCTCAAAACATGTTGTCATGATATCTCTTCCCATAATCAAGGCCTATCGGGTAGAGGTGTGGGTGGTGGAGGTAATCAGAGAGAAGGGACTATAGAAGGGTTGGCTTCCCAATAAACCTGGCATCAAAGGGTCCCTGAGCAAGTGCGGCCTGACTGCCTGCACTGACCACAGTGGCCAGACTTCTGCCAAGCTCCCTATGAAGTTATTTCCAATAGCGGTAGCTAGACCTGGGAGGAAATACACTAGGCTTCTCAGTGTTTCTCGGGCTGGTGGCTGTGACTTCAGTCTCCCACCCTGAACTTCTTGACTCTAGGTTTTTTGTGCCCATCTCTGGAGAGATCTTCCCAGAGCTACTGGGTGTTTCTGGACCTGATGAAACTTGTCTTGGTGGGCTCTTTCCAGCTTCTGTGCCTCCGGTGTTTGGGCTTAGGGATACTTCGCATGGGTACCTTGCTTTTTCTAAGTCACTGGTGGTCAGTCCTAGGGAGACCTTCCCTGGGATGTCTGTGACAGTTGGGTGGCTGCTGCAGTGAGGCCTGTGACATCTGGATGGCATCAACTGTCTTCACAGTCTTTCACAGATTTTTTTCTGTGTCTGAGTTCTGGAAGTAGGGAAGCAGCTCAGCATGTTCTCTGTTGACCTTCCCTGGCCAGGTGAGGTTGGGAGACAGCTGTTACTAGAACGTGACACCTATTAACCAGGGTTCTGTTTGAGCATGTTGCCAAGGGATGAGGTCGTGTCTTGAGGTTCTACAACCTGAGTGCCTCCTCTTTAAGAAGAATCTATGGGCCTGTCTTTTTCTTCATACTAAATAAATCAATGGCCTCTTATTTTTATCTAAGTATCTATCTGTGTATATTTTTATCTAATATATCATCTATCTAACCACTGTATTAGTTTTTTTACTTTTGCAGTGCTGGGTCTTGAATCCTGCATCTTCACATTTACTTTTTTTTTTCAGATACTCACTCTTGGGCCAGGGATTTAGCTCAGTGGTGCTGCACCTGCCTTGCAAGCACAACGTCCTGAGTTCAATCCCCAGTACCAGAAAAAAAAATCAGATACTTTCTCACTGAGTCACTAAATTTGTCAGCTTGGACTCCACCTTGTGATCTTCTTGCCTTAGCTACCCAAAATGCTGGAATTACACTAAGGCATCATCTTACCTAATTAAGTGTGTGATTTAGAAATAGCAAAAGAAAAACTAGGAAAGCATTCTGTGATATTAGGCATTGGTGACATTTTCACCTTTAAAGCAACATATGGCATTGACACTTTGCATGTGTCGGCCACAGTGCTGAGGTCTTTTCCATAAAAAGGAGCCATTTTCTCTGAAAATGCAGTGTTGGGTATTTATACTTAGCTGTAAAATTTTAGGATACTTTTCTTTCTAGATTATGTCACATTTTCAGTTAAATAGGGAGTACTGAGACATGCCAGAAATTTCTAGAATAATTTTCCTTAGGAGATAGATATGTTGGTTTCAAATTGTAATCTCTGGTGTGGTTGCAGCTTTGAGGTACACAAATTATACACTCTTAGCTAATGAACTTGATACCAACATGTAGTATTCAGTATTGTGACATAGAGTGAGGTGGGATAGCATATGATGACTACATGGCAGATAATCTTTGTAGACCCTAAAAACCATCACTCCACTGGGGATGGTGAATACATACAGCACTTTGAATCTTTCCTTGTGGCCACTTATAATCACTTCCTGTCCTCCCATCCCAAGGAGCCCATGTACTTTGTGTCCCAGATGAATAGTTTGCACTTTCTAGATATGGCAAAGCTGTAATCATTCAGCATGTAGTTTTTAAAAAAATTTTTTTGCAGAGAGTATTCAATCAGGATAACTCTGCTGACTTTTATGTGTGCTGTTGCTTGTCAGTGGTTGAGCCATCACATGCCATCGAGGGGATGAATCACAAGTTGTTCATGCACCCATCTGCTGTTAGCAATTTTTGTTGTTTCCAGTTTTGATTCCACCGTATGAGGCTTTCACTGGGACCTGGTGAGAGTTCTCCTCACTGCTGATGCCCCTGGCCCTGTGGATGTGCTGTGCTGTACCCCTGTGGAGCATCTCCCCACCCACTCCCTCCCTGCGAAAGCCAGTGTGGTTCAGGGGAGGAGATGTCACACAGGACTTGTTGGTTGGAGCCTGCCTGAGTGCTGTTGGCCCCCTCCTTGCCTCCCTACCTTCCAGCCTCACCAACCCCAGGGTCACTTGGCCGGGGAGTGGTAACCACGTGAGCCCTCCCACCACCCCTGGCAGCTGCAGTTCCTCCACTACAAGTTACTTTAAAGGTTAAAGATCATCATGATCCATTTCTTAAGCTGACTAGGAGGTACATGACCTTTACATTGTATTTTACCTTACAGTTCCCATATATAGTACACATATTTGTACACATCACATATTTAATTTTTAAAAGCCAAAAGAGAGTGTGTAAAATAAATTTGTAATGAGCCTTCAAACTTGTGTCATAAAAATGCATTGCTTTATTCTTTGTGATTTTATGAACTTTTAGCCTAAGGAATCATTGAAAAATGGCTCCGGCAACTTATAATTTTACATAGTTAAAATTAACTAAGTGGAAACAGTGATTATTCCTTTCTAATCTTCCTTTTCCATTTGGTGGTATGACAGCAGTAGGGCGTACAAAGTATGCAACAGCAGTGCTGAGTGCCCCACCACCTGGATCCACGGTGGCAGTCTCCATCACATTAAAACTGGAAGAGGTTGACTGAAGCCGCAGTGTCAAGAGGAAGGAGAGAAATGGTTTAATATCCAGTGATGGTTGCAAAGGAGAGACTGGTGGAGGGACCAGGGTTGTGAGAGCAGGACTCTGGGATGTACCACAGAAAACGAAGCAAAGTGAATTCTGGAATTGGCCTGCTTTGAGACTGCACTCAAGGCATCAAAGAGGAAGTCCCCATTCCAAACATCCTAGTGGCCTTGTGCTCATTTGAGTCTAAGGAAGGACCACTTACTTAAGAGCCCCAAATTCACAAGAGGCTGCCAAGTTTGCCTGGAGGAGACAGAACTGCCCTCAGTGCCTTAAGGAAAATGTAGTCCAAGGCCAGAAAAGTGGTGTTGCTGGTAATAGAGGATAATCATATCTAGCCTAGGCCTGGCCAGTCACACTCAACAAGGTCATTTTCTTAGAAGACAGTATAGGTGGACAAATACCATTGACATCTTTTTGACAGTGATTCTTAAATTTTTGCTCAGCCATAACATTTTTAAAAGTTTAGCTCCTGGCCAAGTCCAAATCTTAGGAATTTGGAAGAAGACATATAATTGTATTGTGCACTTTTATGAAATATATTATTGACTACTTAATATTTCAATTCCATGACTGCTTTAGAAATAGTAAATCAGGGCAATATACTTGAAGAAATTTGCTTTTAAGTATAAAAACCCTTAACTGGAAATTCTGATCTTTATATTGCTCCTGACAAATGGAACTCTGACAGTAAGAATTTATTCTAATCATTTCTGTTACTTTCTGTGTGCTAGCTATTTTTGTAAGGATTATCTCATTTAATTACTAAAACTGACCCCTAGAATAAGGAACTGTTTTCTCAATTTTGCAGAAAAGGGAACTGAAACACAGAATATCCAGATTTTTGTTGTTGTTGTTGTTTGTTTTGAGACACGATCTCACTATGTAGCCCAGGCTGGCCTCACACTTACGATGATCCTTCTGCCTCAGCCTTCTGAGTGCTGGGATTACAGGCATGCACTACCATATCCAGCTTCATCCAAATGTTTTAGCCAATGACATGTAGTTAAATACATTGTAGAATTAGAATTGAAACCCAAGTAGTCAGATTCTTAATCTTCATATTCTTAGTCCTATAATGGAAAAGTTTAAGTTTCTGGTTCAGAACTTAGGCTATAGAGTCAGTCTGTCTGGATTTGAATCCCATAGTACCTATGTAATTTCAGGCAAAATTTGGTCTCCCTGTGCCTTTGTTTCCTCAGGTGTAAAGCAGGATGAAGAGAAAGTGGTGGTGCTAACAGACTTTGTCATAGATTGGATTTTCTAGGAGTAACTCTGAATTGGCGTCTAGGGACTGCCCCTGAAAGCAACACCTGGAAGACAGGAAGGAACTTTTGCATTGGCCAGAATAGCCAGGTCTTTGTAGCCCCTCCTGAGTATTTTAAGCTCAGCTGATTTAAAAAATAATAATAAATTAGCAGGAGTGCTTAGCTAAACTGTTTTTTTTAATCTACAGAAATTTTCAGAGATATTTTTATAATATTGGTGTAATGAAATCTTACATGCCTATTATCCAGTTCCTCCTTGACATTTTTAGGTCGGGGTAAACTGGAACATTTTGAAACAAATCTCAGATATGATGTGATTTCACCTGTAAAAAACTGTAGTATGCATTTTAGCACACACGAGCTTTTTAAAAATATATATTATATAACCCCCATGTCATTATTACAACTAACAGAATTAACAATAGTTCCTTAATACCATAAAATACTAGTTCATACTGTAATTCCCCATGTTTCTCAAAGACTTATTTTAAGGGATTTTAAGTCAGGATAAATAAATTCCACCTCATTTTGTTTAGTCATCATGTCTCTCAAGTCTCTTTTATTCTATAATATTTTTAACAGAAGTTATTTGTTAGAAAAACAAGATCATTTATTCTGGACGGTGACCTAATATTCTAAATTTCACTGGTTACTTCTTTGTTGTGTCATATCATTTAAAGTTAACATTCTTTGAAACCTCATATTTCCAAAGTCTTAGGGTTAGATTTAAGCTTAATTGACTTCAGTTCAGCTTTAAGCAAGACACAAAGTGATGTATGCATAAAACCAAATTTTAATAGGTAAGTTTGATCAGTCATTTTAGTTATTTCTCAAGTTTTATTTAATTATGATCTTAACAGGCCTCCATTAGATATCCATTCATATCTAAGTATAGGCTAAAGCTTTCTGATTTTCTCTATGGTTTTATGTTAATGTATAAAGTTACACACATTATATGTAAACTCAAGAAATTAAGTCAGCCAAACTACATTTTCTAATGACACCTGAAAGAATAATGATAATGATATAGTAAGCACATGTTTTCTGTTGACATGTAACTTCACAAAGCTTTGGTTTGTTGACCATTTAAGTTCTGTGAATTATTTATGATCTCATCTGCTGTTTACATAGACCCTTTTCAGTCTTTTATAAATTTTGAATATAAACCTAGAGGTTTCCCCCTTCGGGCTATTTATAGTATTTTAAACATTGAAAGAATAAATAAATAATATATTGACAGGCTAGGGGGCAAAACAAACTCCTGGAAATTGTTTTCAACCAATGTGTATTTCTGAGTTAGATGAAGAAGAAATAGGGTATAAATGTAAATATATTTCAGACACAAGACATGTCTACTTTAAAAGTTTTATGTCAGAATATAAGTAATTTATTCTTACATGACTAACGTTTTTCTTTTAGTATCTCAAGTAATAGCTATATTGTTCAAATGTTACTAGTTTATGAAACCCAGTGGTCCAAAAAATGAGTGGTTTTTTGCTTTTCTATAATCAGGTTCAACTCTTTCTTCATGAAGTAGAAAAAAAAAGCAATCTGGAGTCACTTCTGACAATGCCTTAAGATAAAATTTCAATCAGATTTAGAATTCTCATAATCACATCTGCGTGCTTATGTGGCATTCATAGGGTGAGGGCAATGGTGTGTGGCAAAGTGTATTGCTGGTTTTTATGGCCTATAGCAGAGGAATGCATGCAGTAAGCTCTGTCTGCTCTGGACATTTGCAAAGCTGGTGAGTGGGCACTTGAGCTTCTGCTAACTTCTACTGAAAAGGCATTCATAATTAAGCTTTTGGCTTTCCTTGATGCATCTGACCAGTCAGTTTGACGGATACTTCCTGAATTGCTGGTAGGTACCAGGCACTATAAAAGGCAAACACAATTAAAACATAATTAAGACACAGAATACCTTACCCCGTAGGAAAAAATTCCACATATTCTTAAAGGCCTAGTGTAAACACAGCCCCTTCTTACATTAGTTTAATTTTTTCAACAAATATTTGTGAGTAACTATAAGGGATATTAGAATAAATAAGTCAAAAAAAAGAATAAATCATAGCTATTGTCCTCCAACAATCTTGGGTCTATTTAGGTGAGCTAAAACATCACTACCTTGAATTATTTTTGTGGTAATAAATACTAACTGGTAGTCAATCTTCAGAGAGTTGAGACAAAAATAGTCACTTTATGGTTGATTGGTAGGGGATTCAGAGAAAGTGATACTTTAAAAACTTAGAGAAAGCCACACGTTGAATGGAGCAGTGGCGAGAAGAAGGAAGCATTCTGAGCAAGATGATTGGATGAACACATTTTCAGTACAATGTGTAGCTCTATCTATAATTTTTATAGTTGATTTATATAGAAGCTAGAATATCCTTTCATCTTTATTATCTTGAAAGAATGGATACAAAACCATCAGAAATTGTACATATTATACCAGGAAGCTCATTTATTTTTTTTATTCACCTGTTCTATAGATCATAATGTCTTTGGAGGTGGGAGGTAGGAGGTAGGGTCTCACTGTGTAGTTCAGACAGGCCTTGGACTCACTATGTTGCCCAGGCTGGCCCCAAATTCACAGAGATCCTCCTGTTTCAGTGTCCCAAGTGCTGGGATTACAGGCATGCGCCATCAAACCCTGTTTTTCTATTCTTATTTTGATGATATTTTATATTTTATTTCTTTCCAGTTAATGCCATTATTATATTTGAAAACTTCTCTAATCTCTATCCTTACAGGAAAACAAAGTCAAGCCACCCAACTTGACCACTAAAAAACTGTTCAGGGCATCTGTGACACAAGCTAGTTCCAGAAAACCTGCTCCTATTCCAAGTCTTCTCCCATGTTCAGAAGTAGCAGACCACAAGGTGGAGCTTCCCATCAGCAAGTCACAGTCCGGCATTTCCTCAGTTCTACATCACCAGCCAGAGTACATTCTAGGTAGAAAGCAATCTCTGTCTCACAAGGTACCACAACTACAATTGGAAGAATCAAATCCCAACAGAGGAAATACTCAAGTTTCATACACAAATCTTAGCTCCCAAAGTAAGATCACCCCTAAATTCATACCAGTTTTCAAAAAGGGATTGTCACCGATGAACAAAAATATTTCAGTACTTGGCAACAGGAAAAGAAAACACCATGTCATAACGGAATCAAAATTGTATTCACTTAAAACTAATGTAATCCAGGATGACAAACTGAATTTAGGTCCAACTAGTAAAAAAAGACCTAACAGTAACATTCAGGTATATGATAGAAATTTAAATCAAAAGGGCTCTAGACCTCTGCAAGAAAAAAATACCGAATGCTATGAAAATATAAAATATCCCTCTCCTAATGTGAGCTTAAATGAAAGTAAACAGTTTTCTAACAGTATGATGTGTCAGGTGTCAAATAACAGTTTAAGTGTGATGAAAAATGCTGTGGACTTCCATGGAAAAGAAAATCTAACAAGTAAATGTATAACACAGATTTTAAGGAAAGGCTGTGAGTCAATAAAACTGAAGAGGCAACCATACATTTTTGAACCAGACACAGAAACTGAAGATCCCCAACTGCTACAACAGCCAGCAAACCAAACTAAAGAAGTTGATCTAAGTGACCACAGGTTGGTAGTAAGCAGAACAGCCTACAGGTCTAAAAGAAAAGTATGTCCTGAGTCTTCAAAAACTTCAAAGAAGCATCATTCCAATACTATGCATTATGAACAACCCAGTTCTTCTAGGAGACAGGTAAAAAAATTTTTTAATCTGGGGATATTCATGATATGATAGCTAGACCTTTAAGACTCCTAAGTAAGAATTTAAATGATTTGCCCCAAATTATTTAGAAACACAGTAATTAAGAAACAGTATACCTACTGGAGCATAACCATATTTATACAGCTAATTTGTAACAAAATACTCTTCTTCAATCTGATATAGATACATTACTTAAATAAGTCAAAACCTAACAAATTTCTCACCATTCCTAAACCTTAGAACATGGATATGAAAGAAGAGTAGTATATCCACCAGGTAACTGAGGTGAAACCTTTTGTTTTTCTTTACATTATTCAAACTGAGATTGCCACACTTAAGAATACCTAGTCCCTTGGTAAAAAGGAACTACTTTTAAATTCCTTGATATTTTTTAAACTCAACTGCTTTATATAATAAAAGCCTCAAAGAGGGATGGATAGTGGGTTAAGAACCCCCTCCCCTCAAAGTCCCTCCCTTTCTGTTCTGGGGCCTTTTCCGTCTAGGAAGCAAGCAAGCACATCAGCAGCAGGCCATTAGAATACTTCCTCTGGGATACCTACCCAAGACAATAGAACTTAAGTGAGCCTTCAGGGCTAATCTTTAAATTAAAACTTATACCCAAAATGCTGCAGTACTGGTTAGCTGTAAACTTGAAATTTAACTGATGTCTAGTCCATTGCACTAAAGTTACAGAATTATGCATCTGGAAATTACATTTTATTCCGCTCTCCCATTTGTTCTAAGAACAAACATAATACTAAAATTGCACTTTTTTTTGCATAGAAGTAATGGAATACTTTCAAATTCTTTAAGAACCAACTAGAAAACATTTTCTTCTTTTCTCTTTCAAATGCTATTTTTTTTCCTATAATTAATGTAATTTTCAGCCTGATTTGAGTTAAATAAAAAGTACTTAAGTCTATTCCTGCATATAATATGGTTTATGTACTTTTTGACATTTTACATTTCAATGTACTCTGTAGGTCGTTGAGGAAAAAGTGTGCCTTAAAAATTATTATTTACATTTTTTTGTTTGTTTTTTTGGTACCAGGGATCGAACTCCGGTCCTTGCCCTTGCGTAGCAGGCAGTGAAACCACTGAGCTAAATCCCCAGCCATTTACATTTTTAGAAATAAATGAAATCTATTCCAGATTTCATGTTGTTTTGCAAGTATAGCACTTTCTTACTTTGAATTGCCAAAGACTTGACAGTTTTTAATACTAAATCATTCTGTCAGCTAGAAAGAAAAACAATGAAAAAAATTATAGGCTATCATTACAGAAAATAGTTTCCCTTATTTATAAAATTAATAAATACTACTGTGAAAAGTTTGAGTAACTCAAAGCAGTTCCAGGAAAAAATAAAAACTCCCTGTAATTCCTCTTTGCAGAGATGTCCACCCTGAACCCTGACAAACACTCTTCCAGGTGTCTCATGGTCATTCCTATGAAAATGAATCCAGCTTTACATGCTGCTGTGGAACATCCTTATTCACTTTAAAATTGTCTTCTTAACGTTTGCATAGTATTCCATTATAAGTGGTATACTGTATTTAATTCCCTATTGATTGAAACAAGTTGCTGCTGACTTTTCACTATTATAACAGTCATGTAAATAGACTTGTATGGGTCTTTGTAGGGTATCCAATTATATAGTATAGTTGAAAATATGTGACCCTTTGTATTTTTATTGTTGAAACTTATTTGAAGTCAGTATTTTTATTGTCAAAATTTTCAAACCACTCAAGGTACAGATAATAGTATGAAAAACCCAGTGCCTATTGCCCAGATCTACCACTTTTACACACTTTTTCTGTGATATTTTAAAGCAAATTCAAAACATCATATAATTTCATTCATGAATACTCCAGTGTGTATCTCAAACATATGATATAATATGTTTTTAAAGGTAAAATATGTGTATGTATTAAATTTTGGGGGTGTCTATCTCCATTGGCTCACTAAATTTCACTTTTATTTTTATATGCATACTAATAGGAAGCCCTGAATACATAAAGCCTCTTTCACAACACAACTAGAGCCTTTTTACAGTAGAGATTTCTGTGTTCAACAATATTCATTCTGATAAGTGCCAGACTTATCTGGCACTGAGTCCATTACCAAAACAAACAAGATGTCCAGGGCCTGAGCCCCAGGGCTGGCAGTCCAGTCTAGCAAACCTTTCTGCTCCTGGCCCAGGTTTAAGGATATCTATCTATATCTATATCTATATCTATATCTATATCTATATCTGTATCTATCTATATCTCCAGAATAAATAAGCCTTCTGGCCCATATTATAAATAAACTAACATCTAGAAAAAAAGAGAGAAACACAAGTAGAGCTTTTCACTTAATGAGTATTTTTCTGACCTTAAACTTATGACATTTGTTTTATAAAATATGATATAATTGTTGTAAAATTGTTGTAAGTGATTTAAAAACCAAAAATCTTCATTGAACATTTCAATGAAGTAATCCTTTATTAAGTAAAAAGAATCAATAGAGAACTAAGTTGAAGTTGAACTTTGACCACTTAAATGTGGTTTACTGTCTCTACCAAATCACTAAACCATTGCAGTAAAACCATTGCAGTAAATGTAACTTTTGCTCCTGAAATTGTGCCTAGTCAATTAATTTGCTGTATACCTTTATTGTAAGCATTTATGTTTTCCAGAATTATTTCTGTTTCCCAATTTTGCTCTTTTCATAGGGACGTGTATTTTGCTTAATATATTTTGAATGTGCCTTTCTCTTTTTGAAGCTGGTGTTATGGATAAGTAGTAGACTGTAGTAGAGTTAGACATCATTTCGTTTGTGAGGCCATAGTGACAGTCTTTTTTTATGAAAGTACTGTTCATAAGTATGTGTGTGTGGTCAGCAGAGTCATGCACACACATGATCATTCTTGCACCAGACTGCTTACTGCTCTTTGAATTCCAGGCTTTTTCCTGCTGGTGTCCTTTCATTATGCCTTAGGCAATGAAGATGTATAGTATTATTAACTAAGAAAAATAGTTAAAAAGATTACTCTATTGTTGAAGTGTGTATAGTAGCTCCAGTTCTTCATGTAAAGAATCCAGAAAGTCCTTCTTTCATTAGTATGTAAAATTTAGAATTTACAGTATATTTCATGTAGATAAATGTTAACCTACGTGGCAAAACCTGCTATATTAATATCAGCCCATGTTCTTGTGTAAAGTAGGTTTCTTTTTTGTCTTACTGTATTCCAATGACAGTTTAATATATATGCATATATGTATATGTGATTTAACATAGATTGTGGACTAAGTATTCCATGTACAGAGAAAAGTTTCTAGACCAAATTTCTGGGCTCAGGATCACCAAAGAAATCAGGGAAGATTTTGTCCATTTCAATGATTGCAACTTCTGAAAGCAAAGATAATTCCAAATTTGATTAGAGAACACTAAACTTTACTTCTTTGTTTATTGAGTTTTTGGTGACTTATGTGGAGTGTGGACCCCTCTCCCCACAAACAACAAAAAAAATCAGTCTTCGTATTCCAATTATGCATTGGCTTTTGAACATTACAATTTTAAAAGCATAAATAAATGGTTTTATGTTTGCCTATTGCCAGAAGGTTAAGAAATTAGCCATACCATTTTTTTAAAAAGCCTGTGGAAATAGGCCAAAATTAATGCCAAGGATTATATTTATAGGCCAGGGATTTAGCTCAGTGGTTCCGGTGCCTGCCTTGCAAGCACAAGGTCCCAAGTTTGATCCCCAGTACCAAAAAAAAAAAAGAATTATATTTATAGGAATGCAGAAGTGCTTCTCATGTGCTATTCATATATTTTTACCATATTTGTTACTATATTTGTATCTGTTTTTATTTATATTTTTATTATATTTTCAATTATTTACACATTTTTATTGTATTTGTTGCTTATGGTTGCAAAAGTTTAAAAAATTTGAGAGTCTCAATGATTAGCTTTTATTTGACTAACCAGTTTACTACTGAGTTTTTGCCCTCTTTTTTCAAATTCCATATCATCTGGTATTATGTTGACACTGCTAGTGTATTCAATATTTATTGATATTTATGGATGATTAGTATAAAGATTTAAGATGTTGTGATCCTTATGTATTGATGCTTAAAATGTTCATGTTTTAGTCACATGTATTATTTTAAATAAAAAATAATGAAAGTTTTAAAATGACTGTATTTTTCATAATCAGAGTGCCTGCATATAGGGATGGAAAGGCTTAAACACATCACAGATTCCTTTGTCTCTGTGATTCCATTTTTTTCCCATGCATTTGCTGTTAGGCCCATGTAAATTAGCTTAGGTCCTTAGCACTTTATAGAATTTTTATTCTCAAAAGTCCTTCATATATTTAGTACTCTGTTCCTGTGATAGCCAACCTGACTCTATTTGTATAAAGTTGAGTGATTCCAGGTGGTTGCCTCCCCCTTCCCCCTTGGGAGTCCCCTCAGTTGATACATGACAAACCAGCATCCCATTTGGTAGAGCAATCTTTATGACCTTGTGAACAGAATACTCTACACATGTGTGATATTTTCTTTCAATTAAACTGTGTGAAAATTCCCCTGACCCCCAGTAACTTTGCAAAGTTCTGCTTCTGTAAAATTCTACTTGTGCTCCCCCTCCCCAACTAGAAGAGCCGCTTAAAAGAAACCCACAAGCTGCTTTTCATCATCGAGAGTTTTCAAGCATGAGCCACTCTGAATTGCTGGCAATAAAAGGACTCAAATTTGGCTCAGAGTGTGGCAATTCTCTATAATCTCTCGATTGATTTAGAATATATAAAAGAACACACCAACTTTACATTCTAACAGGGAGATGAAAAACATAGCAAGTAGTTAAATTACACAATGTATTAGTAAGTGGCAACAGAAGGGAAAGAAAACTCAGACAAGGTGAGGAAATGGCTAGGGTAGTAGTCTTCCTTGAGCAGACAGACACCTAAAGGAGGTGAGGGAGTTGGTCATGTGGATATCTGAGAAATGAGCTTTCCCAGTACAAGAACAGCCTATGAGTTTAAGAAATGTCCAGGAGCCTGAAAAGGCCAGAATAAAGGAGCCAGAGGGGAGTGAGAGGGCCAAGAGCTGATCACATTGGGCCTTGTCAGCTGTGGTGAAGTATTTACTGATGTGGGGTTGGGCCCAAAGGAGTGGCATGAGCTGATAGGTCTCTGACTCCTGTGATGAGTAGACTGGAGCTGACTGTGAGAGAAGAAACAGGGAGACCAGTTAAGAATCTAGGCAGAAAATGATAATGGCTGGGGCCACTGTGGTAGTGATACAGGGCACCAAGTAATCCAAATAAGCAAAATAATTCAAACAAGGGACATATAACTTCCAACCTGCTAGATATCCAAAATGCCAAGTTTATGTTCTTTAAAATCAAAGAATGAATTCCAGGAAAAATGGAGGTTAAGAGTAGGAAGAATTTATTGAGAGAAAGATAGCTTCTGTCTAAGAGAGACAGAAGAGGGACCAGAAAGTGGGCTGCCTGCCCACCCTGCTTTTCTAAGGTATTTTATTTATTGAGCAAAGCCACAAGGTGAGGGAGGCACAAGGTGGGACAAAACTATACTCAACTAATAAGATTACAAGTATCATCGCTTAGATAGTATTGATCCAATAGGAAATCATGAGGTGGGACAAAACTATGATCAACCAATAAGATTACAAGTATAATCACTTAGGTAATGTTGATTAAATGTGTATCAAATGGGGAAGCTAGACACATAGCAAGTGTACGAGGAAGGAACAAGGACTTTCTAGAAGGAAAATGGGATAGGAAGATTTTAGTCCCCTTATAAGGTGATTGATGCCTATTTAGACTATCAATCATTGCTATTCATCTCTAGGGGAAGTATGTAAGTGTAGTACTTTTTCTTTTTTATAATGCTAACCTTTAACAAATGTGTCTCCATTGTCTTTCCTATGGACTCCTCAAGGGCCAACCCTGTCTAACTGCCTACAAGATATCTAATTAACTTAGCTGTCTACAATAGCAGCCGGAGGATATGAGAAGTGGCTATTCTGGATATATTCTGAAGGATAGAACCCACTGGCTTAGGGATTTGAGAGAAAGGTGTCTAGGATGGTTTTAAGGTTTTGGGCATGATCACTTGGAAAGATGGAGTTATTATCAAGAGATAAAAAGGGGCAGGTTTCTGTTGACCATTAGATTTCACAACATGGAGGCCCTAGCTAACCCTAATGAGCAGTTCCTGTGGAGTGATGAAGTGTCCAATTGGAGTGGCTTTAAGAGAGAAGCGAAGAGAAAGACTTGGAAATCACAAGTATAGACAGATCTTTTGAGAAGAGTCATCAATGGATTTTCTAATTTCATTCTCCTAAACATTGCCCTTTGATATTGTCCCCTTCCTGGAATGCTAGTCTCTCATAGTTGCTATAATGTTAATATCTCTGGTTATATTTTTTTCAATTTCCTTTACTGATTGGCATCAAGTGTCCCAAGGACATTGAAGTCTCGAGAACAGTACTTATGCCAGATACATTTGGGGTGTAGAAGGAATGGGAGCAAGGGCATTCCAAAGGGAAGAAATAAAGTGAGCAAAGGCATGAAGATGTATCTTCATGGAAGAGTGGGTGCCAATCCTGACAGGTTACATATGCCTTGTGCAGGGACCAGAATAACTCCAGATGATGCTGGAGGGTTGTCCTGGCCAGGGGTGAAATCCTCTGGAGACTGTTTCAGAACCCTAATCCAAACGGAAGATGCTGGAAAGTCAGATGGTGCTAACAGAACTAGAAATGGCAGGTCCTGGAAACTGAATGTACATAGAGTATGCCAGACAGGGGGCTCTTTAAGTTTGAGCAAGGAGAAATATAGAAAATGGGTACAATAGGGAAAAGTGTAGCAGGAAGACTATGGATGTATGTGGTATGGCTTGGTGACATTAGCAGAGATCCAAGGAAAGATGGCCAACAGATAACTAGACTGAGTCATGGGAAATACTAGAATGTTTGGGAAGAGGGGTCATCCATATAGAAATGTTAGTTGAAGCTGTTTGTGAAAGTGTAGGGAATGAGAGAACACAGATAACCATTTTGAGGACACTATACCAACACTTAAGGAGTTAGGAAAGAAGACAGGCAGCAAAGAACAGTTAGGATCAGGTCAGAGAGCAGAAGTCACAGAGGCTGAGGAAATAGAGGTTTAGTGGGGTCAGCTAGGAGAAGTTCAGTAAAATGTCCTGGAGGAGGAGCTTGAGAAGAAACAAAGGAAGTTTGTGTCTAAGAGATTTCTGACAGCTGCTGCAGTTAATCTAATTCCATGAAGACATGAGAGAACCATCAGGAAAGCAGGAAGAGTCTTCTATGACAGCTTGGCTGTGACAGTATGACAAATGACAAGTTGGAAGGGATGGCCTGATCAAAGGAATATGATGTGACATAAAAGGATAAATGCTTAAATATGATTTAAAAGTACTTGGTGAGAATACACTAAATGGACAGAACTTCTCAATTTTATACTTTTTCTCTGACTTTTTAAATTTTTTTTGGTATGTCTCTGTGACTTTTTCAGTTTCTGGAATTTGCTGTCATTTGTATTAGTAGGAAAAACATAAACCATTAACCATCTTAGTTTATCAGCTTTTCAAAGACACATGATATGAATCAATTTTTAAAGTATTATATGTATCTTTTATACTCTGGTTTCCTGCCCATAAAAATTTTCCTACTTTCAACAAAAAATAAAATGCTTCAATGTTTTATTGTATTTCACAAAGATCATCCTGGCTACAACTATGTATTGATAATATGAAATTCTTGAATTTAACAACATTTGAGGAATGTTTTGCTATTTACATGCAGAGATTTAAAACACTAGATATATGGGGGAGTTTTTCTGAGGGAAGAGTGAAGGGAGACACAGCAGCGGCGCTGACAGAGTTTTCTTGGAGGCTTTTTTGGTCCCATTTGTGAGATTGATGTTGTCCTTCATGATGGGGAAACAAGGAAGATGGCAGAGATGAAGACCGAAGATGGCAAAGTGGAAAACACTGTCTCTTCTATGACGGAGCGTCTGTTTCAGGAAAGGTAAACCTAGCCTGTAAGCACCCGGGAAGGAGGCTAGAGCACCAAGGAATTAGAAGTGAATTCGTAGGTCAAATTGAACTTTTCAAAGACAAGAGTCATACTCATGAATTTGTAAACCTAGTGAAAGAACTAGCTTTACCTGGAGAGCTGACTCAGAGCAGAAGTTCTGATTTTGAATTTACGCAAGTTGAAAAGCCATGTGAATCTTACATCGGTGCCAATGTCTGCTTGAGGTATTTTCTTAAGGTGACAATAGTGAGGAGACTGACGAATATGGTGAAAGAGTATGATCTTATTGTTCAACTTGCCACCTATCCTGATGTTAACAACTCTATTAAAATGGAAGTGGGCATTGAAGATTGTCTACATACAGAGTTTGAATATAATAAACCAAAGTATCATTTAAAGGATGTGATTGTTGGAAAAATTTACTTATTAATAAGAATAAAAATACAACACATGGAGTTACAACTGATCAAAAAAGAGATCACAGGAATTGGACCCAGTACTACAATGGAAACAGAAACTATCGCCAAATATGAAATAATGGATGGTGTACTAGTAAAGGGCAAATCCATTCCAATAAGACTATTTTTAGCAGGATATGACCCAACACCAACAATGAGAGATGTGAACAAAAAATTTTCAGTAAGGTACTTTTTGAATCTAGTGCTTGTTGCTGAGGAAGACAGAAGGTACTTCAAGCAGCAGGAAATCATCTTATGGAGAAAAGCTCCTGAAAAACTGAGGAAACAGAGAACGAACTTTCACCAGCGATTTGAATCTCCAGATTCATAGGCATCTGCTGAGCAGCCTGAAATGTGAACTGAATAGGAGGAAAAAAGGAAAAAATCCATAACCCTTAAGTTCAGCAGGTTAAAGATGGTTGCATCATGGGGGGGGGGGGGGGGAAGAGGACAAAACTCCATTTATAATAGTCTTCCTTTATCTTACAGTGCTGTGTTTATTTTACAGTATGACTAAATGTTCTTCATGTGTAAACATTTTAGAAAGTGCTTTCTTTGAAACACTGGAGATTTCCTAAGCTGCCTTTTTTATTTATTTATTTTTTTTTACTGCACACTTTGATGATAAGCGCTCAGATATTGCATCAGCGTAAACATTAAAGATTTTCAGCCGGGGATTTAGCTCAATGGTTCCGGTGCCTGCCTTGCAAGAGCAAGATCCCAAGTTCAATCCCTGGTACCAAAAAAAGCAAAAACAAAAAAAACAAAAAACATTAAAGATTTTCATTTGAATAGGCTGGTATTTGTAATTTTACTTTCTTTCCTCATAATGTTGACTGTAAATCCTTTTCTTCTGACTAATGAATACCCTTTTCTGTACATGTAAAAAATTAAATATTTTGTGTTCAAATCAAATTAGAAAGCCTAAGTGGACCTTATATCTTGCAAAGATTTAGAACATGGCATATTAATATTTTTGAGAACTACATTTCTTTTTACAAATGCATTTGAAAATGTACATGGAGTGTTTCACTGAAGGTGCTTCTGGGTCTACTGTTTCATAGCTTTCTGCATTTTATCCTCTTTGAAGACTTCTGTGTTACAAATATTTTTCCCCCTGGGAATTATATGGCATGGCATTGTGGCCCTTTTTTCTCCCCCATATTAAGTAATCATTTTGGTATTATTTCCCAGCAGTACCACCATATGTATTCTGCAACATGGAGTTGACATATGTTGGCATTTTAGAACTTGTTACAACAATGTAATTTTTCCATAGTTAGAAATGTGTATGTATATTTTTTTAATTTAAGAAATAGTCTTGTCACATGTATGCAAATACCGCTTTCATGATTTTACAGATTTATTCATTCTTCAGTGGAAAATTGGGAGGTGGGAGATCGGGGGAATTTTATCCAGATCTGGGCAATTTCATGTTTGTTAAACTGGAATTATGTCTAGTTCAAACTCCATTTCCACCTCACCCAATCTGTCTTAATTTTTTTAAACACTAAATTCAAGTCATTTGTTCAGTGTCTAAAAAAGAGGTTGTGGGGCCGGGGATTTAGCTCAGTGGTTTCGCCGCCTGCAAGCTCAAGGACCCGAATTCGATCCCCAGTACCAAAAAAAAAAAAAAAAAAAGAGGTTGCAGTCATCCACTCATACGCATGGGGTCTGATCCCAGATACACTAAACGTGGAGCGTGGAAACCTAAACAAAGCCTGCTACGTAGAACGTACTTTCACTTACGGTTCATTGGTTTTTGTGCCAATATCTTAAAATACACTTCAGTGCAAGTTTTGTCAGTTAATCTTACTTTATGAGTAAGCTAAGAACCCAAACTACATTTCTTTAAACCTGTTTTACTACTATGGCACTTTGATAAAATGGTCAGTAACCAACTTCTTTACTGGCCAAAGGTTCCAGGTACCATGTGCTGGAGCATTTTAAATGTGAGTATCTATGAATGGTAATGTTTTCCTTCATGTAAGTGCCTGTTCAGGATTTTTAAAATGCCAAATATTTTCATGGTCACTTGCATGTAGCAATTTAGAAAATATTCAGAGATTTTGAAATTTAATTGTATTTAACCAGCCTCATTGTGCAACCATGATGTATAATAAAGAATTTGAAACAGAAAAAAAATAAATACAATAAAATAAAACACTAGATATATAGAGATATATAATTTTTTTTTCCACTAGTGTCTTTCCAAGGCATCAAAAGGAATTAGTTCAAGTTGAAAGCCTGTATTTCTGTATAGAAGGAACAAATCTGCAGTCATACTTCAGGAGGAAATTGATAAAACATAATTGGGTCTATGGTTTGTTGTATTATCTAATTACCTTACCACTAAAATAATTTTAAAATAAAAACATTAAATCTCTGAAGAACATGAATTAAGGTTGCCTTAAGATAAAACCCCAGGACTCCTCTTAGAAGATCCCATCAGTTTAGTCATTTCGGTAAAATAAATAATGTCACAGAATTTTATTTTTAAAATGTTTCAACCATTACAAAGAATTATTTCTGAGAATAAGGATTTTATATAAATTTTCAAAACTTTTTCTAATTTGGCCCCTTGCCAATATTGTCATTCTGAAATAAGTACAGGACTCTTCCTAAGCAAAGAGTATCTAGCTTCCTTCCTTTCCTCTTTACTTCTAAACTTGGTCAACCTTTATTTTGGTCAGAATTTGAATTTAAAACTAGCTCCCTGCTGGAGCTAATGACAAGCCAAGTTTTTTAAACTAAACTTCTTACTGAAAACAGTACTGTTAGATGGATTTTTTAAAAGTTTACAGAAACATCAAAGAACCAAAATGATATTAGGAATTCACCAATTTAAAACTTAAGAGAAATGAGAAACCAGAAAGGTTAGCAGAAAACTCAAAATCATTTTTGCTCTTAAAGGATTTGATAACCCACACTTGAAACTGAACTTTGGATTTGGTGACACTAGGGGTGAGAGAAGCGGAAATGAAGAAATCCCAGGACTATGGAAGGTGGGCACCCTAACCAGAGTTGGCCACCACACCCTGCATCGCACGCCTTGCCAGGACCCTGCAGGGCTATGCCCTCAGCATCCACGTAGGCCATCAGTAACACTCCATGCCCTTCCCCAGGGAGGACTTCGGGGCTATAATGTCATAGTGCTGACTAGAGTAAGGGAAAAACAGTCCTGAAGAGGACCCCAATGGATTTCAGCCTAAATTCAATCATGAAAGTTACCCGAGAAACCTCAAACCAGGAATTTAGTTTAAAATAGCATCAGAAATAGCAAAAATTTCAAGGAGGAAAAGATGAAACTACTGACTGGCCCTAAAGCAGCTTAAAGAAAATGGAGAACTATATCATATTCATAAATTATCAGAGGAGGAGCAAGGAGAGCCATGTTGGTAAGCAGGTAGCATTTCCTGCTCTCTTCCAGCCTTAGGCTCTGTGCTGGCAGCCTGGCACTGTCAGCATTGAAAAGATGGCACCTGGTCCCTGTGCTTTTGTTTGAGGCCCAATAAGAGATTCCTAAAGCCAGCTCTGCAGTCATAGAGGCAAAAAATTTCCCCTTAGTCTTAGGGCAATTTCCATTAGGTCTTTTTGCCCCTTGTGGCTCAAAAAAATACAACCAGTACACATCCTAATTATAAGAAGTTTATAGAAGAAAAATGCAAGGAAGGAAATAAGAAACACTCCAAACCTCACCACCCAGAAAGAATCCTTGTTGACATTTTGGCATTCTTCCTTACAGCCTGTGTATGTGTGTGTGTGTATGTATTTTTACAAAATTGAGAACATATTGCCTGTTTCATACCCTGATTTTTTTTGTTACCATTGTTTTATGTAGTCCTATTTGTTGAGTATACATCAAAAACATTAAGAAATGTATAAATTTTCATTACCTAAATATGGCAAAATGTAATATTCATTTTCTTATTATCCTATTCTTGTCAAGTAGCTATTGAGTTTGAGAATGACTCCATGAGCAGATACTTAGTAAACATTTTGAGTACTGGATCCTATCCTGTCTCAGCACCAAGGATACAGAAATACAAATCCTCAGCATCAATGAGCAGTTCATTGTGTTAGACAAGAGCACCAGGTTCATGCAATCTGCCCTTTACATGACCTGCTGTTGCTAGGAGAAAACTAGGAATCATTACAAACCTTAATAGATGAATCCTTTATCTGTACTGCTTTAGCCTATGGTGTTTCATTATACTGGCAAATCCAGTACAGCTACTGAGATGTACTAGAATTCCTCCTACTTTGAAAAATTAACTCACAAAGAAATATTAGCCAAATGAAATCTACTACCTTTGTGGATCTTTAAAAACAAGATTTAGGAGTTTTGAAACCAAGTTTATACTACTTGAAGACACTGTTCTAGGCTCTGAATATTTTTTGTTTCTAATTATATGACATCTTTTAAAAATTCACAGACGATTTTCAAATTCACAAAAGAATAGCTTTCTGATTGCTGTTGTTATTTATAACTAATCCTGAAAAAATACATATGATAAGAAAATAATATGTTAATACATGTAATATTTTATAATTAAAAGGCACCTTTATTGCCATTTTCCATTTTATGTTCTTGATCACATGAGATCACTGTTTTCATTTACGAGATGAGAAAATTGATGCTGAGAACATTTGTAGTTTTCTCAAAGTCATGTACCCAACTAAGTGACAATGTTAATGCTAGAATCCAGGTTTTTGGTCTAGTTTTTTTTTGATAATGGCTTCTGATGTCCTAGAAGGGTATCTTGAGCTGAATAAAACAAGAATCCGCCCTTGAATGTGGGGAAACAGAGCAATTCTGAAGATTAAATTTTCAGTCATCCTGTAGAATTTGCAACTTCCTGCTGTGCTTTCTTTATCCTCTTCTGATGAGTATGGGCAAAAATTAAGAGTTCCCATAATCCTGAGTTTAACTTCTAGTGCTTCCCCTCTTGGGAAATGTAAGTTTTAGACAGCAAACAAGTGGTCTATTTAAAGAAAAATAAAAGGGGAAACTAGTAAGGAGGCCTAGCAGGTGTGTGCCTCTTGACTGGCAGCAGGAACTGGACCATGATCTGAGGTCTTTGCTCCTTCAAGGGAGGCATCTTGCTCTTGTTACTGGTAAATTCCGTTCTTCTTTTCAACAGCTTCTTTGCAGGGGAAAGACCTCGTGTGGATTCAATGACATGTATTTCCTTTTGTGGAAGTATAGAAAATAGAACAAGAAAATGTTTGTCTTCCGGATACATTTCTTGTGTAGAAAATTTTATCTATTTATAGGAAGGCACTTCTTTTTGAGGGGGGTACTTGGGATCAAACTCAGGACCTTGCGCTTGCGAGGCAGGCAGCAGCACCACTGAGCTAAATCCCCAGCCCCAAGAAGGCTCTTCTTTAGAGGGAAGAAACCTGTTTGTATAGTTAGTAAGACTATGACATGCTTCCCTGAGATATTACAAATTTTTTAGGTTCTAAATGAATTGAAAAGTCCTAGAAATAAGAAGAGTTCTCAGAAAAGGTAACTGACAAGCACCACATCTAGCCAGATCTAGACTGTGATTCTCACATATGATCTGATGTATCATGATATTAAATGGTCTCATAGTATGCTAGTTGAGGTTTTAATTAAAAATGATTAAAGAAAAGAGAGTAAACTGATCTGTGATCTTAAATTACAATTGTCATATAACTTTTACTCTATGGGCCTCATTCTTAAAAATTCAGTTCATGTACATTCTGAAAAAATTATTTATACTCTTTCCAGTTTAGTTTAATTCAGTATTTATCCACATAAAAAGATGATAAGAGGCCTGAGGAAAAAGGAAGTTCCATGTTAAGGCTACTTGTGGCCTACAGGAATCTCAGGTATTACTCAATGTATCTTCTTGCAGATTGACTATAAAGAACAAGAAGACATCAGAAAACTGTTCTAGTTACCAAAAAGCTAAATTATTTGAGAATGAATGGGGGAAGATAATAAATGGGAGGAGGATAAGAGAGGACATGGAATTCCTTCAGAACCTTAAGGGCACCACCAGGAGCTTTTGAGATGGCTCCCAAGAGTCCTATCTCTGTCTTCCATCCCATAGCCAAGTCACCCTTCAGTCCCTGACCCTGGAAAATGGCAAAAGATAAGTCTCTATAGCTATGATAAGCCACTGAATGTCAGAGTTAATTTGTTACACATCAATAGATGACTAATATTGTGGTACAGTGTAGAAACAAGATCAAGAAGTAGAGTTACAAGGAAGATTGCTTGGAAAGTGCCTGAGAACATTAATATGAGAAACATAAGAAAATATCTGCAAGTTTGATTGGGTTCTTTCTCATTTTCCCAAAGCTCTGAAGCTTCACTACCCAATCAGATTCCCGGAAAGCCTGGAGAGATCTGTACTTTCACCAGGCCTCCCACACTGTGGGAAACACAGATGTAGCTGTTCCCTGAAGACTGGGAGAGGATTCAGACCAAGTATTCCCATTGTGCTTCTAATGGACCTCCAGGAAGCCTGACTGGCCCCTCTGTCGGGGACAGGTGTGCATCCCCAGCACCTCATACTTTCCCTGCCACAGAATGTTCCAGTTTTACAATTATCCCTTCACTTATCTCTGGCCCTGCTGGGCTCCAGGGCCATCTGTGACAGCAGGGGCCACATGGCATTGCCTGCAATGATCAGTCTTAGAAGGAGACAGAGGCTGTTCTGAGAGGCAGAGTGACCCACCTGAGCCAGGGCAGATGGCCAGAAATGCTCAGAATGAAGACCTGGTGCAGTGTTTTTAATGCTAAGCCACAGTAGGTTACAATTTTAAAATGTGTGCTGTAAAGGAAGAATGTAGAAGATGCATTTATTGTGGTGCCTCGGTTCATGAACTCAATTCTCTCCACGATTCCGGTTACAAACTGAACTGGATGAGAATTGAATCAAATTTCCCCATAAGGTCAACATTGAACTTAACCATTGACTGATTCAGCTCTCATCCAAACTTGGTTTGCAAGCAGAATGGTGGAAAAATCAAGTTCATGAACTGAGGTATCACTGTATATGGCAATTTTCAAGGGTGTAAGTAGTCTCTGGGTACATACAACTTTTTCAAAAGCCTTTCTGAAAATTAGTGGTTCTCAATTTTCTCTTTTTCCCAATTCTCATGTAAACTTGCTCCCTTTAGGAATATTTCTCATTTCACTCAACTGTGAGTGAGTACTTAGGAGTGTCATATGGAGCTTATACTGCATTTTGAAAAAGCTGCTCAAAAATCTAGTTCTTGATCTGAGGATATCAGTGGTAGAGCACTTGTGTCGCATGTGTGAGACCTTGAGTTTGATCCCTAGCACCACACACACACACATGCACGCACACGTGCATACACACAATCTAACTGGATATAGTGGCACATACCCGGAACCCCAGCACTCTGGGAGACTTGAGCAGGAAGATTACAAGCAATTAAGTGACTTAGCCAGACCCTGTCTCCAAATAAAAAATTTAAAAAGGACTGGAGATATAGCTCGGTGTGAAGGCCCTGGGTTAAATCCCCAGTACTAAATTAAAAAAAAAAATCTAGTTGTGCAGAAAAGGGTTCCTCTCTCTGCCTACTCAAGAATCCTTCTTTTTCTCCCCCCAGTACTGGGGGTCAAATCTGGGACTTCACACATGCTACACAAGCACTATATCACTGAACTACAGCCTCAGCCCAAAGATCACTGTTAATTGTTTGGGGCCAGTGCCCAGAGTCTTCCGAGATTACACCAGCAAGAATCATCTGAGAAACAAGTGTTAACTTTTCTGTTATCTGCAGAAAGGTCTGACCCTCAGCGCTCTGCATCATGGATTCCAAAACCTCTCCAACAGAAATATTTCTCCACCACCCTGCTGGTCCCCTGGGGGCCTGCAGTTAGCTGTTTGGGAGCCTCTGTGCATGCTGGGGCCCTATGAGCTCCCAACTCAGAAAAGTTCAGGAAACTCAGCAAACTGGTATCCATGGAAGGTAATCATTACCATCTAGATTTTATGACATATCTATTAAACAAAAGACTTTTATATACTATAAAATTGAGCAAGTTCTGTGTTTCCCAGAGCAATAAATTCTGTTGCCTCTAAAAAAACCAAGTTTTAGTATTTTGTAAACCAAAGTAAGCCACACTAAATATGGGGCTGCTGAGATGAAACAAAGGAAAAGTATTTTTTTAGTCATATTTCTCCCTAACCAGATTTACCACATTTCATTACTTTGCTGCCTACTATTGCTCAGTGATCACTAAGGAAATAACCAGATGAAATTGAGAATAAAAACAACGTAAAGTAAGATATTCAATACCCCAGGTTGCCAATACTCAGTCAGGTCACAGAATGATTGAATTTAGCTCTTGTTAACCTAATTTGAAGCACAGTTCAATGCTAAGGGACAACGAGGAACAGAATGTTTGCTTCACATTATCAGGAAATATTTGTATTGAAACATATGGTTTTGAGTTTCCCTACTCTACAGGAACATTTACACACGACAGGTTCTATTTTCACTGAATATTGCCTTTGTACTAGTAACTTAATAACAATTTTATTTGGCCAAGGAAAATAATTAACCAGTGCTTCTTGCTGCTGGCCCCTGCACACACACACACACACACACCCCATGGTAAAGGAGAGAGTGCCAGTGATGTTGGGAGTCCTCATATTCCTGACAGGCAGCCCATTAGACTTAGTTTCCTAAAATTTTGTGAACTTTCATATGTCAGCATTTTATTTGAAAAGATGCCTCGAATGTGAGCCCAGCCTGGAAAACTTAATGAGACCCTGTCTCAAAATAATTAAATTTAAAATGGACTGGGCAAGGTAGTTCAGTATAAAAATCTTGGTTTAAAGAAAGGGGGGGGGCAGGGAGAGAGAGAGAGAAGGATTTTTAAACATTTAAAGTTTATTACATAGCAAGGCTATGTAATTTCTTCCCAAGAAAAGGGAGAGATGGGATTTCCAAATCAAAATGGTTCCCTTTTGCCTGGACTGGTTTTTGTGGGTTTTTTGCCTGGACTGGTTTTAATGAAGCAGTAATTTGGCTGTAAAGTGTGGAGATGGACCAGATGTCCCTCAAGATGCTTTCAAAGCAGCCCAGCCTGCTATTTATTGTGACAAAGAACGATAGAACAGAAGGCTGTCTTCCACCACAGGAGTCCAGTTCCCTTGGTTTACAGAGAGGGAACTGAGAACAGTGATAATGTGCAGTTCACACTTGTATGTCATCATAATGCTTTATTTTTTTTATTTTTTAATTTTTTTTTAGTTCACACTTGTATGATAATTAGGAAAAAATAATGCTTCTCTTGAGTCCATCTTTCTTTTTTAAAAATCCTTTGTATTGATAAAAATATAGATTCAAGTGTTTATACATGTACAATTTAAAGACTAATAATGATATTTATCAAAGAATGATAGTGAATAATAATTGAGAAATATGTATCTACATGTTCATGAATAATAGTGAGCCATCAAGATTACGAGACAGAACCCCACCAGAAATTTAGAAGCTTGCTCAGACCCTCTTTCTGATCCCATTCACTCCAAGAAGCACCTACTCTCTTGAGACCATAAAGGAAGCAAAGAGGTGGAGGTGACTGAAGTTTCCAACATAGCAAGCAGATGGTTGGTGGTGCCATTCATGGAGGAAAAAGTCCATGGAGGAGCTGGAGATAGGCAGGAGAGAGTGCACAGTAGAATGCACTGACTCTTGCACTTGTTGAATCCCAGTTACTTGCAACTCATCGGAAGAGTGAGGAAGAAGCTAGGTTCACAGAACAACTAACCCCTGTTCTTCTACTTTAATCTCCACATTCTGCTGCGCTGCTCCCAGGTGGGATTCAGCTGCCACGTGCAGGTGACCCCTTCTCAGGGTAATCAGCAGTAAAAACAGCCATTCATTTTGGAAGAAAAATTTATTCACGGAAATGGATTGGGATATTCCTGCCCTACGGTTCCCCCCAAATTTAGAGTACCTTACCCAGCATTGGCCCATTTCCCAGTCTAGATTGCTCCTTTTGAAATAACACATCAGCTAAAATAGCAGTAACCTAGTGTAAGTTGCACTGCCCCAGGCCCCACTGATTCCTTCTATTTCTTCCCTGATGTGATCTTACCTTACTTCCTTCTTTCTCTTCTTCTTTTTCAATAGTTTCTCCGTTTTTCTTTTCCTTGGCCTTCTCCAGTGCAGAAAAAGAAAGAAATGGTCAGTCTTGCCTGGGTTTCTTACAGTCCACTGTAAGACTTAGGATTTAACTCTATTTCTTAGGATTTAACTCCTTTTCTTAATATTTAATTCCCTTGGTGTGGAGTTATACACCAACTGCACAAAAGTAACCAATAAAATATTGACATTGCAGTCTAAATCTACTTTTAAGAAAGAAAATCATTCTAAAAAATTAAAGAACCACAATCTGCAGAAATGCAATTCTGCCCACAGTAGTTACATGTACATTATTACTGCGAAGGAGCTTAACTCCTTGAATTGGAGTCACACCATGGCTCCTTCCCAAAAGAGGATCTTTCCCCTTTGGGGTGGTTTCTCAGAAGAAAGACCTTTAGCCTCAAGTACAAATTCAAGCTCCTATTCCTTAAGAAGCAAGAAGTGCCAAGAAATTTTAAACTTTTTCTATTTTCTTTTTAGATGATGGATGACAGATAGATAGATAGATGGATGGATGGGTGGATGATAGGATCTTAGTCCTACCTAGCGTCATCATGTTTTATTAATATTGTTCCATGAGGAAGAAAATCATGTATTGGGTTGGGAACATAAGCTAGGAAATGTGTGATCCACTTTCTGTCTTATAAGTAGCTGGAGCATAAAAATAGCTCCAAGTCCCACGGGTGCCATTGCCATCAAATGCCTTCTGCACTTTTCAAATTTTAATAGTCTCTGGAAAGTGACTCTGGAAAGTCCAAACCAGTTCTTGCAACAGTGGAATTCTAGAAGGTTTTGAAGTACTGTGGTCATTTCTCTCGTGGTAGGGATTTAATATGCCTAGAGATATTGTTTAATATGACTATAGATATCCTGACTCATGCTGTACAGATTCCCTCTTGTGAACAATCAAAGTAGTACCTCATAGAAACACAGTGAAGAAATTCTGAAGTTCATAGTTAAAATTCAAGTAATGCTTAAAAAAATCACAAATGTTAAGGAGTTTGGTAATATGTAAAGGGAAAAAACCCAGTAACTTTTGTTGGTTTTTTTCCAAACGTTGTACTTTGAAAGGAAGTGGAATAAAGAAAGGGCTATAAAATAGGCTGAGAAGTCACATGGTAACCTGCAGCCATTTTAACAATAAACAGCTTGAAGGCACTTTTTATTCTCTTTTGGATGCTATGTCTTCTTTGGGTACTTAAAACCATAATCTCTACCCTCACTCCTTAACTGGGAACTTTTAGCCACATCCGTCCCACATCTGAAAAGATCACATTTTTTTTCTCTGTCAACATCTTGGGAAGTTCTGTTCCAGAGATTACCCTCACATTTTATTTCTCCATCAGTTTCCAGTTTGGAATTCCACAAGTCCTTATTTAACCACAGCCTGATGAGAGATATCATTATTTCTTACTCTCTAATGAATATTAGAGAACTCCACATTCCATTGAGACAGGAGAAAAAAGCATGGCAAACCATGACTGGGCAGTAGGTGTGACCTGTTAATTACAAAATCCCAGGACAAATGCTAACCCTATTTCTTTGACTGTGTACTTTGACTGTGTACTCCTGGCTTTCCCTCTGATGGGGTCAGGGAAGAGGGCTGAGCCCAGCCTGCTTGCCTGGCAAAGGAGCTTCCCTGCCAACTGGCTGATCTCTCTGTGTGTCAGCCCTGCTCTGGAGAGTTAAGCACAGGCCACCAGCTGGCAACCTACACCGCAAGTCTGGTGGGACCCTGCCGCTGATCCTGGGGAGGCCCAGAGTGCTCACCTGCTCCACAGCCCTGCCTTGGGGCCATATCCTCAGTCATCCCTGCCCAGCATACTTCTTTCCCCTTCTCTGTGCCTGACTTCAGGAGCAGTTGGCAGATGTGAGGGGAGGATGGGAATTGCTATGGCCTTGCAAACACCTTGGGCTTTATAAGGCTCTTCCCTCTCACTTTGCTTCCAGGAGGGAGCAGAGCATCTCTTTCTCATCCCCATGGGGAGAGGAAGGGTGGGACTTGCAGTCTTCAAGAACACTCAACCCCTAAAAGGGCCGACCACACCTTCTTCCCCTCACTTGTCCCCCGCAGTAGAGCTGGGATGCTGCTAGCTGAGCCGGGCCTCTTCACCGACCCCAGCAGCTGCGGTTGTGTCGGGAAGAATGTGGAGTTCTTAGCACCCTAAGCCTTGTCCCAGAGCCAGTCAGTGTTAACAGCTTCTTATGGTTCATGGGCCTCCCCACATGTGCTTATCTAAGCACGCATGGATCTACTGATACATTTCTTTCTTTTTGGTACCAGGGATCGAACTTAGGACCTTTCACTTGCAAGGCAGGTACAGTGCCACTGAGCTAAATCCCTGGTCCAGAGTAATTATAGGATGGACAACTCTGTTTTCAGCAATTTTTTCAGAATTCACTTGTTTTATTTATTTATTTAGGTACCGGGGATCGAACTCTGGACTTTGTGCTTGCAAGGCAGGCGTGGTGCCATTGAGCTAAATCCCCAGCCTTTGATGTGTTTCTTAGTTACACACAATATCCCTGCATGCTGGGTTCTGCCTCTCACTTTTCTGTTACTACCTTGTGCAGGCCTTTTTATCTCAGCACGTGTCCAATAGCCACATCCTGTTCATCCACTGCACAGAATCTGTTTCACCTACCACTAGCTCTGCACAAGTGACAGTGTAGTACGTTTGCTTGTGGGCTGTTTTTACCACACCATGACAATGCTGTCCTCAGTTCACAGCATTTACTGCCCATGCATCTAGTATCTGGTCTGTTTAGTGACTATGACTTTGCTAGGGGAGAATCAACTCAAAGGGAATTCCCCACCTTTGACAAAGGATTATCATCAACACCAAGTGCTGTGTCCAATGATAACACTTTATACTGTGTAGCATTTTATAGTAGACAAAGCACCAACAGCCTGTATTCCCAGCATTCTGGAAGGCTGAGACAGGAGGATGGCAAGTTCAAGCTCAGAGTGATTTAGTGAGGCGCAGTCTCAAGAAAAGGGGGTGGGGGTGGGGGCTGGGGATGCTGCTCAGTGCAACAGCCCTGGCTTCAGTCCCCAGTACTGGGGAAGAAGGAAGGCACCAACAAAATTATTAAGGCTTTAAACCTCACACTGAGCTGTAAGCCAGGTGATTTGCAACTTCCTGGCTATACCGGAACTCCCTGGGTGGGAGCTGTAATCGTACCAGACCAACTGCCTCAGCCATCAAGGGTAGATACAGGCCTCAGTGTTACCCTGAAAGCTCTGGGAGAAATTCCAGTAAGTGGCCAGCGTTATGAATCTCAAAATTCACTGTAGATGGGAGCAGAGAAGCCAAACTGGAGGCAGTCATGGACTCCCACTCTGTGTTTATGGAAAATCACGGGAAGACACACTCCCCAGCTCTTGTTTTCTTTATGGAATTAAGATGCACTTGCATGGGACTCTGTATCCTCTTCATTTTCTCAGTATACTTCCCCTCCACTGAGCCAAATCCCTGGGCCCTGAAATGAATTTTTATATGTGTCATTTATTATTAACCATTTATTGTTAACCATCAAAAAGAAGCATAGTGTTGCTGCCTAAGTTAGCCCCATGCTTTCCTTTTATCATTAGTTTTATAGCCAGCACAATGTTCATTTGCAAAAGGAACAAACATGAAAAGGATCTATAGGGAAGCAGTTTGTCATTAGGGCTACGGCACAGTGCACATGGGAAGATAAGATAAACTAACTGGAAACCCACTCCCTGCACGTGGATCTCTGTGCTGTTGGTATTCTTATCAATCAGGATTATAAATAAGATGCTAGATGTAAGGATATGGGTATGCACAAGGCCAAACCAGTATCATGATAATCAAGGGCCAGATACAGAGGTTAGGGAAAGCTTTAAAATTCCTGGCTCAGAGAACTATAAAATGTCATCATTCCCTTGGGCTGATTGGGCCCTGACCAGAGGCAATGGGGATGCATCAATGTTACTGCCAGGAAAGCGCCACAGAACAGGTGAGACTGTAGTTGTGCCTTGGAGGACAGGAGAATTTGCATGCCTTCGAATGTTGATGCCCTTGATTCAGAAACTGGAAAACCTAAACTGTGTTTAGGGTCATGGTTGGATTTACATGTCATATCTCAAAAACAGGTCATGAACAGAGAAGCTGTACTTGGGGTGTCAGACTCCTGGAGGGCAGAGCCAGCAGGCAGCACCTCTGGAGCGCTGCTTGCAGAAGGTACTGGCTCAGGTCACAGTCGCCAAAGCACAATGCATTCTCTGTGGCAGTGGTTCTCACATCCCCAGTGTGCTTCTCTGCCTTTGTCAAATTAATTTTGAGAATCCCAGCAGAATATAGCTACTGAATCTGCTTTTCTGGCTAAGGAAGCCTAGGTTGGCATTTGTCTTAGTTACTTTTTCATTGCTGAGACAAAATACCCAACACCCAAAGTTAAAGGAGGAAAGATTTATTTGGTTCACAGTTGATAGAGGTTTTAGCCCATAATCAGCTGGCTTCAAGGCAGGGTGGCATGGCAGAAGGGTATGGAAGAGGAGAAACAGCCCATGGCAAAGCAGGGCAGGTAGAAGGCAGCAAGCAGCAAGTCCAAGCCACCTTAGCAGCTTCTTTCTGCCCCTTTTATATTCTATCTAGGCTGCCAGGTTTAAGGCAGATGCTAAACCAATCAGTGGAGTGATTTAATAGTCACACACCCTTAATCCCAGCATCACACACTCTAGATCCAGCAACTTCTGAAAAAGCCCCTACCTATGACTATATGAGGCTTTGGAGGGACATTTAGACATAAGTCATAAGAGCATTGAAACTCTTTGCACACAAGGCCCTCTCTCTGCCAGAAAAGCAATCAAAATGACACTGCTGGGCTCTCAAAAGAGAGGTGCACACTTAATTTAGTGTATATGCACATAGAAGTTGCCTTCCCCTCCTCTCGGTGGGACCCCAGCATTCCACCCTGTCCTTCACAATGTCTATCTATCCATCAGTGATGGGCAGATAGATCATTCCCCTATGTTGGCTATTGTGATAATGCTACAATGAACTTAAAGGTGCACGTATTTCTATGAAGTGCTGATTTCATTCCCTTTGGCTCAATACTCAGGAGCGGGATGGTTGGCTCATACAGTACACTATTTCTAATTTTGGAGGAACCTCCATATTATTTTCCACAGTGAATCTACTAATTGACATTCCCACCAATATTATACAGAGGTCCTTTCACAGATGTCTTGAGTAGCAATGTGGTTTAAAAGTCTGGAAACCACATGAAAGGTACAAACAACTTAGGGAAGGGGTGAGATGAAGCGAGACACTAAGAGGCATTTGTGCAAGGAGCAAACCTATATTCCTTCCTGGTTCTCCTGCCCAGATGACTGACCCTCCTCCCCCAGTAACAGCTTGTGGTTTTCTTCTCTGCAGATGCAAAGCTGACTCTGCAGCTCTGAGTATCAGGCACAGTGGAGAGCAGGAGGGAGAGACCAAAGGCCCAGAGCATTGGAGGCATAGAGGAGATACTTAACAGTTACTGAACTGACATTCATTATTGATAAATTAATAGTCATGCAGTCGGGTAGAAAGACTTAATGGTTCATTCTTCGTGCCAACTTGGCCAGGCAATATGATGCAGTTATTAATTAAACCATAACCTAAGAGGTCCCTGATGATATTTTGTAGAGGTGGCCGACACCTACACACAGTTCACTTTCTGTAAGCACATTATCCTCCGTACTTTGTGTTGAATCAACTGAAAGCCCAAGAGCAAAATCTGAGGTTTCCAGGAAGAGTCTGCTTGGAGTCAGCAGCCCCAGCTTCTGTCTGAGTTTCCAGCTGCTGCCTGCCCTGCTGACTTCAGACTTAACAGCCCTGTCATTGCATAAGCCAATTCCTTAAAATGAATGTGGGGTGTGTGTGTGTGTGTGTGTGTGTGTGTCTGTGTGTTTTGTATTCTCTGGAGAACTGTGACCATACAGAGATATTTGGCTTTTTCCAAGTTGCATTCAGAGCTCAAGTCCCCCAGCCAAGCAATGAAGAAATGCTTTCCTTGGGAACCTGACTGGCTCAAGAGGAAATTTCCTATCTGCACACATTGGTATCAAAAATTCCCAGTTACAAAGTTCAGTAGATCACACCCCACATGTACCCCAAGTCCTCAGAGCTCCGATCAGTTTCTTAATCCCCAATCAATCGTTAAATCCAGGGACCACCACTCATCAAAGGGGTCCTCTGATGTGAAAGTCAGAGACCGAACCAGACAGGAGACGACAACATGGAAGAAATGAGACTGGGAGAAGAAAACTTCCAAATACTAGTGTTAGCTTTTTGAGCAAGAGAAGGGAAAATATTTTACCTATGAATGAGAATACAATATTATTTTTCAAAAAGAAACACTCAGGGGACAACAATAAAATAATTCTTGGCTACTGAAATATGACAGCAAAATTTAAGACTTGATAGAAGAATTTGAAGGTAAAGTGAGGAAATGTCCATAAAAGAGCACAAAAAGAAAATATGGAAAAGAGAAGAGAAAAGATAACAGATTAGAGACGTTAAAGGAGCTTAATATCTTAAAAATGAAAATAATATTTAGAAGAGATGAAATCATCCAAGAATTATTTAAAGAGAATTTATGAGAAGAAAAGGGCATTAGTTTCCTGATAGAAGAGTCCACTGAGTGCACAATACTACGAAATTTCACAGGGTGGTGAAAAGTCAGAACATTGGAAACAAAGGGAAAAAATCCTACAAATCTCCTGAAAGAAAAAATAGGTGGCATACAAATGAGTAGGAATCAGGATTCCTCCATAAAGCAACAGCAAAGCCAACAGCAGAAGAATCCGATTCTTCATTACAGTGAAGGTAAAATAAATTTCCAACTTAGAAGTCTATGTCCAGCCAAACTGTCAGCCATGAATCAGTGCAGATCAAAGACATTTCAGAGGAGCAAGTTCTAAAATAATTAACTCCCTACATTCCCTTTCTCAGAAACCTACTGGAAAATGTGCTTTACCAAAACAAGGGGTAAAACCGAAAAACTGAAAACGTAGGATAAAGGAAGATCTCCAGTGCAGAAGGGTGATGACCAGAATGTTCACGATGATGATGAAGGATGGTCCCAGAACTTTTACTGCTCACTTGCTCTAGAGGTGACCATCAGACAAAGCAGGGTAAAGGACCTCAGAGAGATGTCTCCGGGAGAGTGAAACAGAAGCGTCCAAATGTCTTGACAAGAGATTCAGGTAGATAGAAGATAAAAACATGAAAACCAAGCGGAAAAAAAAGAAGCCTATTATGAAGTTCAGTTAAAAGAAAGCTTGTGCGGGAAATTCATAGTTCAGCTGTGAACAATCTTTATTCATAATAATAGAAGCATTGAGCATGGACCCAAACAAAATTGCTATAAAACATTGGGAAGGTACATAAATGTGGCGTGTGTGGGAGCAAGGAGCAGACAGGAGCAAGGAGCAATAAGCAGTCACATCCATCACAGGTAAATCAATAATGACTGACTCTGAAAGGTGGGGGGACCTGGTGATGATCGGGCACAGAGGAACACATTCTCAGAGACACAGGAAAATTCTCAGCTGCTCCTTGGAGGTCAGGTGGTTGCTTCCTCAAGAGGGAAATGAGAGAGACACACGGGCTGGGGATCACTATTTTTTGTAACAGTTGCCATAGAACTACTTGGACTTTTAAACTTGTATGCATATATAATCTGGATGAAAATAAAAACTAGAAAACAAAACAAAAAGGAAAATCCTTAAGATTTAGCCTGGCCTACATCCAAATGATTTCAAATATGTCTAAATAAGAAAAATATTCATGACTCACTGTCATAAAACTATATCACATTGAATAATTCTAGCATGTGACTTTCTTATTAAAGTCTTACAGTTTTGGAGTCATTGGTAGAATTGGAAAATTTAAGGTGCTTCCAAGATTGGAGCTGTCACCTTCCTCAAGACTGGGCTGTTTTCATTCCCTATATTCCAGCGATCATAACACCTGTCTTACCTTAGCGAGTAGACCATCGGCCCCCACCCCCATTTTAGAATGTCTTTCACCTTCCCTTGGTTGATTTGTGAGGTTCACACTACGCTGAGTATCCTGATGACCAACTGGCAGTGCTGACTGAGGGGACCCCCAGCACCAAGGTGAGGAGGAGCTCGTCAACACCGGAGGGCGGGTGTTAACCACTACAGGATGGGAATCCTCACGGGCTGCTGCTAAGAGGCAACAACTGAAGGCAAAATTAGCTTGGCAAATGGATTTATCCTGGTGTTTCCAGCACTTTCCCTGCACACTGTGCAGTGTGCTGTGGGTGGTCCTATGTGGAAGGGAGCTGAAACTAGGAGACAGTAGTACTGGGGAAAATTCTTCTTGTAAGCAATGTAAACTTTGGTTAGAAATGTGCACCCTGAGATTACTGAAAAGCAAGACTTAGTGTCTTTGAAAGATGCTCCTGGTTCTTCTTGTGTTCTATGTTGTTGCTTCCTTATCTGGAAAAATGTTAGAAGCAATCTAATGGTTCTTTTTCCATGGCAACTTGACTGGCCACAAGATGCCCAGATACTTGACTAAACATTAATTCTTTTTTTCTTTTTCTTTGCTAATTATATTCCAGACTCTATTCATACTTGATTGGTTTTTCCACTTAGTTTTTTTCTTGTTTTGAGATCCCATCCATGATGTCGCGCTACATTTAACATATATAGATTTTTGAACAGAATGACTAAGCCTTGGAGTTTATACATAGTTTTACTTTAAGAAATTAAATTTCCTTAAACATAAGGAAGGGGATTGCACATAAAACAGTTTGTTGAAACATTAAAGTTTCTTCATGTATGACAAATGAAATTTAACCAAATAAACTTGCCAGTCTGGTCATTATATATACATACACACAGTCATCTTGACACTCCAAGAAATGATATAAAATTGAGGATTATGATACAGGGAAACTAAATTTTAAATAACTCATCAAGAATTTCCAAGAGACAAACAAGAATATATTGTGTAATTTCTTCTTTGTTTGATATAATAAAATCGTAGAGCAACTCTCTCCAAAGAATACTTATATTTATTTGGGACTACCATTGCAACAAGAATGTGAGTCCTAACAAACTATGGGCATTATCAAAGAGGCTGGGGCAAGGGAAAGTTTTTAGATACAAAAATGAGGATGACATCAGGCACTTTTAAATGATAATCATTGGTCGCAATGACTAATTACAAGGATAGTTATTCAAGGTTGAACGGACAGTTGCTGGGCAGAAGTGCTTTGTGTATAAGGTTGCAGTGGCCTCTGAGCCTCTTGTGGTTCTGATGGCACCTTGTGATAGCTACATCAGACTATCATGCATGAGGAACCTTCCCTCATAACCTCCCAGCTGTGTTTACTGCATTTGGGTTGATAAAAACTACTTCATTGTAATTTTAATAACTTTTATATTTGTTACATAATTGTGTGAAATAGCAATGGCAGAAGTACTTATTACTGGCTTTCAAGTTTTTTTTTTCAATCTGATTTTGTTTTTAATTAAGTATTATGGTCACATACAAATTTGTGCTGATGTTGTACCTTCCCCGCTTTAATCCTGCTAAAGAGCTGACAAAAAGCACCACTGCCAATCACACAAAAAACAGTCCTTTCAATCTTGTGTTTTTAAATAGCTGTTTAAATACTATCCTGAATAATAACTTAGTCCAAAGTAAAGAATTAAAAAATAAAATCTAACTTACTATTGTATCATGCTTTTAAAAGGATCTGAACTTACAGATCAACTATAAAAGGTGAGAAGTGTTAAATATTCTTTATTCAGTATTATACATACACCACACTAAAATGCCTTTCAGTAAGTAAAAAGCACCAGTCTTTAGATACAGGGAATTCTAATTAAATTGGCATAGTCAAGAAAAAAATATATACATGTTCCTTCCTTGTCTTCAACCACTGTCTTTAACAAGCTAATAAGCAAACTGAAACAGGAGTCTTGCTTGGTTGTGAGACTGTGAAGGATTTCCCTGGTATTTAAACATATTCACACAACCAGTTATACGTATGAATCTAAATATAAAACCAGCCTCCAGTAGGTTTTGAGATAACATTCTCCATCTTTGTGAAAAGTCGAACATTACTAATCAAATCCAACCATATTTTTAGAAAGGGAAAACAGTGACAGTATTTACTGAACTGGAATTACCATCAAAACTTGAAAAACAAAGATATCCATTTAACTATAAGCCAATTTTACTTAAATCAGGACTGTCCAACAGAAATATTCTGTCAGCCACTCATGATCTGAATTCTGGTGTATGAGATCTATTAAATTATGGTACACATAAAAAAGCCATGAGACATTTCTGTTCTGTAATAAATAAGGCAGTGACTATTACTCATTAGTAGCTGTTTTGAGGTAAGCTGTTAAGTCTGCCCTTTCTCCCTTCTTCTTAATGCCAGTGAAGATCATTTTTGTTCCAGGGATGTACTTCTTGGGATTCTCCAAGCACTCCATCAATGTATCCTCTCCCCCGGTGTTGCCTTTGTTCTTGCTGGCATCTGTGTAGGAGAATCCAGCAGCTTGACCTGTCTTCCGCCCAAACAGACCATGGAGATTTGGCCCAGTCTTGTGCTTGCCTCCCTTCTCCACAGTGTGGCACTGGGCACACTTCTGACCAAAAATCTTCTTGTCTTTCTCAACATTACCCATTTTTAAATCTGCTGTGGCTTCCACGTCTGAGGCTCAGCACTCTTCCATCGTTACCACAGAGAAAGTCTCAGCTCAGAAGCTCTCTACCTGGCTTTCAAGTTTTATAGATTATATCGTAATATTAAGTATACTTTTTTAGTTGTATTATTTCCTACTCTGCTAGTGCATGTCTGCTCATTCATTTTAAAATATTTTTTCCTTAAATATATTTTTCCCTCAAATTATAGTTGTTGATGTGTTGGAAAATTTTATCTTTCTCAAAAGCATGTGTTGATTAAACAACGTTTCTTGGTATATTTGTGAGGGTGCTTACCGATGAGACTGGCATTAAAACAAATCAGTCAATTCAGTAAAGCAGAGGGTCCTCCCACTGTGGGTAGGCCTCAGCCATCCTCAGAAGCCTGGAGAGAACAAAATGCTAAGGAGGGGTGGGTATCCACCCCTCTGCCTGATGCTTTCTAGCAAGGGCCTCAGTCTTCTGCCCCCATATTGAGGCACCTTCAGCTTTCCTGAATCTCAGGCCTTGAGACATGGGCTGGAGCTCTACCACTGGCTCTCCTGGGTCTCCAGCTTGCAGACAGCAGGCCCTGGGGCTTCTCAGCCTCTGCACTCATGTGAGCTGCCTCTAATTGGCTATTTCTCAGGAGAATCCTGACTACCAGAGCCACCTTTCTTCAAAATAATTCTGAGTTCTTTCTTGAACGTCTATTTATTTTCACATCTAGTACATCCTAGTTTCAGGGAGGTGAGATAGCAGACAGCTAGGGCTGGTAGCTGGTCAGTGGCCCTAGGATGTTCTCAGCTGAATGCCTCTTGGGCTCTGACAGAGATCTCATTCCCTGCACAGCCTGAGTAGAGCCAAGGTTCCCAGGAAGCCCAAAGCCAAAGACACTGCCCCCATGCCCAGCTTGGAGTGGCACGGGACAGTGGGTGCTGGTTTTCACAAAGTCAGGAACACATATGCACTCTCACTCCATGTATATGAGACACTGGGACTTCACTGGGATTCTGGATCACACAAGGAGTGGGAAGACAACCAGAGAGCAAGAGCCACAACAGAGCTGTGGAAATATGGAGCCTTCCAATCACTACAGGTCTGAATATCCACAAAGATGGGCTCTTTTGTTGTTTTGTTTTTCCGCTTGTGTTTGAGCATGGCCTCCTCAGAGTCTAATCTAAATATGAGGAGAAAATAAGATTGGACATATTGACAAAATCCTCACATTTAATGTACTTTTTTGAAAGATATAGTTCTCATTCTCTTTAGTTCACATTAAAATTTTACCATCTTGGTTTCAAATTATGAACTCTTATGCCTCACTGACAATCAGGAGATGGCAGAAGGCACAGACATCTCATGTGCACTGGGGCTGGCTTCGAGCCAGATTAGAAGCAGCCAGGACCCCAGTCCTGCCCACAGCCCACTGGCTCACTCACACATGGATGGCTCCTGACCTCCCCCTCCCACTTGGCTTCCCATCAGCTTTGACATCAACACCTGTCCTCCTGGCTGTCCCTGGCCAGCCTGACTGGCTGGGACACAGTGGGCAAGGCCCTACCCATCCTACTGGGGGAATTGTAGATTCACTGCTGTCCATCAGGCCAGGGATTCATGCTGACCTTGACCTTCAGCTCTAAACCAATCACTGCCAGCCACCAAGTTTCCCTCACCTGGAAATCAATTTGCCTTCTGAACTCACCACACACAGAGTCAGATTTATTGACTAAAGCTGTATTTCCTGAGCACTCTTTATGTGACATGCCCTGGGGACCAGTGACCCTCAGGCTCACGAGGGACCCTGCTCCATAAGCAGGCTGCGATACCTTACATGGGCAGGCGGCTGGTGCCTGCCTGGGCACTGGTGAGGTGAGTCATGGATGGTGAGAGCCAGAGCCAGAAAGGTCAAGTGTGCTCCTCACAGGCGAACCAAGAAACAGGACCTGGAGGTCAACACTGCTGATGGGATTCGCTGAGAGCACTCAGCGGTACCCTGGAGAATCAGGGCCAGAAACCAGGTCTCCAGCTGAGGGCCAGGGCCATCCCACCCACCATTCTGCTGCAAGCCACAGGCATTGTGTTCTTGACCAAGCTGGGGCTTGTCAGACTTTTGCTAAGAAAGAAAAAGATACAAATCCTACACCATGGCAAAAAGAAGGAAAGAGAGATGTTTCCAGACAACAGCAAGCCAATCAGTCTTATTTCTAGACTTGGGAAACATGCGCCCAGTTTCAAATCACTGGGCACGTTCTCAAGAAACATGGCTACTTACATCTATTAAAAGCTCCCTCAGAGAGCGTGGTCTGTACTTAGGGTTCTAGTTTATATATTAGGGTCTCATGTTTCCCAGCTTGGAAGACCACAGTAAGCACATCAACATCACAATGCAGCCCTTGGAATTTGTGAATGTCAGATTGAATCCGGCCTTTCCCTCGAACCTGCAGAAATGAAGACCCTGGGGAAAATGATGGCTAGCAAGCATGTGTACCTTAGAGCACTCTGTAACTGCAAAAGTGCTTCTAAATGCTTTGAAGATATTTATTTCCCCCAATACCTCGCCTGTGACAAAATGGCTGTGGATCAGAAAAGTTAGGTTAGGTCATTTCCATATTTGTGTCACAGCCATGAGGATGGCCAGCACTTTGGTAGTTTTCAAGTTTAGATTCATTGCTAAAGGGTACAGGGCCCCTTCCTCAACACAAGCCAGAATGAACTGGTTAACACTGTAACCTGCTACCCTAGGAGGAGCCTAAAAGGAACTCTTTCTCCCTGGTCACTTAGTCCAATGTGAATGTACAAACCACCTGTCCCATTTTACCCTGACACAGCTGCACCCTAAATCCCAGCCTCCTCACATTTGTTCATCTTATCCTATAACACAAAAATAATGCCCATTAGGAGACAAGGGCCTTTTGATTTAACCAGTAAAAAGTTTCATACACAGGAACCATGAGTCTCTCTCTTCAGTCATACAGCTGTAATAGTTGCTGATGGTCTGAGTGTTGCTGGGGCAGGGCCCAGAGAGAGTGCAAAGTAAGTGTGTCATCATGTTTCTGAATTTCCCCTATTATACAAAAAGGAGAGAAAGTGCTTCACAGAAAAGGAATGCATCTCTAATTGTGGAATCTCCAGTACCCACAGAAGTGGGGAAGGGGCCAGGATCAGGATCTCACTGGTCTTGGAGGCTCCTGCAGGAGCTCATAGGCTCCCAGAGTGTGCTCGGACGTGGTTCTCCAAGTCCACTGTGCACCAAAACCATTTACTTCAAGGTCTCGGGTGATGCTGCTGCAGCAGCTGGTCTAAGGAGGACCACAGGGCGGGAAGACCTTGGTCAGGTAATGTCCCCTCAGAGGGAAGGGGCACCAGGTTTCCCTATTGTTATGGTGTCATCAGGCACTGGACATGGACTACAGTGTGTGTAGAGTTCCCAGCCCACCCCTATATCTCCTGCATACTTAGCTCTCAGGCAGCTCAGGCTGAGATAACAGAATACCATCTGCTGGGGGCTCAGATAACATTGATTGCTCAGCATTCTGGAAGCTGGAGGTCAAAGACTGGGATGCAGGTAGGGTCTGCTGGTTCTAATGAGCGTCTCCCTGCAGGTTGCAGACTGCTGCCTTCTAGTTATAATTACACATGCTGGAGCCCAGGGATTTAGTTCAGTGGTTTCGCTGCCTGCTGTGCAAGCACAAGGACCCAAGTTCGATCCCCGGTACTGAAAATATATATATAAATATATATATATATAATTACACATGGTGGAAAGAGGTGCAGAGAGTGCTCTGAATCATCTTTTATAAGGGCTCCACCTCATGATCTAATAATCCCCAAATACCTCCACATTGAGATTTGATTTCAACATAAGAATTTTGTAGCAACACGAACATTCAGTTTGTAACAACAGTATTCAAAGTAGATAAGGAAAATTATTTGAAGAAAAGGGAGGGAGCTTTTAATGTGAAAAGAGAGGGACGATTAATTGGTTTAGTTTTTGAAAAAAATTCCTAGGCTTTGAAAGATTCACCCTGAAAATGGATGGTGCCCAGGTGTTCCTGTGGAGAACACCCAGACACCAAGTCTAATCGTTAGGCTCATGTTTCCTAAACAATCATTGAGCTCATCTTGTTTTTTCCAACCACCAAATATATGTAGCGGTTGTTATTAAGGAAAAAGCAGAAAAATATTAAGAACCCAGTATAAAACGAGGTAAGCCAACAGATGTAGAAATGATCAGAAGTTGTGCTTCAAATAAACCAGTTCCACATTTCCCATTTGTCTTGTAACCAGCTCCTTCTTCTGTTCTACAGTGGCACTGGGGTCAAAGAGCCAGAAGAGATGTTTACTTCCCTTCAGCAGGTTCTCCTCTTCCCTTTCTTCCGGCAAGTTCTGGAAGATTTTGTATGCAAACAAAGAACATGAAAAATGGAGTGGAAAGGAATAATAAAGAAATCAAAATAAAAACAAAGAAGGCAGATGGAGGTACCCAGGTTCTCTGAAGGCAATGCAAACAGTGTTCTATAGGGGGAAAAGCCAATGGTCACATCCAAGGATGCCTTTTACTAGGCTTGGTCAAATGAAAATTGGCCAGCCATTGGATGCCATGCCTGGGTCTGATGGCGAGGAGGGCCAGAGGAAACAGACCAGAAGGGCCAGTGAAAGCTTCACCTTCAAGGGCCTCCCAGAGCTCTAGGAGGACGGGGTGGACAGAATAACGGCTCCACAAAGATGTTGCACATCCTAATTCCCAGAAACAAAGATTCTGTTCCCTTACGCAGCTTCTGATTCTTTGCAGATGTGATGGAGTAAAGGATCCTGACATGGAATATTATCCTGGAATATGTGGTGTGGCCAATGCCATTGAAAGACTCTTTTAGGGGGAAAAGGGACCAGGAGAATCAAAGGAGACATGACAACAGAAGCAGAGGTCGGGGAGAGGTGGAAGAGACGAGGATTCTGATTCTGAATATGAGGACAGGGCCATAAGCCCAGGAATGCAGGCAGCTTCTAGAAGCTGGAGAAAGCAAAGAAATGGATTCTTTCCTAGAGCCTCTGGAAGGAACATCATGCTGCCAACAGCTTGATTTCAGCCCTTGAGATCCATTTCAGACTTTTCCGGAACTGCAAGTTACTGTTTCTGTGTTGTTTCAAGGGAAAAGATTGTGGTCATTTGCTGCAGTAGCAACAGGAAACCCCATAGAGGAAGAGGGACCTAGAACCATGAAACAAGCCTGAGTCCCTACCCCTGCTCCAGTCAACGCTCAGGTATAGTCTGAGCCAGCTCCAATGTGGGTATCTGGCCATGGGTCCTCCTGCACGTGGGCAGCTCTGCCATGTGTCCTCCTCATTCGGAGGCAGAGTGGCCCCTTCATCCTCATTGGTGACTACAATGGGACTTGAAAGTTTTTGTGCTAATCTGGACATATCAAACATTGTGGAAATTCTAAGAATTATTTTCCAGATCTGAGAAACTTCTCCTTGGAGAACCAACTTAGAATTCTCCATCTAGCTGAGCCAATAGGCTGTGTACAGTACCCATGAGCAGAAAACTGGGTCAGGGACAGAGATTTATTAACAAGAAACATTGTCCAGTAATACTATGAATACGACATGCAGACAAGCACTACATTAAGCATTCAGAACAGAAAAACTTGATTTAAAGCCATTCCCTAAGTGAGCCAAAAATAATTGCCAAGGGGTTTGGAACAGTGCCGGAAAAAGCACAGCGCAAAGTCCATGGAAATACATTAGACCTAGAAGTACATTCACTATGCAACTGAAGTTGGTCCTTCCTGTCCTGCACCCTATTTAGCAGGAAACTAAAAAGGGGGCAACATGCAGCACCTCCCCATGTGCAGGTCAAGAAAAGAAAGAACTTAGAGTGAAGCAGAAGTTGGTTTTAGTCCAGCCATATTCTTTACTTGGCAAAGAGACACGAGACTTAATGTACTTTGGAGATTGCAAAGTGGAGTATGGCAATAGGGAAGAGAATCAGGAGTTATGGGGCTTAACTCTACCCATCATCATTCAGTCAACAAGCCCTGAGTGTGATGTACCCAATGCTGCACTAGGTAATGAGATACAAACGTGCGCGAGGTAGTGCTGGGCACCTGTATGAGGAAGCGAAGAAAGGAAGTGGATGGAGCTGCTGGAAAGATGTAAATATGCGTGTGATTCATTGTGTGGATGCTTCTTGATTTACAATGGAGTTACATCCAGGTAAACCCATCATCAGATGAAAATATCACAAGTTGAAAACACATTTTATATACCTAAGGCACAGCACAGGCTATCTTAAATGTGCTCAGGACACTTTAGTCTACAGTTGGGCAAAATGATCTAACACAATGCCATTCTATAATAAAGTGTTGACTGTCTCATGTAGTCCATTGAATTCTGTACTGAGAGCAAAGGACCGAGTGGTTGTATGGGCATACTTCGAACCATCGTACAGTTGAAATATTATACGTCAGGGACCTCCAAGGCAAGGGGTGCTGATTCTGGGTAGGTGGGGTCTTTGGGGCTTCCCAGAAAGACTTCATCCTAATTAAGTCCTGAGGCACGAGTAGGAATCTGCCAGGTGAAGAGGGTGACATTCCAGCAGAGGAACAGCTGAAGAATAAAAACAAACGTGCTGTTCAAACTCACACTCCTTAGGCTCTTCATCCATTTCTGTCCTCCACTATCTGGCTAGGTTTCCTGCAAAGCGAGGACCTTATCATCCATGCAAGCCCTTGGTGCAGTGACTCTAGGCAGTCATCAGCAGTGGGCTCCTCCCCTAAGCCTGGGGCCCATCTTTGGTCCTCAAGAACAAGGTCTCTGAAGGATCCAGCTGGCGTGCTGTCCCCGGTTTTCTTCCCGTCTCCACTACTGCTGTCACTCTTCCTCTGAAAGTGGAATAATTCACGTATTTTTACAACAGCACTTCCAGCCATATCTGGAAATCCTGCCCCCACAAAACTGGTTTCAGGAATTTGAGCCTGCTTTGAGGGCTTCGGAGGCACCCTCTCTCCAGTTCATCTCTGGGGGCACGTGTTGTGCGAACTATCTTCTGTTTAAAGTGTGCAACTTCATACTTCCATATTGTTTTGCAACCATCACTACTCCCCAAATTCAAAATGTTTCATCACCCCAAAGCAGTCATGTCTTCCCATTCCCCTCTCCTCTATCAACCACAAACCTTTCTGTTTCCATGGATTTGCCAACTCTGATATATCATATGAGTGGGATCATAGGATATGCCACTTGTTTTCCTCCTGCCTCGTCCTCTCGAGTGCTGGGATTACAGGCATGCACCACCACGCCCAGCTTGATATACCACTTTTTGTGACTGGATTCTTTTATTCTGTGTAATGTCTTTTAAGGGTCAAAGCTGCACTGTTCTTTATGCCTGCCTAACATGCCATTGTGGAGATAGACCACTTTTTGTTTTTCTGTCCATTTGTTAATGGACCTTTGGGGTTTTTATACCTCGTGATAATTTGAATAACGCTGCTATGACCAATGTTTACAAATATAGTCATGTGCTGAACAACATTTTAGTTGACAATAAACTGTATGAGACAGTGGTCCCAAACTTTGAATCACGTAGTGACATTGTAGCTAACTTAGGAGGTGCCAAAGCATTTCCTCCCACCAGTAGTGTAGGAGGTTCCAGTTTCTCCACACTCTCACTGATACTTGCTGTTTTCAGGTGTCTGTTTTCTTTTGGTTTGGTTTTGTGACAGTCACACTGGTAGGTACAGAGTGGTCTCTCACTGTGGTTTTTATTTGTGTTGCTCAAATAACTAACATCTCATATGCTGTTGGCCAGTCATATTCTGATCATCATTTTTTATTCATAAGAAAAAAATTTATTTCTGAGATAGTTACACTAAATGATGATAATAATACCTAATATTCATTTCTATGTATCATACATACACTAGAGTTCTTTCCATGGATTAATGTTTATGACAATCTCTTGTTCCTCCTTTTAGTAACTTGCCCAAGTCACAAAGCTTAGAGTCTTTGTAGGCTATCTAATCAACACTTTCTGAAAGTTGCCATACCATCACATTAATGGGTCAATCGGAGGAACAGTGATTTATTTTAGGCTACTTGTTTCATTGTTTTTCTAAAAGATATGAAGTTGGGTCTTCTTTTGAACATTTTCCTCACATCAAAAATACATTTATCACAACTATAAAGGAAAGGTGAGAGACTAACTCCCATAGAGAAATAATCGATTTTGCAACAACCCTGGATTTTTATCATACGAACAAGTGGCTAACCATTTGACTGCTCTGTTTCCAGGAAAGGGGTGGAAAGGCTCACTTCTACCTGCATGTTTTCCAAATTATTTCTGTGTTTTCTCCCTAGCCTCAAAAAGAAAGTGAGGAAGAGAACTACAGAGCTGTATTTAGGTGTACAGTTTTGGTCACTCCTTGTTCTAGAAATGCAGCATAATATTCTCTCCAGCTGCTTTATGACATATTCATATAATCTTTCTCTCCCAAAGTAGGTAATAAACGCACAATTTTGGCTTAAATTATAATTGGACAAATCAGTAAAATAAATATGGTTGTCTAGGTTTATGACTCACTTGAGCCTATTCATCTGGAGGGAGGGAGGGAAAGAGAAAGAGAGAGAGGGAGATAAAAACAAGCAAGAAAGAGATTGCAGGCATGTACCAAACACGATTGAACAGTCCCTCACCACCATACACATGAGTGACATAAATAAGTTGTTCTCTTTGTATTGAGAACTGCTTGATCTTTCTTTGAACCATATGGATGTAGGACGAGTAATGAGAGAGTTATTGCATCATGAAAATACCCTCAATTGGGATCAAATACCTGCTCCCTCTCGCTAAAAACCGAGTGCCCCAGCCATGCAGCAAGCTCACATGCAGGCACTCCAGCGACATACTCAAATTGTAAGTCAGTTCAGACCACGGCCCAGACCCAAGAGGAAGACAGGGTCTTGGAGGTGGGTGGATGTTTCATCCCTGCCACAGAGCGAGGGCTGCCCCAGCATGGTGCTGCAGACCTCAACCCACAGATTCTGTGAACATCATAAAAATGGCAGATTGTTGTGCCACTATGTTCAGGGTGGTATTTTTACAAAGTAAAAGCAACCACAAAGAAAAAGTGGCACTTTCGGGGGCTTTTTTGCAGCCCATACACAGCACTCTTGATCTCCAAAAAGAAATCTTGCTACTAAATTTTAGATGAAGAATATCATCATTTTAAAAGAGAAATCTTAAAAGGGTTCATAGCATGGTTATGCATATAAATTCCATCCCATGTTGGTCTTTCTAAAATTTTAAGCATTTTTATTCGGTCATGTTTGCAGTACATAATGATTACATCCATAATGAGGAGTCAGTACATATACATAACACATCTCAATTCTTTTTACTTCCCCTCCCACCCCACCCCCCTCCACCTCTAGATCCCCTTCCCATTTGCAAAAGATCTAGCTCCCTGTTTCTTATTATCTATCTTTTATTTTGCTCTTTGAATTATTTATACTTTGAGTTTCTTGTATAAGAGAAACCATGCTAGATTTAAGCAAGCTTGTTTGTCTGATTTATTTCACTTAACATTAAAGACTCAAGATACTTCTATTTTCCTGAAAATGATGAAAAATTATCTTTCTTTATGGCAGAGTGGTACTCCACTGACATGATTATAATGTGTCTTAGAATACACATGTATTCATTATAGATCTCTGAATCCGAGTAAGTCTCCTTTCCTATAAAATTAAACAATTTTCTTCATAATGTTATATATATTATAAAATATATATTATATATTTTCTTCATGTTATATTTGTTATATTTATTGCTAAATATTTTATTCTTGTAAATTATAAATATTATTATAACATAACATATATTATAATAATATATAATTATTAAATATATAATTATAATATTATAAATAGCACCTCTATCAATTCTATTTATTCCACTTACTGTTTCCAGCAGCATTGCTAAATTTCTTATTAGTTCAAGTGATTCTAGACTTTTTTTATTCTTTAATCATGTTGGGGTTTTTGTTGTTGTTTTAAGCTGATTCCTTTTGTCCAACTGAAATTTTGTGTGCTTTAACCAACATCTTGCCACCCCACCTACACCCCCACCCCTTACAACCACTATTCTGCACTCCAGTTGTGTGAGTTTGACTTTTTAAGCTTCCATTTGTAAGTGAGATCATACGGTAGTTGTTTTTTTGTGTCTGGCTTATTTCACTTAGCATAATGTCTCCCAGGTTCATCCAATGGTCTTTCAAAATAATAAGTTCTTTGGGGTTTTCATGTGACCTAAAAAATAATGAGTTTTGTTTTCTTCATCCAATAACATTTCTTTTTCTCATATTACTGTATTCACAAGGACTTTCATCCAGAACCACATGGATTTCTTCCCATCATGGCTTTTGATTTTCATTTATTTGCTTTATATTTAACTTCTTTTCATTTTTCAAAAATTTGATTTATCAAATTTTGTTTAGTTCCCCTTTTTTTCTCCTGGTTGGAAAGTTGTACTTTCTATTACATTTTTAACATGCATTCTTAACTTTTAAAGCTCTAGATGTTAACTCCCTGTTATATGCTGCCTGGGAATGATCAGGTCTCCAGAATATTATGCTTAGATATTTCTGAGTCAAACTGTTGTGGATCATGGGCATCAAGAACAGTAGCTTCTGGCCCAGGATTTAGCTCAGTGGTTTCGCCGCCTGCTGCACAAGCTCAAGGGCCCAAGTTTGATCCCCGGTACCAAAAAAAAAAAAAAAAAGAACAGTAGCTTCAAGTTTTTCCAGTCCAGAGATTCTTGGGTTTCTTTCCAAGCAGTAATGTTAGAAAAGACAATGAAGCACAGATTAAATTAACAATTGTATGTGATCTGTTATCTAACAGTAGTTCCACCCTGAGTCACTGATGTGGAATATCCAATAGCTGTTCCTGGTCCTCATTAACCCATAAGAGCTTCATAGGAGTATTTGGTCCAATGAAAATATCAACAGCATTTCACCCAGAACTAGAGAAAACAACCTTAAAATACATATGTAATCAGAAAAGACCCAGAACAGCAACAGCAATTCTGGACGACAAGAGCAAAACAAGAATCATAAAACAGATTTCAAGTTATGTTACAAAGCTACAGTGATAAAGCACAGCATGGTACTGGAACAGAAACAGATATGAGGACCAATGGAACAGGATAGAGAATGCAGAAACAACACCAGATGGATTCAGCCATCTGGTCTTTTATAAAGAGGCAAAAAACATGCATTGCAGGAAAGATAGCCTCTTTAACAAATGGTGCTGGGAAAACTGGCTATACACATACAGAAAATTGAATCTAGACCCATGTAGTAAACTAAAATCAAAATGGATCAAAGATCTAAATGTTAAAACAGAAACACAACCAGCTGGACGATAAAATAAGTAAAACCCTTGAAGTCATAGCTATAGGCAAGGGCTTCCTGAACACAATCTCAATTGGACAAAAAATAACATAAAGAATCAAAAATTGAGGTTGTATCAAATTAAAGAGCTTCTGCACAACAAAGGAAACAATTAATAGAGTGAAGAGATAACCTGCAGACTGGGGAAAAAATTTTGTCAGCTATGCCCTGGACAGAGAGCTAGTACCTAGAATAAATAAAGAACACACACAAAAAAATTAGTTCCCAAAAATAAAAGACCCAATCAAAAAAAGATAGGATCCAAACAAAACTACAAATATATTAAGAGGTTCCAACAACCTCACAGCTTCCTTTAATCTCTAATTACTCTTAGCTTCCTCTGCACCCCTGCCTCCACAAATATCCTCTTAACCTGCCTCATACGAACCCTCTATTCAAGCCATAAAATACTTCCAACAGAGTCCAATTTCCTATTTTTCACTACTGACATTTCTCTTACATCCCTTTCCTCCTGCTGACTTTCCCCCTTCCTTTCCCCCTTCTGCTTTCCTTTCCTTCTCCCTCCACATTCCAAAATAACTGCTGATAGCAGTATAGTATAGTCTGTATGGTACACTAATAAAAGGGGGGGAATTGTCAAAACATATTTTGATGTTCACAACTGGACTAGATCTGTGGCTGCTGTTACAGGCAGTAGGAATTCTTTCCTTACAACGCAGTGACTGGGTCCAATCTCGATTAAACAGAATAGGCTGAAATGGTAGACAATACCTCTTGACAAACAGCCAAGATCACATCACTGGAAAACAGAACCTAACTAAAGAGTGCCTCTTACTAACAACAAAGTCTCTTCACTCTATTTTATCTCAACTCCTAGCACAAAACAAACGAAAAGAACATAAAAAAAAAAAAAGGCAATGGAAACTCATAATTCTCTCAAAGCAAACCTAAGGGGCACCAGTGGAAAGGAAATCAAACACCAAATAACAGAGCTGTATAAAATAATCAAAGAGGAAGCAAAGAAATTTGATGAGTTCAAAGATGGTAGAAGAGAGTAGAAATAACAAATTGATAGAAGGGGTTAAAGAAGAGTCAAAAAAATATAAAGACCTAACCAAAATTATTAGAAATAATTGTTTTGTCCATGACACAGAGTCTAACAAAAATCCAAGAGATAAGGTGTTCTATTGAACATATAAATAGCAGAAGTGACCAATGTGAGAAGAGTTTCAGACCTTGGGGACAGAACAGAAGCATGAGATTATATATTCAGAGATACCTTAAAAACAACAAGAGAATAAGGACTATCGATCCAACAGCTACTAGATGACACTAAGAAGACTAATCTAAGACTAAGAAAAAATAGAGATCAGCGCACATGAAATTAAAAAGTACGTTTACATAAATCATAGCAGAAAAATTTCCAAGTGTTGGGAAAGATCTCAACATACAATAGGTGAAGCATACAAACAGCTGAGTAATTCTGAGAGAAGAAGCTCTTCGTGACATATAACAGGAAAAATTCCAGAAGTCCAACATAAAGCCAGAATCTAAAAATCTGTCAGAGAAAAGAAAAAAAAACACTTACAAAAGTAAACCTATTAGGAATACAGCAGAATTTTCAATACAAACTTTAAAGATTCTGAGTGCTTGGAGTAGTGTTTCAAGACCTCAAACAAAACAACTTTTAATCCAAACTAATATATCCTGCAAAAATATCTTTCAAAATGGTTGGAGAAATAAGGACATTCCATGACAAAGAACACCTTAAGAAATGCATGGCCACCCAACCACCCTAACTATTCTCAAGTCTATCTTAGACTAAGACAATGAAGTCAACAATGCCAAAAAGTATGATGGAATCAATACATTAAACAGGGTGAGTAGTTAAGCAAAAAGGGGGAAAGAAAGGCATCAACAATAAGAAAATAATGTAATGATAGGAATAAGTCCATACCTTTCAGTAATAACTCTCAATGTGGGCTGGGGATTTAGCTCAGTGGTTTTGCCGCCTGCTGCGCAAGTGCAAGGACCCAAGTTCGATCCCTGTGTACCAATAAATAAATAAATAAATAAATAAATAAATAACTCTCAATGTAAATCACCTCTACTCCCCAACTAAAAGACGCAGCTTGGCTGACTGGCTCAAACAACAAAGCTAAATGGTTTGCTGCATACAAGAAACATATCTAATCCAAAAAGCAATTTACAGACTGAAAATTAAAGGATGGAAAAGAATATTTCATGCAATAGGAACCTGAAAACAAGCAGAAGCAGCTACCCTATGGGCCTCAAGCCAAAACTGGTCAGAAGCAAAGAAGATGACTACATATTGGTTAAGGGGACAATTCAATAGGAAGAGATAACAATGATACACATATATGCACCAAAACCCACCATCCCCAATTTCATAATACAAATACTATTGGACACAAAAGATCAAATAAACATCAGCACAATCATAGTGAGGGGCCTAAATACCCCACTTTCACAAATAGATTAACTAGATTCAAAAAAATCAACAAAGAAATATATGAACCACATTTCAAACAAATGGGTGTAATGGATATTTATCCAGTGTTCTACCTGACTACAACAGAATGCACATTCTTCTCAGCAGCACATGGAACTTTTTCCAAAATAACCACATACTAGCTCACAAAGCTGGCTTAAATAAATACAAATGATTAGAAGATGTCTCATGTATACTATCAGACCATAGTATACTAAAACTAGAAATAAATCACAAAAGAAATTACAGAAATTTTACAAGCACGTGAACATTAAATAACACTCCTAAATACTCAGTGGGTCACAGGTGAAATCAAGAAAGAAATTCAACTATTCATAGAATCAAATAATGATGCCAGTACAACATACCAGAAGCTATGGGACACAAAGAAAACAGTCCTAAGAGAGAAATTCGTTACTGTGAATGTTCACATTAGATAAACAGAGTGAGATAAAATGAATAAACTAAAGATGCACTTCAAGATCCCAGAAAAACAAGAACAGTTCAATTCCAAATTTAGTACAAGGAAAGAAATCATAAAGATCAGAGCAGAATTTAGTGAAATTGAGACTAAAATAACAATACAAAAATCAATAAAGAGCTGATTGTTCAAGAAAATAAAAAAAAAACAGACAAACCCTTAGCCTTTGTAAATTTTACAAAAGAAGGAAAAAAAGACACAAATAAATGCAATTAGAAATGAAAAAGGAGAAATTACAATAGATACCACCAAAATGAAAATTTGTACTCCAATGAATGGGAAAATCTTGGAGAAATGAACAGATTCCTAGATATATGAATTGCCAAAACTGAACCAACAAGACATAAAAACCCTGAACAATCTAATAGCAGCAATGAATTTGAGGCAGTATAAAAAAGAAAACTACCAATTTAAGAAAGCCTAGGACCTAATAGATTCTCCACTAATTTCTACAAAAACTATAGGGAAGGTATAATACCAGTAATCCTCAAACTCTTTAATGAAATTGAAAGAGAAGGAATACTCCTGAAGTCATTTCTGGAAACTAGAATTACCCTGATTCCAAAACCAGACAAGGACCCAACTGAAAAAGAAAACAACAAGCCAATCTCCTTAATGAACCTAGACACAAAAATCCTCAACAAGATACTGGCAAAGAAAATGCTACAAATCTTCAAGATGATAACACATCATGATGAAGTGGGCTTCATTCCAGGGATACATGGATGATTCAACATATGCAAATTAATAAATGTAATACACCACATAAATAGAAGCAAGAACAAAAATCATATGATCCTGTCAATAGATGCAGAAAGAGCTTTTGATAAAATCCAACATTCATTCATGATAAAAAAGCATCTGAAGAAAATACTTAACCTTATCTCAATCTGAAAAAAAGCCATTTATGACAAATCAACGGCCAACATCACATTAAATGAGGAAAAGCTGAAAGCTTTCTCTCTAAAATCAGGAACAAGAAAAGGATAACCATTATTATCAGTCTTGTTTAATATAGCACAAGAAACTTTAGCCAGAGTAATCAGGCAAGAGAATGAAATTAAAAGGATATGTATAGAAAGAAAGAAATCATTATCGTTATTTGCAAATGACATAATCCTCTACATAGAAAATCCACAAAAATTCAACCAAAAGACTCCTAGAATCAATGATAAAATTCAACAATATAGCAGGATAAAAAATCAACTCACAGAAATCAATCGCATTCTTGTATATCAATAATGAACCCATTGAGAAAGAAACTAGAAAAACAATAGCATTCACAATAGCATCAAGAAAATTAAATACTCAGGAATCAATCTAACCAAGGAGGTAAAAGACCTCTATAATGAAAACTAAAGCACTCTGGAAAAAAGATCGAAGATAAATTCAACAAATGGAAAGGTATTCCTCATTCCCAGCTAGGCAGAATCAATATTGTCAAAATGGCCATACTACCAAATTGACATATAGATTTAACATAATCCCAATCAAAATACCAACAGCATTCCTTACATGGAACTAGAAGAGACACAGAATAGCAAAAAACAATGCTGGGCCACAAAAGCAAAGCAGGAGGCATTACAATCCCAGATTTCAAGCTATACTACAAAGCAACAATGATAAAAACACACGGTACTGGCACAAAAACAGATATATGGCTCAGTGAAAGAAAACAGAAGATGAAGACCACCCCAGCAATATTAATTCATCTGATTTTTCACAAAGGGGCCAAAAACATATGCTGGAGGAAAAGGTCTTTAAGAAATGGTGCTGGGAAACTGATTACACATATGTGGAAGATTTAATCTAGACCCATATTTATCACTATGCACTAAAACAAAATAAAGTGGATTGAAGACATAAGTATTAAAACAGAAACACTAAATTGGCTGGAAAATAGGTAAAACTCTTTACATAGACATAGTTCTAAACAGAACCCCAATTATACAAGAAATAACATCAGGAATCAACAAACATGGTTAGATCAAATTAAAATTTTTCTACACAGCAAAGGAAACAATCAATAAAGTGAAGAGACAACTTACAGAATAGGAAAATTATTTCTGGTGGCTACTCCTTTGCCATTCCCAATGTCTCCTTAAATTACAGGGCAATATAAACACTAATATTTGCATTCTTCTCGGGTAAATTAAGCAAACACATTCATATTTTCCTAACTTTGCATCCAGGCACTTGGAATCATTTGAATAATTTTGTTGAACTATAAAAATGCGAAGAGAATGAAATGGTAACTTTGATAATGGGGTGACTGCTTGGCTTTTCTCCCTATATACTCTGGTTTACATGGATTTCCCAATTTATTTTTTTTTATATTTCACTACCTAAGCTAAATTATTTTCCCTCCATTTGCAAAAGTTTTCCTCACTTTCTCTTACTTAAAATTAGTTAAATTTCTAGTATTTTCTGGAACCTAACCACTCCCTTAGAATCCTTTCACTCCAAGCTAGGTGTGGTGGCATGCCCCTATAATCCTGGCATTTTGGAGGCTGAGGAAGTGAAGAACCCTAGTTAGCAAGACAGACTCCATATTGCTGCTGAATGACCCACCTGCCTGCCCTTTAGATGAACTCAAAAGGAGGAAGCTTAGAAATCTCGCCCCCTTAGAGAGTCTCTTAGAAACAACAATTAATCAACTATTGTTTTGCAAATGTTCTAACAACAGGACGTTCTGCTTCTGTACCTTTCTCTTGCTTTGCTAGTTCTATCCCATAGTGGGGCCTAGAAACTGCTGGCCTCAAAGGTGTATAAAACATGTTTGTCTCCCCCCAGTCAGGGCTCGAGTCTGATGCTCGGCTCAGGTCCTGGCCAGTAATAAACTCCTGCCAGGATTTAATATCGGTCTCTGGCTGGTTCTCTCTCGCTGGGTCTAACAGAAGGAGGGTTGAAATTTTGAACCCAACCTGGCAATTGAGTGACCTAGTGAGACCATGTCTAAAAAAAGAAAATAAAGTGGGGGTATAGTTCGGTGCAAAAACCCTGGTTTCAATGCCGAGTAATGCAAGAAAAAGTCTTCTACTCCAAATTCCTTCCATTTTTCACACAAATTTTTGTTAATTATTTTAATTCCAGCTGATCTTGCATTCCCTCAGATTAATTCTCTTAAAGAAAAAACTTAAATAAGATTTCCTATCATGTGTAATTGATTTTTTACCTTCTTGTTTCTTTCATCACCCACTGTCAGGGATCAGTTTCCTTCTTTCTGGATACATGTCACCGTTTCAGAGAGGGCTTGGGCTGACAAACACCAACGACTGGAAATGTTTTTATTTCATCCTCATCCTTGAATGACAAGCTAGCTGACTATAGAGCTCTAGGTCAACAGCTATTGTCTGTTACAAAGAATAATATTCACTGGAATTTAATATTGCTGATAAGAAATCTGATTTTAGTCTAATTGTTGTTAGTGATTACGATGGTCAATCTGGATGGTTATCTTTTTTTTTTTTTTGCAGTATTGGGGGTCGAAATCAGGACCTTGCGCTTGCCAGGCAGGTGTGATGCCACTGAGCTACATCCCTGGCCCTGAACAGTTTTCTTGACTGGATGAAGAGGTGCCTAGGGAGGTGATTGGATTGTGAGGGCGCTAACCTCATCAGTGGATTAACCACTGAGGCATTCATAGCTGAATGGGCTCTTAGGAAGCAGGGCCTATGTCAGTAGAAGTGAAAAGCCTATCTTTTCTTGGCTCTTTTTCTGCTTTCTCTGCTTCCTGGCTTCTATGAGGTGAGCAGCCTTCCTCCACCATGCCCTTCTGTTATTTTGTTGCTGCTCCACTGGAAGCATAAAGCAATGGAGCCAGCCTGTCATAGACTGAAGCATCTGAAACCATGAGCCAAAATAAATCTTTCTTCTTTTAAATTGTGTATAGGTATTTTGTCCTGGCAACAGAAATCTGACCGACCACAGGATGTTTATTTTTTTCTGCCAAGTAATACAAAGAATTTGCTTTATCTTTCCTATGCCATAGTTTTATGAAGGCAAGTGTAAGTGTGGAGCAGCTTTCGTTGTTGTTTGCTTGTTGAAGTCCCAGGGATGGAATCTAGGGCCTCATGCATGCAAGGTAAGTGCTTTATCCCTGAGTCATATCCTCAGCCCTGAGAAGTTGCTTTTATTTTCCTCATCCAGTACATTGTTTGCTTTTTGAACTTGAATACTCATGTCTTTCTCAAATTCTAAAAATTCCCTGCCTTTGTTTCTCCCAACACTTCATCTTCCTTATTCTGCGCACTCCTTCCTTTTGAGGGAAACTTTGTGGGCTGGATCCCTTCTAAGCCAGCTGACATATCCTTCAAACCTGTATTGAAACTTCATTGTGTCTCCCACATGGCTCAGCAGACTGTTTTCTATCACCGAAGCTCTCTGTGTTGTACTGTAGGGACCTCTTCAGACCCACCTTCTGAATCACTAGTGACCTTTTCATAAAATCTGGCCTCTTGTGTTGCCATCTACTGAGGGTTCATTATGATAGTCCTATTTTTTATTTCTACACTCTTAATTCCTTTTTAAATCTACCCACGCTTCCTCATTGCCTCTCCTCTAAGATTTCAAACTTACTTACATTGGCATTTGCTTCAGCTTGCTTCCTGGGGTGTGCTTTATCTACTTGCTGAATTCAACCACTTGTGCACTAGAGTCTGTTTCCTCACCTGATGCATGAAACCAGCTGTAGTGAGTCACTGTCAGGCACAGCTGCACATCTGCCCTGAGAGATGGGGACACCTCCGGAGTCCTTGAGCGCCACCATTTCTCGACCAGATTCGTGTGTTCATTCTCCAGGGTAAGGTTTCTTCTCTTCATAGAGATGTAAAGTCAGGCCCTACCCCTTCAAGGGGCCTGGAATTCTGCACAATATGGCCCAAAGTGTCGATCATGCTTCTGAGCTGTGCCCCCAACTAGATGGGCAAGATTCTCAAGCCCCCATTCACAGGTGGGACTGTCCTCCCAAGCAGTCCATGGAGGCCACAGCGCAGCTCTTCGTTGTACATGAGGCTTGGGTGGGGACAGAGGACATCTGTGGGCTCAAGTCCTTCCTTTCTACAGATAGGAGCAGAGTTCTGAGAGCTTCGTAGGTCATGAAGTTCCCATCCTGGCTCCTGGCTGTGACTCGGAGTCCCCTTCGTCCCAGCACTGGGGAATGGCCCAGCAGATCCGAATGGCCATAGGCTTTATCGCTTCATCAAGCATTTTAGGCGCGTGGAGAGAGAGGGGCCACATTGTGAGCGGCGACCTCCCTATCAGCTCCATCCACCGAGGCATGTTGACCAAAGTTTGAGATCATTGATTTTCCAATAACAAAATAATCAAGTACAGCTTGAAAGGAAAACCCAAGGTTATCATCTCAGTGCCAGTAACTTATTCTTCAGGCTGAAAGCTGTCGTTGTGCCCTGTGCTGAAAATGAATGGGACAATCTTTGCATCTGCCCAGCCTTGTGCCTGGCCAGCCTGAGTTCTCACACTGTGGACAGCAGCCCTGATTTTCTCTAATTTACATTAAGGTGTAAGTAGGTATGTTTTGGGTTTTGTTCCTCTTTCTACTGTGGCTAAAATACTTATGACATAAAATTTACCATCTTTCATCATTCTAAGAGCGGAGTTCAGGGTGTTTAAACGTGTTCGTGAAGTTGCACACCCCTCACCAACCCTCCATCTCCAGAACTCTGTTCATCGTGTAGAACCAAAAACTCTCTTCCTGCCAGATAAACACTAGCTCCTCATCCCTACCACCGAACAGCACCCTTCTGCCCTGACAACCACCATTCTACTTCCCTCTTTCCTCTCTCTCTCTCCCTGTCCATCACACTCAGCTTCTCTGAATGTGTAGAAGTGTGTTTCCAACCCCCAGCTCCCAGGTTAAAAGGCAGAGGCTGATACGGGGGAGATTAGATTACACTACTAAGGTCTCTCTGAGTCCAGTGTCCCTTTCAGGTGCTGCAGCTCCCAAGGCACTGTGGCTCCTTTCTCAAGTGTGCTGGACACCTGAGCCCAGGAGAGGAAAGAGACCCATTTCACATGTCCTGGGCAGTAAGATGAAAGAAAGGAGAAGCTAAATAGAAATAGATTTGAGTCATAGGAGGAATTTTTATACCAACTAAAACATGCAAGTGAGCCTCCTAGAAGGACACTGAGTTCTGGGCCCTAGAAGAGCTGGTGTGGAGTGGGTAGCCTGGCAGGGACACGCAGAGGGGATCCCAGCCCCACTGAGCCAGGGCAGATGGATGTTCCCACGCTCCATCCTGGAACTCTGGTGAAAGCTGTGTTCACATCTATTCAGAGCCTGCCATTCATTGGACTATAATGCCCCCATTTGATCTAATTGATGACCTAAATAGCTTCCAGTAGCTCTCTGCGGGTGGCCAGCCCATTGTGGAGGGTGTCCAGTTTCAACTGTGTACACCAGGGGCCTTTTCTCTCCCGGGGGAAGGGGGGGGTGCACGGCAGCCCCCACGCCTGTCGGCTCCAGCCTGACCCCACATGATGATACAGAGACATGTATTTGGGGGTGGGGGGTGGGGGGGGAGTCTTGGAGCACGGCAGCCAGGGGAGCAGCCTAGCAGCAGTGCAGCAGTGTGACCACTTGTGCGAAAGCTTGGCAGCCTGGCTTTCATTCCAGATCTGTGATTTTGGCCTGGCCCGGATTGCTGATCCTGAGCACGACCACACTGGCTTTCTGATGGAATATGTGGCCACACACTGGTACCGGGCTCCACAGATCATGCCTAACTCCAAGGGCCACATCTGGTCTGTGGGCTGCATTCTGGCTGAGATGCTCTCCGACTGGCCCATCTTCCCCAGCAAGCACTACCTGGACCAGCTCAACCAGATTCTGGGTATCCTGGGTTCCCCATCCCAGGGAGACCTGAATTGTATCATTAACACAAAGGCCCGAAGCTACCTACAGTCTCTGCCCTCTAAGACCAAGGTGGCCTGGGCCAAGCTTTTTCCCAAATCAGACTCTAAAGCTCTCGACCTCCTGGACCAGATGTTAACCTTCAAGGCCAATAAGCAGATCACAGTGGAGGAGGCACTGGCTCACCCCTACCTGGAGCAGTACTGTGACCCCACGGATGAGCCAGTGGCTGAGGAGCCCTTCACTTTCCACCTGGAGCTGGATGATCTGCCCAAGTAGTGGCTCAAGGAGCTTATCTTCCAAGAGACAGCCTGCTTTCAGCCAGAGGAGCCAGATGTCCCCTATCCAGGACAGACGTCCCTGCCTTCTGGGGCCTGGCCTGGCTCCTGCCTGCCTCCCCTGCTGGACTGTTAGGAGGTGGACACTGTGTGCAGCCCTGGCCGGGGCTGGGGGTGGGCCTGGATCCTTCTACTTTTCGGGGGACTCCTTTGCCAGGCAGCCCAAGGCTCCCTCCCACCCCACCTGGCCTGAAGCCTGAGGAGCTCACATGGCCCACAGCAAATCTGTCTGCTGCTCTGCCTTCATCTCCCCCAGCTGGCCTATCTCTGGCAGACCTTTCTGGAATAGAAGGGCTCTGGCTGCTGTAGGACCTACCCCAGGTGCTCAGAGTCTGAGTAGGGACTCTGGACAAACCCTGCCTCTCTCACCCCATTGAAACCCCACCCCACTTTCCTGGAAGAAACATTCCTAAGTCTCAAGGGCTAGTATCCCTGAGGAGCCCCTTCATCTGCCACATTTAATGCCCTCGCTGCTTCTGTGTGTGGGTGAGCGGAAGTGGAGTGGGGGCCGGAGGTGAGAGCAGTGCCCTTGCCTACTTCCCATGCCTGTATCTAATATATAAATACAGAGACGTGTATGGGTGGGGGAAGAAGGGAGAAGAAGGGAGTGGGCAGCTGGCCCATCAGGCACCAAAGAAGGTAGAAGCTAGGAGAGGAAGAAGACAAGGGAGGAAGGTATAGAGACAGCCTCTTAAGGTTTTTCTGGCATTGATTTATCAGTCTCCACCTTCACTTCCTCACCTGCTGACTTGGTGGCTCCTACCTGCCACCTCAACTGAACAACTCTGGAGGACCAGCTCTCTGCTCGTGTGGCAGGACCTGCAGGCCTGCGGGACAAGTGGCGCCAGGCTGTGTCATGTCCTCAGCTCCCGAGAGCAGGGCTGCCTGATTCGGAATTGGTTTCTTCCCTCTGTACATAGAGCTCGTTACCTGTATCAGTGTGTGAGGGACCTCTGCCAGCCTCCAGCATGTCTGTGGGCCCCGCCCTACAGGCCTCAGCTGGGGCTGCTGGCCAGTCTTCCTTGGTTTCCCCTTCCTGCCCTGCACATCTCCTGCCTGCCCTTGAAGCCTTCCTTGTGCCTGGCAGCACCGCCTTCCCTGGGCCCCCTCTGTGTGCCCCCCCACTCCAGGGGTCACCCTCCTGCCCTCTCAGTACCGTCATACCATTACCCAAGAGGGCTTTTGTGGGCTCCTTCAAGGCATCCTGTGTGATGTCTGCGGAGAACTTGAAGGAGCCAAGAGCTAGAAAGATGAGTAAATATCTGATCCCATGTTGCTCTTACTGTCATTTCCTTATACCAGGGACTTGGAGGGTGTCTGATGAATGACTGAAAACAGAACGAAGCCTGGTGGCTCTGCCTTCCTTGTATATCTGTCTCCTTAAAACTCTGGGTCAGATCCTTGCTCATTTCTCCTGTAGGAAGGTTAATGATTCAGGAGTAAGTATCTAAAAACTAACACAAGGCTTATGAGTCCTAAACTTACCTGACCTATGTCATCCCTCTCAAGACTGAAACAAGATTTGCAAGGGACATTCAATTGCCAGTTTTTACAACATCCCTGGAGTGATGCCTATGACTTTCCAGTCATTGTCCTAAACCTGCAGCCACCTCAGATTCTAGGAAGAGTGGAGCTTTTCAGATGATTCCATGATGAGGTGACCCTCAAGTTATCCCATGGGAACCAGATTGCCTCTCTAGGCCTAAGGACTTCTCAGGAGCCATAGTGCAGAACCAATCCTAAGACAAAGATCAACCAGGAGTACCTACCTTCCATCCAGCAACCCCTTGCTGTGCAAACCCTTGCCTTTGTATACTTTCTCATTTTTTGTAAAATCCTGAAGTTCCTGTCTCCCCCTCAAGGACAGACCTTGGGCCTCTTTATCTGTCTTCCTGGAGAAACCTCCCTTATCAAAGCTCATTTCCTGCCCTTCACCACTGCTCTACTCCTTGATTGGCATTTTGCAGTGGTGGCCGAGCCTGGATCCCTGGAGCTGGGGTTTTCCCCTAAAACTCCAGTACCACCTTGGCCTCTCTGAAGGTAGGAAAGTACTGCATGCCTCACCTCTGCAACTCCAAGGAGACCTGCACCTCAGAAGCGTGTGTCTGAGCTCATGGGATCAGCTGGTAGGAAGAAGGCAGTGGGTTTCATCATCTTGGCCAACAGGAAGATGATTCTTTGGGCCAAAGTAAGGCCATCTTCCTCCTACTGGCTTTTGTCTTGCAAAGGGTCTCCTTCCTGATACCACCTCCAGGTGTTTACACTTCAAAGATTAACAAGGTAAGATCAGATAAGCACTGATGGACTCTTCACTGCCACCAGCTGTCACCTCCAGAGTAGGGCCCACTCTGGAGGCTCGTCCACAACTGTTCCAACAGTGCACATTCTCCTTTTGGTCCTACACCTCAGATCTCCTCATTAAAGTAAGCTCTTTTGTTTCCTGCAGATCAAAGCACTGACAAACCGGAAAGAGGGAACCAGAGAGAAGGCAGGGCAAGCACACATGGCACGGTTCCAAGCCCTGAGCTGCTAATACAAAGTCAATGTCAGCTTCTTTTGGTTTGGGGGAAAAGAGAAAGAGAGATACAAGCATTGTATAACCAAAGGTATACACCTGACCTGGGAGGAACTGTAATCTTGACAGAAATCACTTCTGGGCCACAGATTTCTCTGAGGTCAGGTATCATGTCTTCTGTGCCTTCCTCACCCCAGAGGTCGAGAGCCGGCAGAGATGCTGGTGCTCACGGGCTGTGGCCTCCTGGTAGAGCAGCACTTCATGTTCCTCCTCAGATACCACAAGAGACAGTGAGCTCAAATCCCAGGCCACTGGGGCTCTGCATGATGCCTGCCCTGTGTCCATGCTGAAATTTATGAATGGTAAACCTTTGCAGCTTTGGCAGGCTATCTGTCTAGGGGGAAACAGCCCCGTTTTAAGTAAACCCCTGTTTTAAATGTCACATGTGCTCACTGAGAGCATTCCAGTGGGGTGATGCTCACGTGTTAGGGACCAGGCTTGGCAGAACATCAGTGTAGCACAGACTCTTCCTCCAAAATACAATTTTATTTCTTTCCAGTGTATGTAATATTTTGGCTACCAGCAAAAGCCTTACTGGGGCGTCCTGTGTTCTGGTAACACTCACCCATGGTTATACTTGGGCCTTGCGCCAGAGCCTAGCATTCCTTTCAGATGATGCACGCAGATAGCATCTGAGTCCTCGAACATTGCTTTTTTCATAGGTTCCTGCCACCCTTGCCATACTTTTCTTTTGTGACCCAACAGCCTTGTCTGAATGGTTCCCATGATTCCTGTCATTTCCACTGTGAGAGCCCCTCCTCCTACCAGGGCCTCACATGTTGTCTTTGGGGTCCGGCCATAGGCTGCTTTCTAGATAAGCTAGAAAGCTGGGCACTGAACCAGGGTGGGGGCGGCTTTAGACAGAGTTGAGTTCACACAGACTCAGATACTTTGGCCCCTTACCCTCCCTACAAGTGACTACAGAGTGCAGTCCTGCACCCAGATAGGGAGGGAGAGGCCCTCACCACCCCCAGTGTCAGAGCCATTGCCAGCGGAGCCGACAGGCCTCCTCCTGCCTTGCTCTTAGGGGTTGAAATAACAATTCTCTTGTCATTGCGTCCTGTACAGAGAATAAGCATCAACATAGCCATGGAGATAAGTTCATAGTGGTCATTTTAAATGAGAAAATCGAGCCCTGAGAATGTTAATAGCATTTTTCTGAATTATAATCATATTGCTATTCACAGAAGGATCCAGCTGAAAAACGCTGTCCCATTCAATAAATGTCTGTCCCAACACCAGTTTTATGGCTATGCCGGGTATCATGGGTGTGGGGCATGGATGCAGAGAGAGATGAGGCCCAGTCTGCCGTGATGGGAAGAATGAGCATGCAGGACACTGATTTTGTGACCAGCCCTACGCTGACTTACATGCTTCTGAGGATGACCATGCCTGTGCCTGACCCACAGACAGGGAAACTCAGGCACACCCTCTGTGGCATAGCAATGAGGTGGTGCGAATTCAGCTGTGTGTTTTGTATTGTTTCTTTTCTTTTGTTTATGAGACTGTGAAATGAACCCTGGCCCTTCACACCGAGCCTTTTTAAAGGACCCAAAACTATCTAATTTTTTATTTTGAAATAAATCTCACTAAATCACTAAGTTGCCCAAGCGGGGCTCAGACTTTGAATCCTCCCGCCTCAGCTGCCCAGAGTGGTCTTTAACACACCTGTGGTCTTTAGCACAATGCTCTTTTGCCTTCAGACCCTTGTGAAATTTAGGAGCATCAGATCCGATTTGATAAAACCGAAACAAACTAAAAACAGCTCACTGAGTCTGTGTTTTGTTTAAGCGAACCACCCAGCCAGCACAGTCGGGGTGTTGTGGGGGTCTTCAGCTCCCAAGGCCAGCAGTTCTCTGGGTCTTTCTGTGAGCCTGTAATATTGGGCCCCCAATCCTGCCAGGCCCTCAGTGGGGCCCCTCTTGCTTACATACTGAACACACAGCTTATTATCCCTTTAGAAAGTTCACAAGAAAGAGAACACATTCCCACACTCAGAGAAGGGGACATCGATGATGCATTCCCAACCTATTCCAAGCCTTAACAGCTCACAGGGGCTTCTCATCTTAAAATGGCTATTTGGTGTCAAAGACAAAAATGTTCTTATTCACTCGCTTTAAGAAAAAGAATGTCTCTTGTTTTTAATACAGTTATTTAAGTTCAGTAACTTTCCATTCATCATCTTGTACTTAAAAGAACTCCTCCCTTTTGACCTTCTTTCATGACCTTGTCAAAGGCTCCTGGTGATTTGTAATCTGTTAGTCTGCATTTTAGTATTTGCAGCTGTGAAGCTGAGAAACGCCCTCAACTTTGTGTTAGTAAAATCTTGCTTCTCGGGAGAATAAAGTTTCTTGGAACAGTGTGGCTTTAGGTTAAAAGGGCAAAAGAAACAAAGTGAAAATTGAGTATTTCCTTTCAGGACAATGATTCCCTCCATATAGATACAATCTATACTCTGCACAGGTGACAGCAATGCTGATAATAACTGACACATGGCTTGATGTTTCTGATGTTCTTTTGGGCTCCGCAATCAGAGGTAAGCAGGGTAGGTGGTGGACCCTTAACTTTCCCTCAAACCATCTTGCAGGAGCTGGCAACAGCTGTCTCTGGTTGTTTTCTACCTTTTTTCTTACAACCACTGCCCCCTATAGCCCTCTTTTCTCAGACCCTGGGAGTCTGCTGAAGTAAGGGGTGGGGTTGAGATTTGGTGTGGGGGATACTCAGCAACTTCTTTCTTCCCTGGGAAGGTCCATCCTCTCTTCAGTTCCACAATTCTCTCAACCAACAAAATCCCCATGAATGCCACACAGCTGATTTTAGGTGCATTTAGGAGATGAACAAACTTGCCAAATGCCTGTGTTTGCCCATTCATTCAGACCACGGTAAATGGTGGGCTGATTGATGAGCTCCCAAAGAGGTCTGAGTCTTAATCCTGGGTATCTGATGGTTAAAGGTACCTTACAGATGGATTAACTGTTCTGAGACAGGCAGATTATCCTAGGTAATCCTGAAATGTACCACAAATGCCCTTGGAAGAGGGAGATTATGTATGACAACAGAGGCAGAGCTTGGAGAGATGGGGCCACAAGCCCAGCAACACCCACAGGCACCAGAAGCTAGAAAATCAAGGAAAGAAATTCTTCCCTGGCATGTTCAGAAGGAACCAGCCCTGCTCACACTGTGATTCTAAGTCCAGGTGAGGCTGACTTTGAACTTCTGGACTCCAGAACTGTAAGGGAGTGAACTTATGTTGTTGATTTAAGTCATTAAATTTGTGATAATTTGTTTCGGTAGCCATAGGAAACTAATACAGGTGTATGCTATATTAGGCTCCCTGAAATACAGTATTTGATTTTTGGAGGGGAATTCTTGGGATCAAGAATAAATTGGAAGTTTGTGGAATGTTTGGCAAAGTGAAGAGAAGATTTGTGAGCAGGGCATTTGCCACTCACTTGTGGAAGACCCTGCCTCAGTTTACTTATATAAAATTTGGGTCTTCTGGCCCCCCCTAGAAGAATGGCACCAAAATAATTTTAAACAGATTAGGATTAACCAGTTTGTAAATATGCCCTATTTAACTGCTTCTTCTTTCTTTCTTTCTTTTTATTTTTTGTACTGGGAATTGAACACAGGGCCTTACGCTTGTGAGGCAGGTAGTGGCACCACTGACCTGAATCCTCAGCTCTGACTGCTTATTTTTCTACACAAACATGTGACAAACCAATCTACCTGATCATCAGAATCCCATGAAAAGCTTTCTGAAATGCTAATTCCATAGACATCCCAGAGATTTTCATTAAGGAGGTTTGGGATGGAGATTGCTCATTTGCAATTGTAAAAGCTCCCTTGGTAATTGTAGTTTGGCTATTAAATGTCATCCAGAGTCCCATGTGTTACAGGCATGGTCAAGGGGAGGTGCTATTGGGAAGTGATAGAGCCTTTAAGAAGTAAGGTTTGGGGGAGGTCTTTAGGTCGTAGGGCACACCCTTAAGGGGACTGTGGGACCGTGGTCCCTTCTGCTTCATCTCTTTTTTGCTTCCTGGCCATGAGGGAAGCAGTTTTTCTCCTTCTGGTTTACCACATCCACCTGCCTTGATGTGCTGCCTTACCATAGGCCCAAAGCAAACCTCCAAAATTGTTACCCAAAAAGAAACCTTTTCTCTGCATTAGTTTATTATCTCAGGTATTTGTTGAGGTAACAGAAAGCTGACTAACATGGCTTATCCTGGTCATAAGGTTTAGGAAGGGATGATTATGCATACCCAGTACCTCAGGAGTTTAGTCACCTCCAAGAACCATGATCTTGCTCAGTTTTTGTACTAATTGCTTACACACCTGATATTTTATGGATTAATATTTAAGAAGCGTAGGGAATAGGGATGTAGCTCAGTGGTGCAGTGTTAGCCAGGATGTGCATGGTTCTTGGCTCAATTATCAGCACCACAAAAAAAAGAAGAGAAATTTTTAATTTGTTTCTGAATCCCCCACATTTCAATGTGCTCAAGAAATGTTCACTGAATAGAATCTGCCTCATTTTCCTCCAGGGATAGGATTTCATGGTCAATTCCAGAACTAGTTGACAATCATGACAAGGTAGACATACATCACTTACATCTACAATGATGGAGTCATGTGCCAAGCATTATGAGGCATGCAGAAAGGGACCACAGAGTCTGATAGGGGCCTGGAACATCTTTGGAGAAAAGAAGACAGATGTGAAGGACCCCAAATGAGGAGGGGGCATCTGCCTGGTGGAGAAAATGGGAGACAGTGCTAGTATGTGGAGATCTAAGTACCTGTAAAATATCTATTCTTAACAAAACAGTCCCCTGCCTCTCTGCTCCCAAGTCATCTGTCCTTTGAATAGACAGAAGAGGGTTTCTGTCACAGACCTCCATCCATCTTTTCTGTCTACCTTTCGTCATAACAAGCTCAAAGTGTCCTTTTGAAAATGGAGAAAATGGTTTCCCAGAATTGAGATTTTCATGAAGATGAATCCAACATTCAAGTTACTGAAACTCTATCAAGAGGTCTCAGGTTGGAGCTGAGCTCTGTGACAATAGCACCTTTGGGGACTGTTAAGCACTCTGCCATCCTTTTTGAGTGTGTGAAGTCCTCTCATGTCACCTCAGAAAGGATCCCATGCCCACTCTGGTCCTTCTCCAGGTTATGCCCTTGCCCACTCCGATGTCTCCCTCTGCCATTGTTCATTTACAGTTTTAGTTTTTCTTTCCTGCTCAATTCCTTAGTTTAATTTGTTCCAAATAAACCTTTTATTGATTTCCATTTACTCCTTCTGAGGAATTAGAAGCTTTAATGTCAATTTCAATTTCCAAAGCTGGTAGCAGTTGAGAAAAGTGCTTTCTTCAGATCAATACTTCCTCCTGACTTGATATTGAGCTGTGAATAATTACTTGGTGTATGATTTCACTAGTAAAAAATAGAGGCCCACAGAACTATAACATATAAATATAAAACTAGCTGCTTTTGCCTGAGATAGATCTTTACGGAGAGGCCATAAGTAGTTAAAAGAGCAGAAAGATGCCTCTTCCCATTGTGTCCCTATTCCCCACTAAGTTCATGACGACGTCACCAGCGATGAGGCTGATTTGGCGAGAAGTCGCCTCAGTGACTTGTTCTGCCAACCATGTATCAACACCTCATTTTCCTCCCCATGATTTCAAAGTGACAGCTTTGCTGCCCATTTCAGCGACTGACTCAACATTATAAGCTATTTACAGTTGTTAAATGACTCAGTAGGGACCCTGTTTTGTTGACCAAAATTAGGTGGATTCTGCTTCACATATGAAACCCAGTCACTCCTCCAGGTTCTGCCCCATCAGCCACAGGTGGGTTCCACTCTCTTCCTCATATTTCTCCTAGGAGCCCCTATCCTAGCTTTGGGGACTTGGGGATGAATGCACAGCAGAGAGTGGCAGTGGCTTTTTGGCTGCAGCCCTTCTTTCCCTGCATCATCACCATATGAAGCTGAATGGGGTTTCTGTGAAGGGTCAGAGCAACAAAAGAGATTTTAGGAATAAAGAGGAGGTTTTCTCACAGTACGCGGCAGAGCTGCCTCCGCAGGTGCAGGGGGAGACACTGCCAAATGGCCAAGACCCTAATTGCATCAAGTCCTCCCCTGTCAGGGCCTTCTGGGTGCCAGAATGCTCAGGGGACCATTTTTCTCAGGGTGGGGGTGGGGGAGTTGGAGAAGTCCGGGCTGCATGGGCTGTCCCCAGCAGCTCACAGTTTACCCTCATCAGTGAGTCGCCTTCCATCCAAACATCAAATGGCATCAAGTTGCAGAACATTCAAAATAATCTCACACTCACAAACACACTCACAAGTTCAACCTCAGTGAAAAACAACAGAGTCGAAACTGCCCAGAGGATTGCCCAAGTTGTCCTAAGTCATACGATCTGATCCAAAGGACCAAGAAAGCCTGTCTGGGTTCGCCCACTAAACCCCTCAGATTAGGCCTCTTTGGGCCAGAAGAAACCCGATCATTTCTGAGACATCTGCCTGCTTCCTTTACCTTATGAAGAGGCACAAAGGATTTAAAACAACCTCTTATGAAGGCCTGAGAGATTCCCTTCCTTCAGGCCACTCCCTTCCTCTAGAGGGGGAAGGGAGAGGTGGAAAAATGGGAATGAAATGTGACTTGGTTCTTCACTTGCTCCTCCTGGCTGACAGGCTCCACCAGCCCCTTCATGGAGACTTTGTACCCCAGCTGTGAAAGAGACCCAAGTTCTGGGCTAATTATGTCATCTCTCCTTCCAGCATCTCTTTGGATGTTATGTCTCAAAAATGGTATCATCTCATTTTTTTCTTTTCAGAATAAAATAACTCCAAGGTAAGCTATTTCTTTTTTAAGAAAATATTATCATAAGATAGCTAGATGACAGGTAGATAGGTGGATAGATAGATGGACGGATAGGATTGATGGATGTATTGGTGGACTGATGAATCAACAGATAGTTGAGATAATAGTTACTCTCTCCAAGCTAACACATTCCAGCTATTCCCGTAGGACAGGCACCTATGCCTTCTGGCTGTTTGCTAGTTGAAAATTGGCCTCCTGTTTTCATCTTCTGGCTCAGCTGTTCAGTTATTCTGGGGGGAGATGGCTGCATTGACAACTTCATCACGGATCTTAGACCGACATGTTCCAAGGCAAATCCACAATAGAACTGATTATGAGCCCACATGGACCCTTGGAAGTAGCGGCAGAAACAGCTGTCTTCTGAGGCCCTTGCCAATGGACCTTAAAATTAGTGCATTACTGACCTCAAGGAGAAATGTCTTCACCCACCCTGCCATGAACTGTCCAAGTCACCATATGGTGTTTCCTGTTCCCACATGAGCTCCTCCTATTATGGTCCCCTGGTGGGGAGGTTATAGTCCTGGGAAGGTTTAAGAACAGAATCACAGGAGGGATCCAAGAACAAAAGGTATGGCCAAGATGCAGATGTGCTGGTGCACATTTCCAACAGACTCACTCACACCATGCTCACGCTGCACCCAAAAGACATGCACAGTCATACCACTCCTCCATCCAAATGGGATTTAGGACAGAGATTTCTCATAGCTTTGCTCATGGATTGGGAATAAATACACTTTCTCAAGTTTCCTTGGGCAGGAAAATCAAAAGCAAGCAAAGTAAAATCAAGTATTGAAGTCCCCAGTGAGACTTTTGATGAGTGACAGTCACAAATTTTATAAGCCTGCTTTCTTTACCTGACATATTTGACTTTCCTGCTTCTATCTTCAAAGCCTCAAGAAAAGGTTTCATGAATCCAGGGTCCATGATCAATGACACTGTAACAGCAACTTGCAGCCACCTACTCGTCCCATTTTTGAGGAGAGAAGAAGGGGTTTTAAAGACATGCCATGTGTTTCTACTTATATTTAGGATCTAACCCTACTTGTCTTTGTTACCTGCTTCCTCCTTCCTCTAAAAGAGGGCAGGCATCAATCACTTCAGAAAACTGCTACACATAAAGAAATAGCAAAATTAGAGGGAAAGTCAAATTCTACCCAGATGAAATATTTGGATAAAATGATGTCTTGAATTTTAAAGCACATCAGAATGAACAGTAGGTTCAAAGAGAGGAGTGTTCTAACTATGAGCATAAAATATCACAGAAGCTGTGTTTGTGCAGGGTCATATGTACAAGTTCCAAGTTTGTGAAGCCTCAAACTCAAGGCCCTGGCATGAAGGCAAACATATCCGTGCCTCGATGTCACTCAGGGCTAGGTACCAGAGCAGCACCGCTCCGTATCCCAACTCACAGGACAGTTTCGCACTAAGGATTGGAACAAAAATAACCTTGACTTTTATAGACTAGTATTTTTTTCCAAGGCCTTGGCCATAATCTTATTAAATAGAACAGTTCAAAATAAGTTTCCCTGGGAAACTCTGAAAACTGAGGGCAGCAAGAAAGCCACCCGTGGAGTCCCGCACAGTCTCTCTGTGGACCACCTCCATTCGACATCTCCAGACTCCCTCTCCAGGAATAGCCACCTGTTCCCTTGCTATCTCTGCTTGAATGTGGACAGACAGCTACATTTATCTTGTTAGCTTATTATCTTGATAGCTCCTAGTCACTCCCACCCTGCACCCAAGTCTCCTTGAATGACCATCCCGTCTTTTAGCTCTAATGGCCAAAAAATCTGAAGTGGTTGCGCACGTCTCTCCCTATTTCCCCCTCTCCTCCCCCATCCCCTCCTCCATCTCTCTCTTTCTCTCTACCCTCTCCTGTCAAGTCTGTTGGTTCACGCCCTCATGGTCTCCCTGGGCCCAGCCACCCCTAAAGATCCTGCCAGAGTCTCACAGTGCCCTGCAGGATGGGATGAGCACAGGGCTGCAGTCCCATAGGGAACAGGACGGTGGAGTTGAGGCATCTGCTTGGATGTGGCCTCCAGTCTCGGTAGATGCTCTGGGAAGTGATGATGGGTCTACCTGGGCCCTGCTGTCCCACAGCTGACTATGAGTGAGAAATTCTCCCCAGTCAGAGACCAGAAAGCTCTTGCTGCCAGGGGACCTGGCCCAGCCAGGGTGCACACTTTCCCTTAGCAAACTGAGTTATAAATGCCTCCAAATGATCCAGAGTACCATTCCTGAAAAGCGATGCACCATTATACTATTAAAGAAAAGAATCTGGCCGTTTTCCTCCCAAGAGCCTGCATAAATTACTTTGCTATAAAAAGCAGAACATTGCAATTTTTTCCAAAGCTACAAACTGCCCTTAGTAGAGATGCTGCCTCTATAATAGCTCTGTTCTCTGGGATTTCTGAGCCGCCACAAGTGAATTAAAGTTCACAGCTCTTACAACTCAGGTGAACAATTTTAGGTTTTTATTAATAGGTTTGCCTTTTCTCCCTTTTCACACGAACTGTGGTGGCCAAAGCCTCCTGTTCGAAATGTTTGTGAGATGCCTGGCTAATGACTTTGAGAGTAAAGATTTTTCTCTCCAAGTCAGTACCTCCCCTAATTAGACAGGGCTTTACCTCTATGCATAATCGGCTTCTGTCTGCCTCAGTTCATCCACACAGAAGTGAGAGCAGTGTCCCCAGTCTCAGGTGCAGCCCTCCCCTTCCCTCCCTGACCCCATCCAGGAAGCTCCTTCAGACCCTCTTGGAGTGATGAAGCTTTGCTGTCCTGCAGGAAAACTGGCCTCCCTCTCCCACTGCCACCACCACCTTTGTGGTCTCAGGCACCAGGGCGGATCTGATGTTCGACGCTGTGTGTCCCCTGAAGACCACAGCCGGGTCTTGCTGCCCGGGTGCTCCAAGCTTGGTGCCTGGCAGGAGGGGCAGCTGCATTGTGACGCTGTGTTCTCAGGGCCTCCCTACCCCCACCTGGGGGCAGGCCCATAGGTAGCTAAAGATAAAGATGGAGGAGGGAGGCTGCAGTGGTGGCTGCACAGAGAGAACTCTCAAGACTTCAAAAAGCATCAAATCCCAACTTTTCTGGGTCAGGACTCAGAACCAAAAATACTTGGATAGAACTGGCACATAGTTTTCCACATTTTGAGGGCTTTTACAACTTTTTGCTTTGTTTTGATAAGTCTGAGGGAAAGCAAGCACTGGGCGAGAGTTACCATCTGTGCACTATCCAGTGACTACAGCAGCTCAGCCTCTGAAAGCTCTAGGCCAGAGTGCTTAAGGACCAGCTAGCTTTGCCTTTTACAAGTCCTCAAGGTTCTGTGCATGTTGTTAATCCCTCCCTGACAGAGTCATGATGAATAAATGTCCTGCTTAGTGCTCCAGCAATGCTAGATACCACAGTACCATAACCTTTCTTCCTGTCTAGGATTCTTGCGGGAGATGCCGAGAACTTGCCTGATGAAAACTAGGAAAAGGCCCTGGTTTGACAAGGTCCCGGAGGACCCTGATAAGCACACTCAGCCTGTGAGGTACAGAGGAATGTCTGGGCATCTGTACAGACATATGCCTAGACTACCCCTGTCCTCCCTGCCCTAGGGTCACTGGGCACACTGGCCAGCTGGGTCATAGTGTTGGGCTGCTCTGAGTGCTCCAGTTTGCACCCCACCAGCACACAGCTAGCAGTCTGCTCTGGCTTGCATTCCATGCTGATGGGACCATGGCTTCATCAGCAATGCTTCCAAAGGGCACCAAAACTAGCTTGCGCCCCCTGGGAGGTGTTTGATCACCCCTTCTGTAATAAGCAAGAGAGTTGGAACTAGAGAGATGTGCAACACTCTGAGACAGATTTGAGTCCATTTATTTAAAAGCTGGTGTCTGAGAGGGGGCTTAGTGCCTGGAAAGAACTCTCTGCTCTGAGAAGCAGTTTGATTTCTCCTTTTAAAGCATGCTTTTGGTTGAGGAGAGCTCAAGGGGAGAGCAAGTGGAATTTTACAGAAGCAGAACCATGCCAGGTTAGTGGGGACAAGAGGAAGTTTCACACGCTAGGTGAGCTACAAAACATCCTGCAACTGCAGCAAGTTTACTGCCAAGCAGGATGTGGGTTTGGGGTGCTTTGTCCAGCACAAGCACACGGTGGTAAGGCTCAAGATGGAGTCGGGTTGGCTGTCACATTCCTGCTGATTTTCCTCTGCTCTAAGAGAGGCTCCCCCAGAGGCGTGTTTCCAAGCAGCTTTCAGGAATACTGGAGTTTGTGGCCCCAAAGCTGGCACCAGACATGATGTGTAGGCGGATGTGTGACAAAGCATTTCATGCTGGTCTAGCAGACACGAAGGTAAAGCTGGGAATCCAATGAACCACCATCAGTCTATTGTTGACAGACAATTGGACTTAATCTGTCATTTTGCAATCTCCAACATGAGCTATTCCAACACAAGAGTGATGCAATGCAAATTAAATGAGCCAATTTTGCAAAGTGTCAGCACAATGAGTGGTATTGCATAATAGTCATCAATCAAGCAACATTTACTGTATGTCCAGCACCTGCCAGGCAGGGTCAGTGCTCACTCAATCCAGCAACCCAGAAAACGGCCACCATCCTCAGTACAGACAAGCAAATGTATACCTCTAGGGCCTGTTAAGAGCAGATTTGAATGCATGGATTCCTCCAGCTCTGGGCCCATTGTCAACGTTCCTGCTCATTGCTCTGTGGGATCAGGTCTTCGCTTTGATTTCCACCCTTTCCTAAGTGTCTAATTAAACATGTCTGAGAATAAACTTTTTGATGTCCATTAAGTTGTGAAGCATTAGTGGTTCAAATGAAGTATTCATGTGACTGCATGGTGTCCACAGTGAGGCGGGAGCCATAGGCCTCCAAAGTCCATCCCCTGAGCTCCATCCCAATGCCATCTGTTACCAGGCCTGACTCTGGGAGTGAGTTCTTTCACTTCATGGATCCTCAGTGTTTTTACCTGTAAAAATAGGAAGAATAACTTGTCTCCCAAACGTCTTATTGTTACTGGACAGGCGGTCTCTGTCTCACCTCATATCCTGGCTCTTGGCTTCCCGAACAAAGAATTGAGCAGGACACACATAAATAGTAAGAAAGGGAAAGATTTATTAAAGGAAAGTACATTCCACAGAGTGGGAGTGGGCAGATGAGAAGGCTCAAGAGCAAGCTTGACTCAGCGTGGCCCCTTCTGCTTTAGGTGTGAGGTTAAAGTACACTTGGGATGGTTCCAGGTGGGCAGTGCCCAGAGATGGTCACACCTAGTAATGATAGCACACCCTCAGGGATAAAGGGCAGGCAAAGCCAGAGATGGCAACTCCAATGAGTTTGGGTTGGTTATTCTTTTGTGTTCCCAGAATTTGGGGAGTGATCAGAGGCAGTAACTGACTGTGCTATGTCCAATCAACTTGAGCTTCCACATCATGTTGGGAGGGGGGTTTGTGAACTTATATGGCCTAGACTGAATCAGCAGTGCTGCCAAAGCCCACCAGGGTGGAACAAAACGGCAGTGCTAAATGATATTATAATGATCGTGGGTTGCCCTTGGCTACTTTAAAGCTGTTAGAACATGCTCCGCAGGCTCATCCCAGAGGTCAAGAAAGTCTGAAAAGGGTAGGAGCATAAATCTCAAGCAAGAAAGTACGGTGAGGGCAAGATGCTCTTGTCGCCAAGAACTGGAAGGCATCCTGTCTGCCGTGAGCCTAAGGCAGTCTGCCGCACTATCTCCTGCCTCGTTACTTCTCGTGAAGTTTACATATCTAATCCAAGTCCTCATGGACAGGGATGGCTAATTCTGTAATTCTTCTCTCCCTCCCAATTCTCAGAGGAACTTCTCTCTATGCTATGCTCCATATGCAGTATATGTTTGTGAATGTGTGTGAGTGTACATGTGTGAGTGTCTATGACTGTGAATGGATGTGAGTAAGGGTTTGGTCCGACTTCTGCCCGATGTTTACGGCAGACACTTGTGGGTTGGATGTTAAGATCTTCCAGTCCTGTGTCACTGCCTAAGATTACTGACAGTCAAATGATACAGCTTCTCACCATGGTGTTGAAGTCTTATTAAATGAAACTTTTTGTCCTGAACAAGAACTGCCTCCCTATCTCAAGGAAGTCTCCTCCTATGCATTCTAATCCTCAGTAAAGTGGTAAAGTTCATGTCACAAATATTCTCCCACAAGGAAAAGGAAACAATGTATTGATCTTCCTCTTCAAGTACAAGCTAAAATGTTTCCTTCTGCTTTTGTCTCTTTTTTTCTCAACTGTTACTGTAGAAATTGGCCCCTCATATAAAAACCATGAGGTAACGTCCCACATGCACAGAGTCCCCCAAAATAAGGGCTAGTGAAACAGGAAGTCACAAGTTGTTTCTAAACGCGTCATCACGTGCCTTCCTAGAGCTGGAAGCTGTGGCATGGACACTCTCAGATCAAGACACTCCACAACATTCCACTCTCCAGAGAGGCCCATCAAACCCTACACTGCTGCAGGTGACCACGATCCCTGAGAAATGGTGGCCAGAGGTGGCCACCCTCCCACCCGGAGAGAGCTGCACTCACCAGGGCAAGCTCCAGAAACTGCAAGGCCACTCACTCCAGCTGGGCCTGGTGGATAGGCCTGTATCTCAGCACTCCGGGAGGCTGAGGTAGGAGGATCTCAAATCTAAGCCCCAGCTGGGCAACTTAGTGACTTAGCAAGACCCAATCTGGAAATTTAAAAAAACAAAACAAAACAAAACAAAAAAACAGCCTGGGATGTAGTTCAGTATGAAGGCCTTAAAGACAATCCCCAGTTTTATAAAAGCAACATACATCCTTGGCCAGGGTATTTCACCATGAGTGGAACAAGAAGGGTTGGTTTTCAGATTATCCCAGCAAACATTTTAAGATAAAAAAATTTAAAAACTTAAAATTCAGCAGAAGAATGTTTACTGTAAGTAGGAGCATTGATTAAAAGCATTAATTTAAAGAATTTTGTAGCTTTCTGAGAATTATGCAACCCCTTATTAGACTGTTCACTCAGGTTTCATCTCTCTGTCTTCACAGGAATGCCAGGGCATTGGACAGGATGAAAGGGAGACTGATTAGAGAGAAGAAAATGGCACCACGGAACAGAGGTTTGAGCTGCTGAGAGGGCCAGGAGAAAGGAGCCCTAGGGGCCTGACTGTTTGGGTTTAGATACAGAACATCCTCCCAAAGCCTCGTGTGTCCAGAGGTGGGGCTTTTGGAAGTGACTGGATCATGGGGCTGCTTCACTCCCAGCGGATTAACAGCTGACTGTGCTGTTGGGAACTGGGGCTTGGTTGGAAGCGAGTCACTGGGGCCTGATCCACAGGGTGTATCTCCCTCCTCACTCCTCTGTCTCTGCTTCCTGCTGCCACAGTGGGAGCAGCTTTGCTCCACTGTGTCCCTATACCGTGCCATTTAAACCTTGGATCCCGCCAACCATGGACTGAAAATATGAGCTGAGGTAAACCTCTCCTCTTTTAAGATGTATGTGTTGAGCACTGTGTCCCAGCGATGAGAAAGTGACCAAGACACTGACGCTGGCCTGTAAGTTGGTAGGCTGGGAGTGTCTGCCTGGAACCCAGCACCCTTTTCCATGCTCTGGAAGTTGAGCCGGGCACCTAGAAGATGTGGTTCTAAAGGGAGGCTGTAGCCTTGATCCAGCCCAAAAGCTGAGCACTCTCCGTTGCACAAACAGGTTTGCAGGCCCCAGCAATGCGTCCTTCTCAGGAGCAATGGAGAAGAGGATGCAGGTTCTCAGCTTCCCCTTGGTGCTATCAGATCAGCCACAGGGACACCAGGCCCGGGGCGCGGCAGGGATGGGACATACTGTGCTCTAGGAAGAGGCGGAACTTCACGAGGAACCCCTGGGGATACAGAAATGGCCCTGCAGTGCGGTGGCCATGAGATCTGGAGTGTGACAGGTGTGCATGTGCTAGAATTCTCTTTTGGCCTGAACCAGAGACTGGTTTAATGTAAATCAAGCTGTGGCCATGAATGTGGCATGGAGGGAAAGAAATATTTGCATATATGCATTGATCTCCTCCCCTGTCCACCTATATGATCTCATTCAATTCCCTGGAGAACATTTGTTCACATTTTATAGGCCAGAAAATTGTCCTGCACCAAGGAAGGTGTAAATTACCAAGTAGTGTGAGAACCTGATCCTTACCAAGTTCTGTGGATCCAAGTTCAAGCGCTTTCCATAAGCACGCAACACTAGCTCAGCCTGACTACCTGGCACCTAGCAGTGGAGTAAAGCTGGGACACGAGAGGACAGTCTAAGGTGACGAAGACAAAGCTTCCTCCTGATTTGAACAATTGTCAGGACCGTAAGCTGTTCTGGAACAGCTCAAAAAATGAAGCTTGGGACATTTCTCATGGTGCTCCTCTCCTGAAAATTCTCTCAATGTGAGTTTTTGTTTTGTTTGTTTTGTTGTTACCCAGGACAATGGTGATTTCCAGCAACTGTATTCTTTTTGATAAAAGAGGACTCTGTAGATGTTCATTCATGGTACACTTTTTAAGACTTTTCATGTTCATCAATTTTTAAATAAAAAATAATCATGTGCTTTGTCAGTTTGAGAGGGGACAGTACCTCAAGGGGACTGCTTCTGGCCACCGTGAGCACGAGGAGACACAGCTGGCCCAAGCCTGCCAAACTCAGGAGTCTGCATGACATCTTTATGAGGAGAAGGGTAAGAGGCCCAGATGACCAAGCAAGAAGGGGAAGGAGAGAAAATTTGCTAAAGTAGGCAAAGGTCCTTTCCACAAGCAAACCCTCTACCCTGGGGCTTTACCAACTCAACTGGCTATTCTTACACAGCCAATAACACTTACATCCAGCAGCAGCTGCCACCTTGCTCGGGAACCCCAGGCTTTGCTATCTGCTAAGCTGTGCTGCTCGAGGCTGATTTGCAGTGAGGAACACTCCACATCTCCAGTTTGTATGACTGCACAGGGTGCACCTCTGCAGGTGCCCCTCCTCTGCCAATCCCACCCAAGTTTAGGTATGGAAGCAACTGCCAGGTTCCAGATAGGCACTGTGCATCAGAAGCACCTGCAGAAGGTTAAAAACAGACACACCTGGGCCTGCCCCAGGTTCTGCTCCTCAGGTGTTGGCTGAGGAGCCACCTGCTTCAGCTGCAGCCCTGTGTCCACTCCTTCCCTTATGATAGGCTGCAAGAGGGACAGGGAGGGAGCGTGTCCTTGTGTCCTTGCAGCATTCCATCACTGAACAAAGTCTATGCCAAGGAAGGTTTAAGAGGACAGTGTGAGAGTAGACCAGAAAAAAGATGCAGGAGAGACTGTAGCCTATACCACAGCCAATCTGTGGCTAATCATCACTTGTTAATGATAAACAGCAACTGACTCTTTCATGAACATCTGAGTGATCCTCATGAGAACCCTGTGAGAGAAGGCAGATACAATGATGAACTCATGAACAAGTGGAAAAACCAAAGCACAAAGAGGTTAACTTGTCCAGTGTCACAAAACTGATAAGCAAAGCCAGGCACGGTGGCATGCTTGTAATCTCAGCTACTTAGGATCAAAGCTACTTGGGAAGCAAAAGGATCACAAGTTTTAAGCCAGCTTGGGCAACCTACCAAGACCCTTTCTCAAAATAAAGACTAAAAAGGGCTGGGATATAAGAACACCCATGGGTTCAATCCCCAATATGGGGGGAAAAAGCTGGTAAGTAGTGCTGATAAGTTCCAGATGATCATGTCTCAGAGTTCATGTTTGAACCTCTAGATCATGAGGATATGATTGATATATGCTGGCAGCTTCAGAAAAGAAAGAGGGTCAGGGAAGGACCCAGGGCACCCCAGGAAGATGCAGAGAAGAGTGACAGTGTTTCTGTAGCATGGTGTCCTAGTCACTTTTCTCATCGATGAGACACAATGCCTGACATTGGCAACTTGAAGGAGGAGAGGTTTATTTTGCCTCACAGTCAAAGTCCATGGCCAGCTGGCTCCAAGGCAGAAACAGCATGGCAGAGGGGCACAGTGGAGGAAAAACACTCACATCATGGGGCCCAGGAAGCAAAAGAGAAGGGAGGAGCTGGGAAGAAATACACACTCCTCCAGGTTACACCCCCAGTGATCCGTATCTTCTGACCAGACCCCACCTCCCAACGTCACATTCAGCTATAGCACCCTCATGATGCAATCACTTGCCACTCAGCTATAGCACCTGTGAACATATGAAGCTTTGGGGGACATTCTTTGTCCAAGTCACAACCCATGGAGACTTCCAAAGGTGGGAAGCAAGTCCCTTTTGTCTGGGCTCCTGGGTTCCTGATTGTATCAAGTGCTCAAAAGGACCCAGCAAAGGCTCTTCTCTGCTCTTTGAAGTGTTCTGTAGGATTTCTTATGAAGCTCAGTTTCAGTAATCTGCTAGTAGAGTGAAATACATTCCACTGGAAAAAATACAAGGAGCAGGAAAAAAGCCAGGGTCAGGTATGAAAAGCTTTCAACCCAGGCTTCAAAGTCCAAAAGGTGGGACCAATTGATCAGATATAGCCAGCAGAATGGAGAAGGATATGGCCCAGGAGATAGACAGCCCTTTATTATTACATTTCAAAAAGAAATCATCAAAGCCACCAATTTCTGGATGAAAATATGCAGGCAGCCTTTCTACACTAAAGGCAATGCATACTAACAATGAAAGGAAAAATAGCATGTTTCTTAGCAAAGAGCACCCAGGCTCCTTCATCTCAGCTTCCTCATTCACAGTGGGCGACCAGCAATCACACAGACCATGAACTGGCAACAAGTGTCTGAGCATATAAATTCAATTAATAATTAAAAAGAAAGACAACCTAAGGAAAAAAGGGCTGAGAATATGCACAGCCAATTCACCAAAGACATGTGCACAAATACCACCTGTGTACACCCTCGCCAGTGATATGGCATGTGTAGATGAAAATCTGTCCTTTCCTCCTATTAAATAGGCAGACGTAGAATCAACTAACAATTTCCAGTATTGGTGAGGGTGTGAGAAAAGCATTACATTTTAATGTTATGGTTAGGAGGGTAAATTGGTAAGTTTTCCCGGGGAAAATGTATCCATTACCGATGCCTGTCAGCCCTCCAAGTGTACTGGGCTCCAGCACCGGAGGATGGAGAGGGTGTCCTTGCTCACGGACAGTGACCTCCGGCCACACACATTCTCTCATCTCTTTCATCAAAAGAAATTTGGGCAAGCTTGTCATCCAGGACTAGTGACAACAGAATGGATAAGGTGTCCTATCCTGCAGAGATGCAGGGCCCAGCCCTCAGTATTCCTGAGATGAAGAGGTCAGTGTTAGATAGGTGCTTAGGCATTAGTGGGCATGAGGGGCATCCAAACCAGCATCTGGGGAAGTTGTAGTTAAATGAAGAAACAAAGACCTCAGTGTTTAGTACACTTATAATCATTTGTTAGGTCTTAGACCCAGAGCATCCCACAGAGCACGATGACATTCTAAGGTTATACACTGTGCACATTTCTTTCTGACACCTGGATACCTAGCTGGCTATTCCTGGAACAGTATTCCTGGTCACCACGGCCTATGGCCAATGATTTGAAAAAGGAGAAAATTCCTGCAAGACCCTCCCACCTTGGGTTGAGATCTGATTTAGATTAGAACTTTTTCATAAATTTCTTTCCTAAGTTTCTTACATGGTTAAGTCTGCCAAGGGAACCCTGACCATCTGAAAAGAACCAGGAAAACATTTTGCAATTCCAAAGTAACCTCCAAGAAAAATGTCTTGCATCATAATCACCATAGTTCACTGAATGCCAAGAGTACTTGTGTGCTTAAAAAGGTATCCAGACTCACACTTGAGTAGTTGCTTGTGTGACACTGCCCACCTTCTGGTTTGAAGGTGTAAATCCCTCTATATCTACTTTACAATAATTCTATCCATACTTCTGCATGGCTCCCTATGGGTGTTGACTAAATTCTTTCATCAACAGCACAAAGAACCAAGGAGCTCGAGGGCTGATTCCCTGTAGCATCAGGACCTGGCTTCCCAGTGACAGTGTGGTGGGATGAGAAGTGGCCCACTGCTGAGTCCCTCCAACTGGCACCCCTCCACCGCCACTGAGAAACATCAGCACCTGTCTCTCCAGCAGGCATGGTGCCAAGATCTTGCTGTACATTGTTGCCATCATGGAAGATCATGGGTGATTTTTGAGTATGAAGAACAAACCCCGAGAGGTAGGTTTTCTCAATTATAATCAGTAATCAGCTCCATCAGCATCAGCCACTAACACAGACCGCTTCAAAAGTTTAGAAAGACTTGTTGAGTACAGGTGACAAGAATGAGACAGGCAGAGGGGTGCATTCTTCTCACAGTGCTACTTCCTCCCATACCCTATGGACACCAAGGCAGAGTAGCATTCGTTTACCACCCTCATGCACCAACACAGTATGTATAGAAGGTTCTTCATAAGGTTGTTGATTTTAGAAATTTTTAACCAAACTCTTTTATTTCCAGGTGCTCAAAGAACAGCTTCTAAATCAGATTTTAAAATAGTTGTTGCTCTTCTGATAATTTAAAGTCCTAGATGTCCATCCTGGGTGCACTAAAAAGCCTGGGCAGGCTGGGACTCAGCATGGGACAGGATCCACAGAAGCGAGCCTGGTGGACTCTTGAAGGAGGTATGTGGTGAATTGTTAGCTACTCACCTCAGGGGAGCAGACAGGAGAGGGTTTGCAATGCTGGCAACACTTGCACGGCATGTTCCAGGGTCACTGCCAGGACACCCATTCCCTCAGTGACATGTTCAGGTAACTACACACGCATGCAGTCTGGGCCCTGTGACTTCCATGAAGAACCTTGTTAAACCTGTGGCTGTAAGCCAACAAGGCATAAAACAATGGAGTTGTTCTTGTCATCAAAAGATAATTTCTATAATCTGTCCTGATAAATTTTGAAAATTAACTTCTGACGAAAGATCAGAAAGTAATTAAGTACTTACTTTGATTTGAATAAAATTTAGTTTGCTGAGTTTCCTTTATCATCTTTTCAGTTCCCATCAACTTACCTCTGAAAGTGTTTCACTTGAGTGTTATGAAAGCAGAACAAAGAAATCATTTAGATAGAAATGTTCCCTTCTAAGGAAGGTTGCTGTTCAATTAGGTCAGCAAGAAGCAATTTCATTTGTCACATTAAAAATATTAAATATAACCGTGGGGACATAGCTTGGTGGTAGAGTGCTTGTTTAGCATGTGCAAGACCCCGGGCTCATCCCCAGTACCACACACACACACACACACACACACACACACACACACACACACACACAAGAAGGTCAAATACTGATATACAGGGCTGGGGATTTAGCTCAGTGGTTTCGCCGCCTGCTGCACAAGCGCAAAGACCTGAGTTCAATTCCCGGTACCCGCCCCCCAAAACCAAAAAACTGATATACAGAGTGTTTCTTTAGTGTACTGTATAAAAGAATTTTTTGCAAGGGTTTGAAAATAAACAAAAAATAAAACTTTACCACATAGCTTAAGAGTCACTGCCCTAGGGGTATAAGGGGATGGAAAAAGGATGTGTGTGTCAGAAAGAGAGAGACAGAGAGACAGAGAGAGTCAGAGACACAGAGAAAGACAGAGACAGAGAAAGTAACTGGGTAGCTAAAATTAAGAGGCGATAAAATGGGTCCCTTCAGCAATAAAACCACTACTGTGTTGGGTAATTACATGTTGCATAGTCTCCATGGTAAACAAAAACATTTGTTTCCATTTCAGTTGAAATGAAAACTAACTTTTTCCTTTTCCTAAGCTAGTTTTGCTGTCTGGCCAGTGAGCTCAGTGCCACTAATGAAGGCATATAATCCCAGGATCTGGCCCTGGAGATACACTTGGTTTCCCTACACAGGGGCCCATGATCTGAGGACACAGATGGCAAAGTCCATGGCCTCCTTCCTCCTTTTCCATCTCACATCATCTTCGTGTGACCATTCCGTGGGTAAAAACCTGGCCCACAGAGAAACAGCAGCACCAGGCATGCCCAGGCCACGGCCATTGGGAGACTTGCTGAGAGCCAGGCCAGACGCCAGCTGTGAAAATCCACCAACTTTTGTTTTAAATTCTGCCGGAAGGTGACCATTCCCAAGAAACACAGAGGTCAAGCGAGTCTCCATACACAGGACTGGAAGAGGCTCTTCACAAGATTTAGCATCGTTTGACAAATGCTAGTGGAGGGGGTCTAGGGGTTGGAAGAGCAGGTAACTTGGGCCTTCAAATAGACTTCAAGGTTGCAGAATTGAGAGCTGTTGGAGTCTCAAATAATTTTAGTTCCTCAGAGTGAGCTGATGCAGAGCATGGAGAAACATGTCCCAAGGAAATTTTGTCTATATTAGAGCCAGGAAAGAGAAATAGGAAATTGTTCATTTGCACATTTTAAAAACTACATTTTTGTCTTTTTCTGTTTGTAAGCCTCCAACATAACTTCCTAAATGTCTCTTAGCATCACATCTTTCTTGGCTTTCCCGACTCAAGAGCTTTTGGTTCTGATTCACTGAGTATTCACAGTCCCAGACTTGAGCAGAGGTCCCTTCGCACGAAGGGCTCCATAACTGTGCATGGATCTTCTCCTGTCGGGGCGCATCACAGAAGGTGCCCCCTCCACAAAGGGCTTTTCCACTGCAGAAAAAGCCCACCGGAGTGTCCCCTGAAAAATGTATTGTGCTAAAGTGGGATCTGATGCCCATGGCTTGTGCTTCCATCAGTGAGCTGAAAGAAGCAGTCTCCAGTCCTGCTGGTGGTCTATGTCTACACCAGCACTCGTGCTACCTAAATTCTCGCTCAGGTGCAAGACAACACTGAGCCCAGCAAACCCACAGCTCCCTGATCAGAAAGAAGATGTTGCAGTAACTGGTAAAGCACTCCCTAAAACATGATCCATAAAATCCTCTGATTCCACCAGTGAAAAATTCTAAAAGATGCCATTACATATATTCTCCAATGCAAATCACAGGTGCAACGTTTTTATTGTATTTATAGAAAAAGGTAGTTCTTCTTCACTAGCCAGGCAAGCTTTTCCCAGAGCATACACTACAGAAACCACTCCCCAAACCAACATGCACGTGCCCCACACAATCACCTGCCCACACTCACTTGCTTATACACGTGCATACTTATGCATGCACTTGTGTACACACTCATTCACTCATTTGTGCACATGCTCACACTTGTATAGGCACACTGATGCACATGCACACTCATGTTCATACTCACATACTCATACTCAATCCTGAGCACACTGACAGATACAAACCCACATTAACATATCTGTATGCATATGCACATTCATATGCACACACGTATTTCCTACACATGGACACTCACATGAGCACACGCTCACATACACTTGCATATTCACACATTATATGTGCAGCCGTATTCTAGTGCTCACACTCATTTGCACTGCACTCATTTGTGTGCACACGTCATTTCTTAAACGCAGTAATGATTTACCGGAAAGAGCAGCTGGACTCCTTTTGCTTTGAGGCCAGGTGAAAGTGCTCTCTGCAGAGGCTTGCATATTGAGGTTTGTGTTTTCTGAGAGCCCCCAAAAGCAAAACACCCACTACCATTCCTCTGTTCACTTTTCAGCTGGGGGATGGGGGAGAAGCCAGGACCAAATCAGAGTGCCCCAGCTGGGTAGCATGGAGGCACCCCTCACAGCAGTGTGAATGCCGTGTGACAGCAGTTGAACTGCACGCTTCAGAAGACACAACAGTATTTCAGAGATAACTCGTTCGCACAGTGAAAACGTCTCATCTAGAACTGCAGATGAAAGTACTAAGAAGTCAATTTTCCCATGCCAGAAGGTTTGGGAGAGGCTGCAGAGTGGTTACTCCTCCACCTCCTGCAGCTCCTTCAGCATGGCCTGGAGGAGCCTGCGAAGCTTCCAGAACACATGTGGGGCAGCTCTCCAGGAACTCTGGGTGAGGCCTTCCAAGCTGGCACACTCCCACACGGCCTGCTGTAACTGTAGCCGCAGTGGGAAGGACACAGCAGAGGTCCTGGGAAGCGAGGAGAACCAATGGCGGAACATTTTGTCACAGATGACCTGAGGGAAAGAAAGGTGAGCAGTTAACTGAGGTGGCAAGTCATCCTTAGGAACTTCCCAAGTCCACATCTGCTTCTCAAGATGACCTTTGCTTTGCTCCTTCAGGGAAGGCGCTATGCAGATCATCTGACTCTCAGAAGGGTTTTCCCTTCCACAAGGTAAACCATTCAGCACCAGGAAGAGACCATGCCTCAAAGAGCACAGCGCCACCTCCCTATAAGGCAGACAATTCCATTTCTAGCTCCAGAGCAGAGGGCAAAAGATTGAGCTGATGCTTCAACAAGACTGAACACATCTGCACAGAGAAAGGAGACCAGGAGCTGCTGCATGAGGAGCTAGCCCCTCTGCAGGTCCAGGGCAGCCAACCCTACTCGGGCACCTCCCCACAAAGGCTCTCCTATGTAAGTGGGTCGGAGCAGCAATAATAACCACAGACAGGGTTGTCTCGAGGATCAAGTAACACTTTGAGAAAACTAGGAATGCAACTGTAAGCTGTTACCTGATAGCCCTTTGCAGCTCATGGTAAAAAGGTACACTGGAGGGGAAGGCTGCAGGCATAGGGCTCTCCTAAGGAGCTGTGAAATACTTCAGGAACAGACATAAAAAGCTAAGGTACTGTCTCACAGCCTTTAATTCAAATAGGTTATGCAATTCACTGATGTTCGCTATCTCTTCAAAGTCCAGATTCCAAAGTGTCATTTATCGCTTTCATGGGAGAACTGACTAGAGAATAGTGCTTTATTTTTCTATGTCACACTCATTCAACAAATGCCTCCATTTTATAGCATTATTGTTTCATAGAGGACAAATAATTTTAACTTAAATTTTCTGATCCCTGCAAAGCCAAGGATTTATTTTAAAAACAACTTTCTTTCTTTCTTTTTCACAGTACTGGGGATTGAACCCAGGGCCTTCATACATCCCTACCCCTTATTTTTTATTTTGATACAGATCTTGTTTAATTGCTAAGTAGCCCCAGCTGAGCTTGAAATTTCAATCTGATTGCTTCAGCCTCCCCTAGAGCTGGGATTGTAGGCATGACCACCACACCTGCTTATTTCTTTTTTGAATAGAGAATATATTTTCATGTGCAAAATTGAAAATATCCTGAAGGATATATTGTAATCTGTCTCTGACCACCCTGATACTGAGCTTTCCCTGATACTGACAGGCAGCAGCTTGGTCCAATATCCTCCAAAAGCCAGAGCTTTCCAACCTTTTGGCTTGCCACAGCTGCAGTGAGTGAAGAGGAACTATCTTGGGCTGCATATAAAATATATAATATAGCTAATGTACAAAAGTGACAGATCTTGGGGCCGGGGATTTAGCTCAGTGGTGCCAATGCCTGCCTCGAAAGTGCAAGGTCCTGAGTTCGATTGCCCGTGCCCCCCCCCCCCAAAGTGACAAATCTTCATTTATTTTTTATATTTTTTATTAAACTTTTTCAAAAAGCTAGAGCCTAAGTTTGACACCTAGCCAGGCACGGTGGTGCACACCTCCCAGCACTCTGGGAGGCTGAGCCAAGAGGGTCGCCAAGTTTGAGCTCAGTCTGGGCAACTTAGAGACTTAGTGAGACCCTGTCTCAAAGTTTTAAAAAAGGCCTTGGGTTCAGTCTCCAGTACTGATAAAAAGAAAAAGGTGGACACCCGTGGTGGACTCTAAGCCTATATATGTATAGCCTTTTTCCTGTTATACAAATTGTAGCATGCTACACAGTGTTCTAAAGCTCTGATTCTCATTTAACCATGTATCAGGGAGATCCCTTCAGATCAATTCTTATAAATGTATTCCATTTGTTTTAATGGCTGCATCTCAAAAGTATGGATGTATCGTAAATTATTTAAGCAGTTTCCACTTGATGGAAATTGAGGCTCTTTACCAACTTTTGCTTCTATGAGCAATGTCGGCAATAAATGTCTTGCATATACACGTGATTTTCTTTTTGCACACATGAGCAAACTTCTAGGAGTGGAATTTCTGGCTCAAGGGGTGTGTGCATTTTTTAATTTTGCTAGATGTCAAATTGACCCCATAAAGTCACACCAATTTCCACTCCCTCAGCAAGGGGTCCAAGAATGCTTGTCCCCCTCCCCCCATGGCCTCAACAACAGACTCTCATTCTGCCAACAGATGGGAGAAAATGGTTTAATGTTCAGTTTTCCTATTCTCAGTCAGGCAGAAAACTATTTATGCTTCCTTTCCAGTGAATGGTCAATCTTATATCCTTTGCCCAAATTTCTATCAGGTTGTTGGTCTTTTTTGTATTAATTTCTAGCTATTTTGTATAGCTTAAGGATATTAGCCCCTTGCTCTGGGTTGGTTCCCTGGGAAGTGCATGCTAAGGTGTTTGGATCCAGGGATTCACTGAGGGGCACGCTCTGCCATCCATATCAAGGGAACCGAGGAAGAACCTATAGAGGGTCTCCTTTATTGAGGCAAGGATCTCTCCTCCCCTGCTCCCTCTTCCTCTTCGACCGGTTCCTAGGTGCTGCCCCTAGGAAGTTAGATCCAGAAGCTGGGAATAATCTTCTATCCATCCTCTGGTCTCCTGGTCTGTAAGGGGAACTGGAAACATTTAAAATTGGCTCATTTTTTTTTAGTTTTGCTTTGTTTTTTAAAAGATAGATAGTGTGGATTTTTTAAAAGATAGACAAGTTTTTTAACTGCTCTTCCTTTGCCTTCTGAGCTCAGTTCAATATTTACAGAGCCCTGTCCTATAGTAGGATAATATTAATACTTCTTTCACCTCTTTTCAGGTACTTTTAGGGTTTCACCTTTTATGTATATTTGAATCATCTGAAATTTAGTTTGACTTAAAGAGGGAAACTGGAAGTTAATCTGACCATTTGTTGGGTGGTCCACCCAGTTTACTAACACCAGGCATTAATTCTAAGACCAGCCCCCCACACACACAATGGACTGAAATGGCCATTTTATCACAGACTAAATGCCCACATCTCATTAGGTCCAGTTCTGAAATTTTAACGATTCTATCCCATTGATTCATCAATCAATTTTTGCAGGGCAGGGATTTTTTGAATCAACTTTAAATTAGAAAAGTATAAAGTTTACAGAATGTAGAAAAGATGAAGAAAATAAAAACTATAATCCTACCACTCAGAAATAATTGCTTTTGACACCTTAATATCTATCTCTCCAATTACATACTATTCTATTCAACAAAGATGGAGTCATATTGCAAATACTGAATTGTAACCTTAATTTTTTAAAACTCTGTATTACCTCATATTCTTAAAGTTTGTGCAATTTTGCTTCTAGGACTTATTCAGAAGCAATAATCAGAAATATGGATAGTGAAATCGTTCTGCATGAGTATTCCTAACATCCATTTATTCTCCATAGGGCTATAATTTGTAATCATGTTAATTATATAGACACTTATCTATGTCCCTGAAGCTTCCATCATTAATTAATGGCATTTTAATGACTATTACCAATTGGCAAAAGAAATTTATTATTATCATTGGACTTTAATTTGTATGTCTCTGAATAATAAGATTAAATAATTGTCCATGCTCTTTGCCATTTGCATTTCATCATTTACGTATCTGGTACATGTTCTTTCTTGCCAGTTTTCTTTGGGTTCCCCTTGCCTCTCAATGAATCTGTAGTAGCCCTTCCTATATAAGGCTCTATACCTCTATCTCTCATTATGCTGCACAGAGTAGATGCACTCCCATTTGGTAGATGAGATCACAGGGTGCAGGAAACTCCAGTGAAAATCATCTTGTCCCCACAAGGGAAGAAGAGGGATTTTATGACAAACCGACAAAGGGTGAGGGACTTTGCTAAAGAGGCTGGATGGCTTGTCTCCAAGGCCACATCACTGCTTGACCTCCATAAGGAGATATACTTGTGATTCTGGAATTCAGCCCGGAAGTTTGTATAGATGCTGGGGTGACAGAAACATGGCTTCCGTCTGGCTTGGCCAATGACCACTATATTAAGAACACGACGATCCAGGTCTCCTCAAGCCAGCCCTCCATCATGGGATGACAGCCTCCTGCTGTGCTTCCCCTGCCAGCCCTGATTTAGTCTGTACTTTAGGTCTGCTCTGGAGCCCATCTTCTAGGTGCCAGGCCCGTGGGGAAGATGAGCTGCAGAGGAGGTGTGCCTAGAGGAGTGGGTGAGCCCAGAGAATTAAAGGGGAGGAAAGTGGGAGACAAGAGCCCGTACAGCAACTGCACACAGCCAGGCAGCAGGGAAAGGAGCCCCAAGACCATCTCCCCTTACAGAGACCTTCCGTGGACTGCATTCTGGTTTTAATCAGACCCAAGTTCACCCCCATCCACTGAGAGCCTGAAGTGATGGCAGAAAGGAATTTCTGCCAAAAGAAGAAACATAATTTCCTACTCATAAGGTATCCAACCCTGGATTTGGGGGCTTGGTACCTCCAGGCCCAATCTGCCTTCCGGAAGCCAATGTCAATTCCCACTTATGGCTGAACTCCTGAATGTGGCTTCTTCCTCCGAGAACCACCAGCGTCCCCACCGCTGCCTGTCTGCATTACGGTGTCTGTCCAGCCTCTCTACTGAACCCGTGTTTTGGGACTGCTCTGCACTCTTGTTAGTCTTACCCTTGATGAGTTAGTCTATGAGTTCTCATTCTTGGTGTATGTGGGAGAGAGAGACTACCACGTGGATATGGACACTGGACTCAGAGAAAACAACTCTCCAAGCCCTCCAGCTTAGGTGAAGCTACAAGGATGAGGAGACCCAGCAGGTGGACTCTGCTGAGACCTCCACCCATTACCCCCCATCGGTCCACGTGACTGACCACCAAGGGAAGGCAACAAGATCAACAAAAAACTTCCTCATCTTGCCCTTATGGAACATATTGAGCCTAGATGGTAGGAAAGGTGGATCTTCAGCTCCACTGAAGAGATTTCCAGTGCCTCTATATGGAAGAGGCAACCAGAGAGTAAATGTCTTCCCCAGCCCCAAACCCCCGCCTGCTTACCTGCAGGTTGCTGTTGACACGCTGAGCTCCACACTTGTTTATTCTCAAGTCACACCTCGAAAAACAGTCAAAGAAATTGCAATCTTCATCCACCGTGCAATTTTGCTCAAGGATCTCCCTCATTTTAGGTTCAAAGAAGGCCATGTCCACATCAATAGCCACCACCTGTAATCAATACAACATACAGTGAGCAAAACAACACCCACAGGCTCCGTAGAGAGAGCCTATTTAACAACAGCTTCTTGTCTGGCCACTGTGATTGTGCTCATTCAGACTGCGTGATACGAAACTCTGCTGGCCAAAGCAAAAAGCCCAGACCACATCATGCAGAGTGGCTTGCTTCAGAGAGTTTATCTGTGTTTTCTTTGACAGAAGCAATTGACATTGATTTTTGCAAAGTTTTACCTGCAAGAAGAACTCTTTGCTATCAGTAGTTAAATCCTAGGATTTGGAGCCATAACCACAAGTATCACTTTTCATCTTTAAACATTTTCTCAGCCTTAAAAGTAAAATCTCTGAAATGGCTTAAAACTGAATTTTCCTTTTGCCACTTTATCACTTTGATCTCAGACCTCTGTCAACCTAAATAACAAAAATAATCAGAAAGAGGTTCTCTAGAGAATACTCATACTTATTTGAGACTAGCATTGCAATGGGAATACATATGCCCTAGTAAACTCTGGGCATATTCAACAAGGTTGGGGCAAGGGGAAGTTTTTAAAGACAAATATGAGGAGGAATACATCAGATATTTTGAAGCAATAATCTCGGTCACCATGATCCACAAAAAGGACGGTGTCAGTCTGAGGCAGAATAGTTGCCGGGCATACGTCCCTGTAGAAGTGCTTTTGTCTAAGGTTGCTGGGGCCTCAGCGCAAGGCTGAGTTTTAACAGTCTCTTGTGATAGTTACAATCAGGGAATCAGGCATAACAACCCTTCCTTCATAGCCGCACTTCGCTCTTTTTTGTTTGTTATTGTTAGGGTTGACACAAGTGACTCCATTTTGATTAGGACATTTTTTGCATTCTGCACATCTTCAAGGTCAGGACCATAAAAGTAAGTTGTGAGATACAAATAATTTACCCTCCGTGGCTATAAGCCATGAATGGCAGGTTTGTGGGGGAGATGGCAGAAATAGGTGGGCAGTATCTAACTTTTGTCACCTATCTGTTACCAGAGTCAACTTGTTTCCAACTGACCAGTCAGATGATGATGCATCAGAGAAAGGGGAGTGTTCAAATTAGGCTAGCTCTGGATGGACTTTGTCTTAGTTACTTTTCTCTAGTTTCTGAGACAAAATACCTGACACACAAAGTTAAAGGAGGATAGATTTTCTTAGCTCATAGTTTTTAGGGGTTTCAGTCCATAATTAGCTGGCTCCAAGGCAGGGTGCAAGGCAGACAGGCATCGCAGAGGAGAAACAGTTCATGGCAGGCAGGTGGTAGTAAAGCAAAAGGGACAAGACAAGCCTCTCTCTGTCCCTTATATTGTATCCAGTCTACTGGGATGAGGATGGTGCCAAGCCAATCAGGGGACTGATTTAGTAATCACCCCCCCTTAACCCTAGCACCCTTCATCCTACCATTGCACCATGAATAAATCACACAATCTAGATTCAGTCAACTCTGAAAAAGCCCTACCTACGATTGCATGAGGCTTTGGGGGGGGACATCTAGACACAAACCATAACAGACCCCGACCCAACGGTATCAGCCACTAAGTTCCACTGTCAGCAGGAGAATTTGACGACCCCCTGGAAGTTCAGATTTATCTTTCTGGCTTCAAACCAAACAGGTTTCAAAAACAGAAAAAGAGTAACTCCTAAATTATGCAGATTTTCCTCCAGCACCTGGATACAAAAAAAAAAGAAAGATGAGCTCAAATCTGAGAAAACTTGGAGTCTGCCCAAGTTGAACAGCTTATAGCTTCGAGGTATTAAGAAGCTATTAGGAAATTTGATGGATCCGATGGAGTTGGTGGCATTTCACAAGCCTTCACAGGTCAGTGTCAAAACATCAGCCTTCTCTTTCCCCTTCAGTAGTGTCTCAGAAAACAGCTCATTCGCTGGTGTTCATTTCCTCCTTAATTCTACACCGTGGTGGGACACACATTCTCTGGTTTTTGTTTTTGTTTTTCACTTAAGATTTTTGCTGGAATCCCCGGTACCACAAAAAAAAAAAAAAAAGATTGTTGCTGGAAGGCAATAAAGTGTCTTGAGGGTTATTAGTAAAGCAAAACAGGAAGGAACATAATTTACTTCAATATACGTACAGAATAATGAAAATAAGGAACAAAGAACTTTTCCCTATTTAATGGGCTTTGGCTAATAAGTAACTCAGGCATGGAGAGCAGAATTTATTATTTTAATCAATATTTTCTATCTCCTTATTTAGCCAAAACAAATGGTTAATTTCATTATTTAGCCTGATCAATGCACTAAAAAATGAGGGCTATGCTAAAGAATCTTCGTGATTTATTATCGGGGCTACTATAAGACCTTCCTCCTTTTTCTATAGTTTCTGGCAGTCTCCCCAGTCTCCTAGATAGGGTTTCAGCTCCTTGCTCCTCTCTCACCCATTTCTGATGGGTTTCTTCATATCTCCCAGGGAGAGCCAGATTTATATTTTAATTTATATCATGCAGCCTAGAATGAACTACAGCTCTTATAAGCACAACCCTATACAACTAAAATATAGCAACAAAACAAACAGAAAAAACTTGCAAAATGTTTCTTAACATCAGGAGAACCGTAAAATTCTTCCTGTATGAAATTACCTATGTTGCATCATCTTCAAACTTCCCCAGGCATCATGACAGAAAGATCAATGAGAATTCTCTTATTCTCCACCAAATGGAACTGTTTCATATTCCACGCACCACTAGCATTCTGTTGAGTAGGAAAATTTCATCTGCTCAAAAGGAACACTTGATGGCCATCATTTGGAGTCACAAAGTCCTGGCATTTCCTAGCTGTTCATTTGTAGCAACTGGATTCATTCTTAAAGACCTGCAGGGTGCTCAGCCTACAAACGAGTGAGACAATTGGACCTCTCCATTCTTACACCCCATCTGGAAGTGCACGCACACGCACGCGCGCGCACACACACATACACACACACGGCAACAGAGCAGCCAGGCTCAAAGGCAGGACCCACCTGTTGGGACCCTGAGTGCACCTGATTCCTACACTTGAGCATGCACCAGAACCACCTAAGAGGTGATGTTTATTTCAGAGACCTACCCCCAGAGTTTCAGATTTACAAGGTCTGAGGTAGAGTTTGAAAATTTACATTTCTAACAAGTTCTCTGATGAGGTGCATACTTTTGATTTTCACTTAAAAACTGTAAAATCTTAGGTAAAATAATTGACTCATATCTCAGTGTCTTCAACAGGGTCACGATGAGGCAGGTTGGTGAAGGGGGATCCTCCTGCTCCTGCCCCCTGTCCCCACCCATGCCAACAATAAAGCAGAGGTAACAGCCCAGAAAGGCCCAGCACCAGCCCACAAAGTTAGTTTGGGGGTGACGGCAAGGAGCACATAGCATCTCACTGAACAAATATTTCATTGTCTACTGTGCCCAAGATGTTGGAGGCAAAACTGAGGTGGCTGCACAAAGCAGTAACTGGATTTTTAGCAGATGTGCACATAGGAACATTTGATGTTGCCCACTCCACATGGAAGACCTGTCAGCCCCAGCAACTTCATAATGCAGGAATCCTCTCAAATCCTTAATTCTCATGGCATCTACCAAGCAACACTCACTAACATGGAGTAGTATTTGCTGAATGAACAAAAAAGTGTTTACAACATGAGAACTGGCCATACTGCCCAAGGCCAGGGAGCTGTGTGCGGACACTCCACAACTCAGGGGGCTATGTTCCCAGGACTCAGAGTGGCTATGTTCCAACCCCAGTGGCTATACCCCAGGACTTCTCTGAGGTGAAGAACAACAGCCCTTCTTTCTACTGCATGATCTTCTTGATTGCTAAGCAAAGAAGCCTTGGCCAGAATGGTGATCTCACTTTGGCTCTAAGAAATGATATGGCCAGCTGGTGGAACATGCACTCCCTACAACTTCACCCTTAACCGGAGAGGCAGCATGGAGCTCAGAGCATCGTAGGCGGAGCTGAGCTCTTTTAGAGCTCCCTGTCCAGTGTACAAACACTCATGTAACCCTGCAGAACCTTGTGTAACCTGCCAGAATCTTCCAGCTTGGTCCCTTCCATACTAACATCACCCTTGGCTTCTCAACCCCCTTAGGGCAGACAGACAGTAAATTAGGACAAATCAGTGAGGACAAGATGCTACAACACCCTTTGTAGGTACAAAGGCTTGATTATACAGGGGATTTACAGTGATGGCAAGTTTGGTTTCTAGATTTCAAGCTTTAAACCAGCAGCAATGGTATCTTCTTGTGGTCCATTTATGTTCTAATCAAGATGAAGATCATTACCCCATCAAAAGCCAGTGCCCACAGTGACCAGCTTGCTCAGGTCATTCACCTACCAGGACTTGTAGCATGAGAACAAATTTATTGCAGGACAGGAAACAGGAGCACAGCCCTTCTGCAACGACCATCCCATGGCCACCACATCACAGACAACTTGTCACCACTTCCGGCTAGTGACCTAGCACCTGACCAAGCAGGCATCGGGACCACTGTTAGGGTTAGGGTAGGCAACACTAATCTGACATGTTTCACCTAGGGCAGAGGTTGCCTTACAATAACACACTGAAGTCCTTCTTGCTGCCTTTCTCCGCCTTGGTGTGCCCCAAAGTGAGAGACAAAAACCCACCTGCCCTCTACAGGCGATGCAAAAACAGACATGTCCCCCAGGCAGGTCTGAGCTGGTGGAAGTCACTGGATGTCCCTCTAGACGTCTTACAAACAGACTAGAAATGAACCACAACCTCTCTGGAAGAAAATTATTGAGAATGTTGCGTATTTTCACAGCACGCAGTGGTTTGAACACAAACAGCCCTGTAGCCCTCCTCCACATCACCCTCTGCAGTTGCTGGTCACCTGCCTTCTGCAGGCTACACAGACTCTCAGGATAGCCAGCTTGTACATTAGTTCTAAGAAGCCACTGACTGCCCGAAGGCACTGGAGCTGCCCTCAGGGATAAGGATGAGAAGGCTTGCCTTTGCCTCCTGCTCTGGAATCCTTCGCTCAACTCCAGCGCTTGGGTAAGATGTTTTTAAATCCTTTTCTCAACACTGGCAAGGAAGTGGTTTGAAAGACGGGAGTCATCTGAAGCTACAAGGGTGCTCAAACTTACAGCAGGATTAGGGCAGGGGATTCAGCTCAGTGGTTCTACCGCCTGCCTCGAAAGCACAAGGTCCTGAGTTTGACCCCCAGTACCAAAAAAAAAAAAACTTACAGCAGTATCTCATTTCCCCCACATGGACCACAAGCACTGCACTGCTCCCTATGCTATAAACACATCTGCTCTCATCACTTACCGTGAAGTCACTCCTGATAGCAAAGTTTTCAGGCTTGATGTCACAGAGATGGAGGCGGTGGGAGAAGTCATTTTCAAAATGGCTCACCATGTCCAGGAAGCTGAGAGCAATGTGGCTGATGGCCCTGGCCTGGGCCCGGCCACCCCGGGGTGCAGCCTCATCCAGGGGAAAGAGAGCACTGTGTCGAGGGCTGCCGGCAGCCAGGTACTCCACTGCATAGAAATGGCCACAGGAGCCCAGCACAGGCAGGACGTGGTGGCTGAGGTCCTGCAGCAGGCTGAAGTACACATACTCCTCCTGCTGCAGCAAGGACCATGCGCTGGCCAGCTGCCGCCTCCAGCCAGGGCCCCGATGGCCAGGCCACAAGGGTCCCATACTGCTGTTTGGCAGCTCTAGGCCTAAGGTGTTCTTGACCTCCCCGGCCACCACGAGGAGGAGCTCCGCCTCAGGAACACCCTGGGCTCCCTGTCCTGCCTCCACCTCCAACAGGTCAAGGGCTGGGAAGCTGGAGAAGGCCTCCCTCTTGGACTTGAGGACAACAGGCCGGCCACGCCACTGGGCCTGCAGCACCTTCTTGCCACGCTCGTAGTACAGACAGCGCTGGTACAGCAGCTCCCCGGCTCCACACACGTCCTCACACAGGTCGCCCACGAGCCAGCCGCCCTGGTAGTCCCGACACTGGAACGAAGGGAACAGCTGGTCACAGTGGGGCAGCCATTAGGCCAACAACGGGCTGGGGCAGGGAAAGGCACAGCTTGTTCCCTGCGCTCAGAGAACTTGGAATCCAGCTTTGGACAGAAGCTTCCCGGATGTGAACAAAGGCCATCGGGTCGATGAGTACAGACAGTTTTCTGTCTCTGCAGGTTCCACAGCCAACTGTCCACTGAGAATATTCTTTGGAAATTAAATCTACACTGGAAATATATGGGAGGATGTGTGTAGATTATGTGCAAACACTGTGTCATTTTTATATAAAGGACTGGATCATCCCTAAATTAGATTTTGGTATTCACCAGCGTCCTGGAACCAATCCCTATTGGACCCAGAGACAAGTCAAATTCAGTGAGAGTTGAGAATGTCATCACAAGTATGTCACTCAATGGTGCGGAGAACCAGGTCTTCAGAATCAGGACACTGGAGAATCCTAGTAGATTCCATGGACCAGTGGGGTGGGCCTAGGAAAACTTGAGTCAGAAGAATGCACTGGGTAAGGCCAGTGACTCAACTTTGGCTACACATGTGAGGCTCACCCAGAGACTTTTAACATCCCCATCCAAGAACTTCGAAATCAGATGGGCCTCAAATCCTAACCTGCCCTCTAGGTCTACCCTAGGCCAACTGTCCCTTCCAGCAGGCATGCATCTTGCGCTTGCTGTTTTCAACATGAAATGGTATGGCCTATGTGGCTAGTACCTCTAGGATGAAGGATGTTCAGAGGACCCAGGAGAGGCAGGAGTTAGAACAGATCTCATGGCTGGTAGACTGGAAGGAAGGTTCTAGGAGAAATGGCTTGGGTTGCATTCTGGAAGTGTGGGGAGTGTTTGTGATCCTGGTAGAGTGCCATCCAGGAGCCTCGGATGGAGTTTCTCCTAAACCTCTGGGACCTTTGCATAGAGCCACTTGGGGAGCTGTGCGGATCCTTCCCACCATATCAGAAATTCTCTGAGAAGACTTTCCAGCTGGACAATCCTTCAAGAGTCAGGAAAGAAGAAGAGGTATAGACTGGAGTAAAGGGGAGAGTTACAAGTCTGTTCCAGGCAACCTAAATCTCTAGGCTCATTTTTATTAGAAGTTAACCATATTTTCTAACCTTACCAATTTTCCCCACAAATAAATCTTGTTCCCACATCAATAAATACAAGCCTTTCTTTTTTCCTGGAATTTCTTCTACAGCACATGAAGCTAGAATCCCTTTGGTCTTTAGAAGACCAAAAGATGAGTATAAAAATCACAAAGTGCTTTTTCACCCCACTTCTTTTATTATAAAACACCTTGAAGGATCTCCTTGGGCAATGGGCAGCGTGGCACACTAGACAAAGCTCCAGACCAAGAGCCAGAAGCTTGATTTCTGGCCCAGGCTATGCTGCAATACCCTGATCATGTCACCTGACTGCCTTGGGCCTGATTCCCTCCTTATATCACTGACTGTCTCCTGCACAGTGGCTGTTCAGCCACACAAGAAGCATATGTGGAGCTAGAAAGTACATTCATACAAGTGTCAGGCTTGTGAGATGACCCTCAAACAACACCCAGACATTATATAATCTTCCAAGACTAGCATGTTTCATGCCAGTAAGCTTAATTAGTCCAAAATACATTACAAGATCCTCGTTAAACTTGAGAAAATGAACCTCCAGTGACTAGACACACAAATAATTCCAAAATCAAAAAGGTCTAAAAGCCACAAGTTTCATGACTCATTTGCCCTCAGGTGGTGTCAAAACCAGACTGAAAAGATGTGAGGCTATTTACAGTTTATATGGATTTGACTCTGTGTGAATCTGCATGCATTTTGCTGCAAAACTATTAATTTGATTACTGCCGCTGTCCTATATGCAAAAATAATGTACATGTACCATGTTATCTTTCCAATATCCAAAAAATTTGAATTTCAAAACTCACCTGGCCCCAAAGTGTTAAACAAGGGATTGTGGATCTTTATAAATATTGTAAGGTAATTGTTCAAAATACTTACACATATTCCCAGTGCTTAAGAGAAGTGCATAGATTTTCTGGACACTTAGTCACTAACCTGAAAGACCAAAGCCATGTTGTCCAAGCTGAACGCCCTCCCCTTGCTTCAGATAAAGAGATCTCTCCCAGCCATTGGGCTCTACATCTCTGTATATTTTACAGGGAGAGGCCACATTCCCCAAACTCCAAGCTGCAGGCAATAAAGCTCTGTATGTAGAAAGTCATGAACCTGATCCTCCAGGTTCTGAATGACATAAGGGCCCGGGGCTGGATTTTGTCTTTAGAAAACCAACACTCATGAAGAAACTGTATTAGTACATACACAAAACTGCTTTAAACATACTTGAAGTCATGTGTATGTGCTGTATTCTTCTGGAAATGCACCAAAATTTTGGCAAAATGCTCTTCTTTGACTTTGACTCTGGCCCCTTTTTCCAAGGTGTGGGCTCATGGAAAGAGTGTAGTAAGAATCAAGACCCTTTGTGTAACTGCTTGGGTATAACTGTGACCATGTCACCTCTGGAGGAAAACCATGGATCAGGCTCCTTGAAGATCTTTAAGGACAGTCTTAGAAGGGAGGGGCAGATGAATAGTAGAGACTGAAACAACCAGACAGATTTTAAGCACAGAAATAGTATGGGACGCTCAATTTACTTGGGTTTCTTTACCTATTTTACGTGGTATTTACAGTTTCACATCTCTATAATAAACCTGATAAGAAAATGCAACATTGGCTTTTCTTGATTTCCTTTTAAATTAAAAAAAATTCCTGTATAATCTCCAAAATTGCTTTGATTCAATTCCATAAACATTTCTCTAATGTTATCACATTCGTAATTTAATCAAAGGTGCTTTTGCACGAAGTGTAAAAGAGAACTGCAAAAGAAAGAAAGGCAAGTAACAGAATCCCCAGTAGCAGCGGGATGTGACCCGGGTGGGGAGCTCGGAATCCCACTATGCTGAGAGGAGGGAAAGGAAGGCTTTGCCCAGATGCAGCTGAGAGAAAAGACTGGGAGAGAAGGGACGAAGGGGAGGCCCTGGGCGTGGGCCGGGCCAAGCCACAGAGCTGGCTTCCATTTGCCTGTGAGTGAGGGGATAAGGAAGCCACCCACGGACTTCCAACGCCCGCTCTTCTCAGCTGAGCTGCAGCCATCATTGCTATTACCCACAAGTGGCCCCTGGAGCCACCACACAGGATGCAACGGCCATCAGCGCCGCCTCAGGATTCGGTCCCGCTTGTACCACACCCAAGTTAAGAGCACTGGTTTCAGTGAACCCAGCTGTGTGTGAGCACTCCTAGGCCAGCCTCCAAATCCAGCCACTGGGCCCGGGTGACACCACAGAGATGTGCTCCTTTGAAACTCCTAAAAGATATCAGTGCATGACATGCACAACACAGAGACACAGCGGGCACAGCTATGAGCCTGGCTCGGTTTGCCTCTGGCCCCTGCCTCTCACAGGCTATGTAGCTGGTCTCTAAGTCTGTACAATAAGGACAACGGCACTGTGTCACGGGAGACTTGGCAAGGTCGGACAAGGTCACAGAGGCACAACCTCTAGCAAGGTGGCCTCACACGAAGATAGCTCCCTCTCCTGGATATGAGATGGCAGGGGCAGAGGAAGCTTCTGCCTGGAGGAAGCCTCCCCATCCCCTGGGAGTATTCTAGTCCCTCTTCTTCCCCCAGCTCTCCTTAAATAACGACTGTGTGTGTCGAGTCCCCCAGCCCACAACTGCACTGCACCAATAAAATAAAATGGAAACCAAACTGAACCATATATAAGACATACCACAGCAAATATGGAAGGCGATTTCTATAAAGGAGGTGTGAGACATTTTGAACAATGGTCTAATTATTGAATTTTGCATCAACTTATGGGTCTTAAAGGGAACATTAATTTTGGCTGGCTTTCTGGAGTTCAGCAATTTGGCTGACAAGCACACCTCCCACATGGCTGGTTTCTTGCTGGAATGTTGAATATCAGAAAGGGCAGGAGTAGGGGCTGGGGATTTAACTCAGTGGTTACGCCACCTGCCTCAAAGGCACAAGGTCCCCAGTTCGATCCCCAGTACCAAAATTTAAAAAAAAAAAAAAAGGCCAGAAGTGGACTCCAGTGACCAAAGCCAGACCTAGGCCACCTACCACAGGTGAGGTCTTGGGTTTCTGACCTAACTTTTCAGTATCCTGGTTATCTTTTTGTTCTGAGAGATAATTTACATTGAAACAAAGCATGCAATAAAAAGTATATTCAGGTGTATTTATTATAGAGCCATTTTTGGCTAACATCTTTTATGAGGAAGCATTTTTGGCATTTCAGCTTCTGTCCTTATCATATAGAATATAAAATGTGACCACTGCCACTGGTTAGCAGTGCTGGTGTTCTAGTAAGTTCTCAGGATCTTTTTGCATATCTGTGCCTGCTAACTACACAGAAAGCTTTAACCCAGCAATTTTGAAAAGTCAGTATACAAATTTCAAGTTTAGAAGGTAATTAAAAACTTTTATTATGTGAGAAAGTCATTGAATTGTTGTATTAACAGCATATCTGGTTGAAGTAGCCATTTTTAACTCAGTAAAAGTAGTTCATCTAAGTCTATTTTTTTTTTCTGGTACTGAGGATTGAACTCAGGACCTTACCCTTGCAAGGCAAGCGCGGTGCCACTACGCTAAATCCCCAGCCTCAGCTAAGTCTATTTTTAAAGTCAGACTGTATCAAACTTTTTTCACTTCATGAGGACTAACTGCCAGCTTGACAACAGGTACATTTCTGTACCCAAATGTGCGCATGCATAAAGCCCACAGTATCAGATTTGAAAGCAAACTGGAACAATAAAATACAAGCTAAGGTCTCATTGTTAAGTCTGGCATATTTTGAAAATAAATTCAGTGACTTTGTTTCTCATGGAGTGTGTATTCACACACAAATGCATATTTCCATCAGATCAGCCCCAGCTCTTGTCAGAAGCCTTCTTTGCGGTTGCTGCTCAGTGTCTTTCCAGTTGTTATCATGGTTCTTAGGCAAAAACAAAAACTGTCCACTCTAGGAAAGTGTGGATGGGGTCACAGAGGTCATGTTGAAGGGCTAGGCTTACTTTTGTGTTTGTTTTTGTTTAAAGGAGCATTAAGTTCCCATGCAGTTAGCAACATTCATATTTCATGAGGATTTTCCTTCCCCAGAAGCTACCACACCTTGCAGAATCTCAGCAATTAGCTAGTTCACTGTGAAACTCCTCTCTACATCATGAATGTAGCCAGAGCTATTTGCTGCTATGAAATCTTTTTGGATACGGGCCCTAGCTACTGTGTTCTGTTGGGGCCTTGACAGTTCCTATCACCACAAAGAAAGGTAAGACTGCACTTGGAAAAAAGAATTTCTAAAGTAACAACAAAATTAAATTCCATGAAGACCTAATAGCCACAGGCAGTTAAGCCTTCTGAATAACATAGTCTTTGGGACTATTTCTAAGGTGCTTTGGAAATAGCATGCAACAGAAGGGGTGAGTAAACACTAAGGAACAGCTTAGGGTTATGCTTGTAAGAGAAGCCACTTACTATCTTAGGGTCATTACTGTCAGACTGTAGGGGGTGGCAACCTCAGTCTTAAAAACTGTGTAAACCAGGGTGAAGTTTTTCATCTACAAAAGTGGGGGTACTGAAAGCGAATACCTCATAAAGACTGTTGAGAGGATTAAATGGAATAATACATGTAAAATGACTCAGTACTGTGCCTACCAGGTCCAGGTGCCTTCCAGGCTCTGTGAAATCCTCTGTCTGCAGAAGAAGCCAAATTTATAAATGATTGAGCACCACCAAACACCCATCAGCCTAGCTGAGAATCCCCATGCAGCTCATTGGAACAGTGAGACCCTAAAATCCTCAAAGCTCCTGGATGACGAGGTACTGGTTTCTTTATCACAGCACAAGCCAGAACTGCAGAAAGAGGAGCAGTGTAGTCTGACTGGGAAAATCCAAAACTTGAATCCTTTGGAGCTATTCAAATGGCTCTTTTTAAAAACTCCAGTTTCTTGGAGTATGGTTGGCTCCCTCGGGAGGTTGGGTAGGGCCTCAGGAGAACCTGTAGACCTCTCATCCCCATCCCCTCATGGGCTCTAAGCCTCATCATCTGGCTCCAGTAGGTACTCCCCCTAGGCCAGCAATGACACCTGCCATGCTGGGGCCTGGGAACAGCAGGGTCTGGGAACACCCACCAGGAGGGGATTGCCACAACCCAGCCCTGCCAGAAAGAACCTCCCTTTGCTTGGCCAGCAACATTTCTTCTGTGCTCCCTTCTCAGAAAGCTAATGAGAGTCTGGAGGGCGGTCAGAAAAATAACAACCAGTTTTATTATGTAGGATGCAAGCCAGGCAGAATGAAAAGTGCCAGGGGAGCTGGCACACACAGAGGCTCAATTCAGCTCCAGTCCTCGGAAGCCACAATGCCAACCTCTCTGCTTGGCAGCTGGGCTCAGCATAGTCTGGTCAGTGAAGACTGGGTTCCTATTTAAGCCTGTCTTGTTTAGAGTGTCCTGGGCAAAAGTTGAGCCAGAGCACTGTAGAGTAACACATTAGTAAATTCTGAATGAAAACAGCAGAAAGGGATACAGCCAGAATAAGGGGAGAGAGAATTCCTGAGGGAGTGTGAGAAATAACAAACTCAGGTAGGATCATAGGATCGTCCGCACAATGCTCCTGACAGGTCAGCTCGCCTGAGGTGCCAACAGACTCTGGGCAAAGCTAGTGATGTGAATTGTTCTTCTGGCCACAGTTAAGATCAAGGGCCTTCAGAGGCAGAGCCAACCTCTTCAGCTGTATGTCAGACTAAAAACGATTCCATATGGCTGCCACTGAAGATGTATTGGTAAAGCTTCTAAACAGAATTGGTTTTAATTTACGACCAAGAATTCTGGGAAAGTTATGATTAGCAATTACTTAAATTTTATCAGGCTATTTAATTTCCATTAAGCCTTTCCCAACTTGACCAAAGGTAAACAAATGAAAAATAGTGCTCATTTTTTACTTTAATCTAAAAGATTATTAACTTGTAAATAGGTCCTGCATCCTAGCCAAACTATCAATTTTTATTTAATTAGTCAATCAGCTCTTCCCAAAAAATCTTTATATGTCAAAGGGATTTTTACATGAGTTAGCAAGCAATTTAGAATTGGACAAACTGAGAGCCAAAGGAGACAGAGTCTCACCCATTAAGGTGAACACATCAAGAGTCTACAGTAATTCAATTAGGGAGATGACGTGTTTTGGTTCCCATTTCTAAAATCGTTTACTTTTTAAACCTTCGTCGTGCAGATTTTTGAAAATCTGCAGTCTCAGAAATCCCACCCATGTGTAAGCAACTGGATTGAAAACTTGCCATGTGTTTCTCGGAGATTTCTAACAAAATAGGTCACCTTTTACACCAAATGCTTAACTGATCATTATTTTAGGAAGTGAATAATAGCTTATAAAAACAAGTACCAGCAGTTACTGCAGTGTTCTCCTTTCTTGAATTTCCTCTGAGGGACGCCTAAGTGCATTCAAGCCTGCAGAGCAACATCTTCCGCACGAATAAAGACCAAGGAGCAGCCGGCGTTCGAATCGAGGAAAAATGAGCATTTTGCTTGGGGCACGAGGCCCAGGGCAAGCACCAGCCTGCAAATCCAAGTGTTTCTTTCCCCCGTAACTGGCCAGCCCAGCTAAGGAGCGGTCTGGGGTGCGCACTTAGACCTCCGCCCTTAGGAGACTGCAGGGGGATCAGGACAGAGGGCCGCGCACCATCTGCCTTGGTTCCCACAGCCACTGACTGCCAAGAGCTGTGGCTCTGAGGAGCTGAGAGGAGGGGTCCTATCACACGTTTGCAACGGATTCAGTAAATAGGGGGTGTCAGGGGCACTGGCGTAGGAGTTGAGGGACCCAAGGGACAGAGGAGTGGCCCCTGTTGGCCCAACTCCGCACCCGCCGGCTCCCCAAGCCGGAGACCGGGCAACAACCCTCAAACTTTGTTCAGGAGCGGAGGCTCGGGGCAGGGAGAAGAATCAGGGAGGAACACTGTCTTGGGACAAAGGGCCAGTTGGGGCGCAAAGGAGAAGGATATCGCCGCGCGCCCCTTGAGGACTTGCGAGCTGAGACCCCAGGTCTTGCGCCCGGCTTTCCCCGCACTTGCCGGGACCTCCCCCCTTGGCCGAGACCACAGCCGTCCCAGCTCCCGGGGTGGGGTGGGGTGGGGTGGGGTGGGGTGGGGCGGGCGCGGCGATGCCAATGCCGCAGCCTCGCGGGCTCTAGAGCCTGGGGAGTCGCGCGGCGCGGGGCAGGGCGGCGGGACCTACCAGCGCGGCCAGGATGCGCCGGCTCTTCTCGTCCGTGCAGCGCTCGGAGAGGACGCCCGGGTGCGCGCGGAGCAGCAGCGCGGCCACCAGCACCCAGCCCGCGGTCCACGCGGCGAAGGCGAGGAGCGCGCCCCTCCCGCACCATCCGCACCGCGCGGCCCGCGCCATGCCCGGCCCTCCCCGCCGCCCGCGCCCCGCGCCCCGCGCCCCGCACTCCGTGTAGCAGCTCCGCCGCTGGGCCCGGGGGACTGGGAGGGCCGGGGGAGGGGCCGCGCGCGGGCGGGGTCCGAGCCTCGTAGGAGATCTGCGCGGGGGTCGGATCGCTGCTCCTGGGGTCCTCGCGCCGCACGCCCTGCCCTGCCCCCACCCCGCCACTTTTCCCACGAGAATCCCCGCCTGCACTTGAACCGGGTCCGCGAGGATCCACGCCCTCGCTCCGTGCTGGACTGCCGGGACCCTGGCGCGCACCTTTAGTCCCGGAGCCCGGCACCTCCTTCTCGAGGCGCCACGACGCCACACCTCTCCCCGTCCTCCCCAGAATAAGATCCCGAGATGTGTAGGGACAATCAGAAAACCTGTGAGAGGAGCCTGCCCGCGGGCACGCACTGCAGCCGCGTTCTCTCGGCTGCCGCGAACTCGCGGGCGCCCTACTCTGGTTAAGAAGGGGCGGGCACCATGAGCGGGGCACAGTGGTGCGCATCTGTAATCCCAGATGGAAGGCCAAAGAAGGCCAAGGCAAGGGGATCGCAAGTTCGAGCCCTACCTGGGCAATTTAGCAAGACTTGTTTCAAAATGAAAAAATAAGAAAGGGCTGGGGATGTAGCTCTGTGCTAAGGCCTTGAGCCCTAGTACCAGAAGGGGAGTGGCGCATTGTAACTTTCTCGTTTAACCCAACGAGGAAAAATCAGTCACCAATGTGTCCAAATCTGCATTGTATGTGCAAAACCGACCGGGCGCGCGGGAGGGGGGGGGTACTTTAATGTTCAAATCGAGGTGTTACTCAAAGAGGGTTGGCGCCGGGCCTCGGAGCAGCACTGCTCACCCACCCACCCCTAACACACACACCTGGAGCTGCTCCTCCACTTTTCCCAACTTTATTCCACCGAAGAGCGAAGCCGCGCTCGGGGGTGCGCCCGGGACCAGCGCCCTCCCCGGGGCACTGTCACAGCTAAAGGCCGAAAAGCGGCCGCGCCCTTCTGGCTAAGGCGTTCAGTCCACCAAAGCTTGTTCCTCAAGGATTACGTAGCAGCCCATCCCAGAGGCCCTCCCACCTGCCCTGTGCCCTAATTTCTCAGGATCATTCCTGACGTTAAGAATAACAAAATTGCTTTCTCTGATGAAGCATTCTGTATTTCTCCCTCAGGAACTGGCTTCCTAACCTTGTCTTTTCTAAACTCGCTGGCTCTAAGGTAACAGGGAAATTGCTAAACGTCAAATTAACATAACCTCAGACCTAAGGAACATTTTGGATACAGCAGAAGTAATCCATCCCTGAATGCAGCAGACCCTTGAGATTTGTGTATCCCTCTTTCAGGCACTGTAATGCCTGTGAAGTCGGTGACACACCCAATCAGAAGCAGCAGGGTGAACGTTTTCACGGGCTGGCTGTATGGAAACTATGTTGTCTCATTTCAAAGCAATTGTGGAGCACAGAAAGCAACATGAGGTGCTTTAGCACCTGGTGTTAAGGGTGCGATGTCGTTTCCCTTATACAAGAAATTTATTTGGTGTAGGGTAGGAGGTCAAAAAAAAAGGAAGGATGAGATAAAGAAATGTGGCCAGTCTTTAAAATTTAGAAATAAAATCATAATGTATACCTAAAATATACTGATTAACTTAATGAACTTTTTAAAAAAACCTTAGAAATAAAAATTGCTGGAGGGAAAGCAGAATTTGAAATCAAATTTAACATTAGGATTTGCAAGTTTTCTTGTGTGATTTTTTAAAATATGACATTAAAAAAATATGATATTAAACCCACTTTCGGCTTTTAATAAAGAGAAGTCCACACAAGAAAGGACAATCCAGGGCTGGGGATTTAGCTCAGTGGTTCCACCACCTGCCTCGAAAGCGCAAGGTCCCGAGTTTGATCCCTAGTACCCCTCCCCCCAAAAAAACCAAACCAAACAAGAAAGGACAATCCTACAACAAAGTGATCCTTTTAACAGTCAGCATTGTTTTAATAGAGCAGTTAGTGTACGCTCTAAGCTAAAATAAAATTTTTAGACTAAAGGACCCACGTAGGACTGCTACCCTGTTGTATGTTATATGTGCACTGTGCAAATCTAGACTGGGCTGAAGTCCACCAGCACTGAGTTCACTAAGTCCTCTGGGGTAGAGGGGACCAAAAGGGACATTTGATCTGGAAGGGTATATTTTTTTAATTGCCTATCCAAGCAGGAGTTGTTTATCATTATTATTCACATGCACATGTCTTACAGGATAGCTGTACATACTTGACCCTAAAGACATTTGTTCCCTTAGAGTAATAGAAAGTAAACAAATAAAAATTCCCTTAGCAATGAAATAGGAAACTTTGGTTTAGCACACAAGGAGGTATTAGTTTGGTGTCATCCTACAGGCACCCCATTTGTTGCCACTGGTGCCACAACTCAGTTCCAGGTAATTCAGAATGACTGACATCCTTCCTGGGGCCCAGGAATGGGGGTCCGGATTAAGGGGACAGGCGGAGCTGGGTAGTAGCTTGGCCTAGTGCCTGCTTCACATCAGCTTGATTTGAATAGGCTTTGACTCCTTTAAAAAGCTGTATGAAATCTAAGAACTACTTCCCTTATTCCCTTGCCCAAAACTATGAAAAGTGATTCATGATAATAGGAACCACAGACAATGAGCCCTCCAGTCATAATATCAAAGGTCATTCACATAATTTTGCTTAGCCTTGAAGGAAATATAAATTTAGCTCTGTAAACCATTTTGAGCCAAAAGTCCTGCAGGCAGATAAGAGGCACCCCAAGGGACCCCAAGATTCTGGAGTCCGGCACCTGTGGTCTGAGCCTCAGGCACTACCAGAACTCCACAAAGTGAACACATCATGTAATTAGAGGTGGTTTATTTTAACTATGCATCTCTACCACCACCCTTATGCTGTGTATTCCTTTATTTCTTCCATCAGACTGGAGGATTCTTGAGGGTAGGGCCATATCTGGGACTCATTCTGTAGTCCCAGAACCAAAATAGTACCTGATAGAAAGCACATCTTTAAACGTCTGCAGAGAGAGGAGATATAGGCGCTGGCATTTCTTCTTGGAAGATCTGAAAACTTTGAGCACCAGGTGTAATTTTTCATGAGAGTGCTTTTAACACATAAATATTTCTTTCTGATTTCTTAAACAGCAGTTGAGCAATGCAGACACATCCTAGGGTTACAAATACATTAGAACATACCCTGCAGGTTCTGAACTCAGCCATTGCCAGCTGAACTCGCTACCCAGAGCAGAATATCATTGTTTTGTTTATAGGCTGTTACTAGAAGACATAGTAAAATTTTAATTTTCTAGACAAATACAGTCACTAATGCTCATTCTGCTACCTTTGCTACCATTCTATGACCTCATAAAAATATTATTCTCCTAAAAGGACATTGACAACAAGAACTGCCCCTCTGACTGTACAGAACTTGATATAGTCTGTAGTCATATTCAATAGATCGTAAGTTTCTGTCAGTGACCCAGCAGTGTAGATTAAATTATTGTTGTTATTTAATGTTAAAGAATAGGTGATGACCTTTTTTGATATGATCTGTTGGTGGGAGCAACAGGGCCAGAAGTCCATTCACCCCATTCTTGATTTGGTGTTTTAGTCGCTATAGCTCTATCAAAATATGTAGTCTGAAAGTGATCATGGAAAACACTATTACACATCATGGCCTTTTACTGAGATATCTTGCCCTAAGCCAAGAAAATTTCCAGCAGTTACCAGTAGTACCCAATATTTGCAAAGAATTTTTGGGGGGCGGTACCAGGGATCCAACTCAGGACCTTTCACTTGCAAGGCAGGCAATGGGACCACTGAGCTAAATGCCCAAACCTGCAAAGGTTTTGATAGAACAAAATTAAGATTTTTAGCTCCTGCCCAGTTTTGCTGCGGCCTCTTTTGTCCTTGGCAACAGTAACCACCATGTGCAGTGGTAAAAGTGTAGGGAGAAAGTGGCCCCTTTAAGAAGGGGAGAATGTTTCTGGCCACTAGCAAGGTGGAGAGAGGCCACGACTGAAGAACAGAGAGGGCTGATCAAACCGCCTCTCCTCAGGAGTGGGCCATGCTTCAGGAAGACCTTTTAACAGCATTGTCTCTGAAGATTTACTGTACCCGATACTTAACTCGCTTTCCTATTAAGTGAGATCAGCCCACAGTTGTCTGGAAATTAGGACCTTTTATGACAGAACTGCAATTTAGGGTTTTAGTCCAACTTCTCTCCTCTTTGTGCCACTGCCTGACTTGACACAGGGGCAGGGGTCTGCGTAAAGGGAAGGAAAGCACTCATTTTCCATGGAGTTTTCGAGAAGCTGAATCCAGCTCACTGGAACAGACACCTGAGCTCAGGGGTATCCTTTGGCCTTAAAACAGCAGCCGTATTGATGAAGGCCTATGAATTAAGAAACTGCAGGCACTCGCTATTATTTCCTGTACTATTTTGAGATCATAGATCTAGAACTATACACTCAAGTCTTTGCTGGCCTCTTTTGCTTATGTCTTTGTTGCTTGTTGAGGTTGGCCAGAAATCTTCGCACAAAATGAATCACTCTGTTTCTTACAGGGCTCAGCTGGGTTTATAAGTCTCTGGGGTTTCCTAACCACCCACAATTGCGCTGCATTTTTTAGGACTAAACTTTAGGAGCTTTATAACCCCTCTTTTTCAGGCCTCCTTTCTTGTATTTTCATTTCAACTCAACACACAGCTGCTTGCTGGTATTTCCCTCCAGCCCAAGGGGAGAGACAGGAGAGTCTCCCTGATGTTAATCCTTCATATACAAGGGGGTTTCTTCATGTGAGCACATGTCAAAGATGCGTATCAGGCCCATTCTCTTTGCACAAAAGCACTGCATGGGGAACATATCATGCTATTTGGCCTTGAAGCTCTTACACAAGTATCCCTAGGAAAAAGTGACATCCCAGAATTTGTCATTTCCCATTTGGCCAATGGCATCCAACTCCTTTCAGGAAGCCATGCTCAGTCACAAAGGAAGTTGAGCAAAGACTGAAGGAGTCTACAACTCTGACTGCTCACCTACTGTGGAATTGGGATCATTTCAGTGGGTCCTTTTCACCAGCAGATGGAAGACTGTCCTCAACTCTTCGATGGACCCAGGATGTTAAGATCAGAAAAGCCCAAATCCTTTGGTGGTAGCTGCTTTGCCAAATGAACATCCTGAGAATACTGAGAGATCTGGAATCACCAAGGGATTAGGTGGTTATTAAATGTCAACATATGAAAAGCCATCGTGTCATATCACCACTCTCTCACCTCAGTCAATCTTGGCTTGCCAAGCACTGTTAAAAGATGGTTTTGGCCTTGTTAATCAAACTGTTGCTTTATTATCCAGAATAGTATGTGCTGCTTGCCCCACTCCCCAGAAGGGGTTACCTGGCCTTTCTACACCCAGACATCATCCTCTTGTGCTGCTTGAGCACACCCGTCCTGAAATCCACCAGTGACATTATAGAAAAGGTTTGGTTTTGGCTCACAGTTTGTACAGGTTTCAGTCCATAGTGGCTTCAAGGCAGGATGACATGGCAGAGGAGAGCTTTTCATTCAAGGCAGGCAGGAAGCTGAGAGAGCAAGAGAGGAGCTGGAGAGGGAGATCACACCCCCTCCAGGACATACCCCCAGTGAGCTGCCTCTTCCAACCAGACCCCACCTCCTAATAGCAAGTCAGCCTCAAACAGCCATAATCCAGTCATCTTCCATAAGCCTCACGTATGAGCACACGAGGTTCTCGGGGAACATCAAGATATAAAACATAACACCCAACCCTCCCTTGTTCTTGTGGCTCCTGACCTTCTTGCAAGACCCACCTCCAAGACCATCTGTTCAAGCTCACCTTGACTCCTCTCTCTACCCCAGCACTTTCTACCACTTACACATGGCACTTACCTGGGTGTATTGGAGGGGCACACGTGGGAAAAAGCAGGTTCTTCCATTAAACTGGGAACTTCTTGAGATCAAGAACCATATCCCATCCTCTTGGACTCTTCAGCACCTTACCTACTACATGGTGTCAGTCTCAGATGTCAGAAGGGAGAAGGTCCTCCCTGCCCTTCTTATCCACCAGCCTGGAGACTCAGGTTGTAGAGTCCCTCCAAAGAATACTTTACCCTATAGAGGGTAAGCATGTAGAAGACAATACCACAAAGATGAAGGAAGTCAAAAGTCGCTTCAAGGGAAGTAAGTAAAAAATTTATAATTGCACTGCTTCTGTAGTAATTCCACAGATGCTTCAGCTATGAAAATGAAATGGATACAAGAACCTTTGCCATTTTTCTTAAGGGTTCCTATTCCTAGGCCATCACTTTTGTGATTTCTACCTAACTAGTCCTCTATGATAGGCAAGACAAGCAGTCACAAGGTGACTTACTAAGTCAGTATGCACTTTGTTAAATCTTCTAATAATTCTAGCACTGAAGCAATGTGCAAAGGGAAAAAAAGTCTAGAGAGGATAAACTATGAAAGTGGCTCATAAATAAATTAATGATAGTGTATATTTTTCTGTGTTGACATTAATTTTTAATGTTACACAAATGCCAGAAAGAGATATAATTCTGCATTATAAAACATGAATTTTTTAAGTGGCACATAACATAAAATTTACCACCTTATCATTTCTAAGTGTACAGGGGTGTTAGGTACGCTCATACTGTGTGCACCCACCACATCCCCTGAACCCCAGAACTTCCCGCCTTCCCAAATTGAAGCACCATCCTCACTAACACTAACTCCCATTCCCTCCTCACCTGGACTGTGCCAACCCCCATTCCACTTTCTTTTCTATGATTTGACTATTTGAGGTATGTTACAGTTTATCTCTTAAATGTCCTACAAAGGCCCATGCGTCAAAAGCTTCGCCTACAGCCCATGCTTTGGGTGTGGCAGAGCCTTTAAGAGGCAGGCCCTGATGGGGGATCTTCCAGTCACGGGGGTGTGCGCCGGCAGGGGAGAGTAGGGGCCCCAGTCTCTCTTTTTACTCCTGGCCGTGAGATAAATGGCTTTTGCTCCCCTCTGCTCCCCCATGATGTAACACCACAGGTCCAGAGCAACAAGGACTGCCAGTGGTTCCTGAAGCCTCCACAACCACAAGCCAAAATAACCCTTTTCTCTTTAAATTGATATCATAATGCATTACTAAGCTTTTGGTTGCTGAGAAGGCCTTGAAAGAGGAAGGGTTCATTGGTAGACAGTTTCAGGGCTTTCCACCTGTGGACATTTGGCTCTATTGCTTCTGGGCTGGTCGTGAGGCAGAGTATTACCGAAAGGTGTGTGCAGAGGAGCAGAGTGGCCCACTCATGGTGGGCAGGAGAGGGAGAGAAGGAAAGAGGGGTGGGGAAAGCAGGGCCATGCCTCCAGTGACCTGCCTCCTTCAACTAGGCCCCACTGCCTAAAGGTTCCACCACCTCCCAACATCAACATGAGGCAGCCAAGTCTTCGGCACATGGCCTTGGAGGGCCTTCAGATTCAAACCGGAACAGTAACGCAGAACTAACAAACGGTACTCCGTGTGAGCAGAAGCGTGCAGCTCTGTGCTTTTGTGATGGCTCATTTCACTTAGTGTAAAATTCTCAAGATTCATGTTGTGAAAAGACATAAATTTCCAATAATGAATGTCATTATATGTATACATAAACTGTACCAGCAAAATTAATTTTAAAAACGATTCATTCATATTGTAGCATGAGTCAGAATTTCTTCCTTTTTGAGGTTGAATAATATTCCATTGCATGTAGATAATTTCTGTTTAGACATTGCTTGGATGATGGACATTTTGGTTTTGTCTACCTGTTGGTTATTGTGAATAGAGCTGCTAGAAATATTGGTGTACAAAACTTGATTCTCTGCTAGAAAATATGATTTTTAATAGAGAAAAATATTAAATGGTAATGAAAGAGAGCCTTGCCTCTGGGAAATAAAAACAGATTTTCTTTAAAGCATAGGCCATTGCTATTCTGATTGCAACTCACATATAACAGACATTTTTTTCAAGTTTCAAACCAGTATTGTATATGCTTGCCAAGCATAAGGATTACTCAGGAAGAAAATCCCATACCACACAATGCCAGTCAATGCAAGTAATCAAGCAACTCTAGTCAAAAAAAAAAAGTTGCCTTTCATCTAAGCAGGCCAATTAACTAACACCCTGTTTATCTGATTCCTTGGCTGCATGCCTTCCTCCAGCATATCCTGTGTCTCCCTTTCCAGCCTCACTTCAAGTTCTTTTCCATCTATCATGTCAGTTTTTCCCTTCTTCATTTTCTGCTTCTGCCAAATGAACTTATCTTTTTTCTTTAGGAGAATCCAGTTTTCATGAAAAGACTAATTTAGTTGTATCTAAACCTCACCTGGCCCTTCCCATCAGGGTTGTAAGATTGTAAATTCCAAGAAGGCATGGGAAGTGTAGCTTTTACTTACTTTGAGGGAAGAAAGGGGCCAGGCAAGCAGGCCCTAGCCTCCCAGGCGGTCAGTATCTCATCAGCATACCAAATTAGCTTGTCTTGTGCCAGCGTAATCCAAAAACAGATTTTTTTTCCCACAATTTTTAGTGTTTTCAATATTTCTGACTTCTAACACTTTCAGCAATTCTCAAAGTTCACTTTTGGTGCTAAGCAATAGACTCCTTTTTAGATAATACACCACCTAGTCCTGTTTAACCTTAGAACGCCAGAGTTCCTTTCCAAACTATCTCCTTTCTTGGTGCAAGTCAAGGGGCGTGGCACAGTCTGTTTCCTCTCTTTCTTTCCAATTCTTGTGTCTTCAATTATTTTACGGACCTCCAATATAAGTTGTTTAGCAGTAGCAGTAGTGGCAGGCATCCACGTATTGTTCATACTTTTTTTCTGTAACCAAATTAAATATTTTATTCGTATAGGTGAAGAAAATTTTAAGTTCTTAAAATTTGGGCACTTTAAGGAGTTCTAAAGGCCTTGCAGATGACCGTCATTGAAAATGATTAACAGTTGTCTGTATAAATGCTGATAATAGCTTCTACAGTTTATTTTAAAATTAGAGTACATAGAATTGAGTTTTGTGCGGCTGTGGATAGTTGGTGGTAGAGCACTCATCTACTATGAGTGAGGCCCACACACACACACACACACACACACACACACATTTGTGGTATATACTACTCTATGAATTATAACAGTGTAGATTTGTGTAACCAACACTACAATCAGGATACAGAGTAGATCTGTTTCCCAGAAAACTCCCTCATTATACCCTTCTAGATCACCCTTCCCCCTCTCTATAGCTAACCCTTGCTTTAGCTGCATCCTATATGCTTTGCTATATATTTGCTCCACTTTATCTCCCAGTAGGTGTTTTCTGCTACTTTGAGTTTGTAAAAATTTTATCCATTGATTATCAAAGAGTATGCTGTTTAATTTCTTTATATTTGTGAATTCTCCTAATTTCTTTCATTTATTTGATTTTTTTTTTTTGGTACCGGGGATTGAACTGGGGTCCTTGCGTTTAGGAGGCAGGCTGCAGAACCACTGAGCTAAATCCCCGGCCTGTTTATTTGATTTTTGTTTTAGAGGGGGATAGAAGTGGTATGGAAATCTCACCCAGAGCCTTCACACTGAGCTACATCTTCAGCCTTTTTTATTTATTTATTGTAAGACAGTCTCACTAAGTTGTCCAGATCAGCCTCAAACTTGCAATCCTTCTGTCTCAGTCTCTCAAGTAGCTGGGATTACAGACATATCCCACCACACAATAAATTGGCTCATTTATTGATTTCTACTTTTGCTCCATTGTAGCTGAAACAGGAGCACCTAAGGCAAGGCTTTACTGGGGAAAGAGCTGCCAGGCTGTCTCAATGGAGAGAGAGGGAGAGAGAGAAGGAGAGAGGGAGGGAGGGAGTCAGAGACTAACTGGGTGAGGTTTATTAAGGGTTGTGTGGCAGGAAACCATCGTGGGAGTTGAGGATTGGTTGTATTGCTGAGTTTAAACTTACTGGCTGATGAGTAGTAGGGTGGGGTGGCAAGTTCAGTTCCGCTTTCCCGGACAGGAAAAGACCCATTTATGAGAAGTGGGCGCCATTTTGAGTAACAGACCTCCCTGCGGCCATTTTGTCTAATAGTCATAAAATATACTTTATAAAATTTCAGTACTTTTAAATTCACTAAGGGGCCAGCGGTGCTGGACCTGCAGGGCAAGCGCAAGGTCTTGAGTTCAATTTCCTGTACTGGAAAAAAAAAGAAAAAGAAAAAGAAAATTCACTGAGGCTTATTTTATGGCCAAACATAAAAGTGTATATCCTGGAGTATGCACTTGAGAAAAATGTATATTCTGCTCTTAGTGGCTGGAGGCTCAATGTCTGTGAGGTCTTGTTGGTTTATTATGATCTGCAAGTCTTCTCTTTCCTTGTAGATCTTCTATCTAGTTCTTCTGTCCATTATTGAATATAGCTGTTAAGGTTTCCAGCTATTGCTACTGAATTGTCTATTTCTCCCTTCAATTCTGTCAAGCTTTGCTTCACGGATTTTGGGGCTCTGATGTTAGATGCACATATGTTCACAGTTACATCTTTGTGATGATTTATGCTCTTGTCATTATAACATGTCATTTTTTTGTCCCCAGTAACAACTTGGTTGTAGAGTCTTTTTTGTCTCATATTAATATAGCCAATCTGTCTCTCTTTTGGGTATGGTTTGCATGGAACATATTTTCTATCCTTTTATTTTCCACCTCCTTTTGTGTTTGAATCTCAAGTATATGTCTTATAGATGTATTGTAGATAGGTAGGTTAATTAGATATCTGGTAGGCAGTTAGACCGGGCCAGCCCTTGAGGAGCCAACACGTAGGTCAACCAAGACACATTCACTGAAGGCCAGCTTTGTAAAACAAAACAAACTACTACACCCACGTGCTTCCCCTAGGGATGAATAGCAGTGATTGATATTCTAAATAGGTATCATTCACCCAGATGGGGGACCAAGATCTTCCAGGAAAGATCCCTGACCAAGCCCTTTGCAAAAATCCTTGTATATTCCTTGTATACTTGCTATGTTTGCTATGGGACTTGCTTTCCCATTTGATCCCATTTAATCAGTATTATCTAAATGACTATACTTGCTATAGTCTTATTGGCTGATCATAGTTTTGCCCCACCTCATGTCCACTTTGTGATTTCCCATTGGGTCAATACTACCTAAGTGACTGTACTTGTAATCTTACTAGTTGACTGTCATTTTATCCCACCTTGAACTTGCTCACCTCATGGCTTTGTTTCATAAAACCCCCCCTGGGAAACGGTCCCCAGGCAGCCCACTTTCCAATTCCCCTACTGTCTCTTTTAGACAGAAGCTATCTTTCTCTCAATAAATTTTTCCTACTCTTAACCTCTGTTGTTCCTAGAATTCATTCTTTGATTTCAGAGAACGTGAACTTGCGTATCAAATATCTAACAGGTTTGGGAGTTGCATCTATTCCCCCTATATCAGATATATGTTATAATTGGGTCATATTTATTCACCCATTCTGCCAATCTCTGACTTTTGATAGAGTGTATGGTTCATTTAAATTTAATGAAATTACTGATAGAGTAGGGTTTATATCTGCCATTTTATCACTTGTTTTCTGTATGTAGGAGGCTTCTTTATTTTCTCTGTTTCTTTGTTATTGCCTTCTTTTGTGTTAAATAGGTTTTTTTTAGTATACCACTTTAATTTCCTTGCTGTTTCTCTCTCCCCTCTCTACACATGTTTGTGGGTGTGTGTAAGGGTGTATTTTTAAAGCGATTTTCTTAGTGGGTGTCCTAGGGATGACAATTAACATCTTAACGCCATCAATGTTTTATTAATACCACCTTGATTTCAATTGTATATTTTAAAATCTTTGCTTTACTATAGCTAGACTCTCTTCTCTTCTTTTGTGCTATTGTTATACAAATTATATCTTTATACTTTGTATTCCTAGAGACAAAGTTTTATAAGTACAGTGGACCCTCAAGTTACAACCAGCCTGACATACGAACAACTTAGGTTAGCTAGGTTAATGGAAGATTCATCTGCCTCTTGTTATCTATAGTGTGTACCCAGGTAAACATCCAGATCTCAGCTGTATTGACTTACAACCAATTTGAGTTACAACTGGCCTTTGGGAACTGATTGAGTTCGTAATTCAAGGGTCCACTGCACTGTTTTATTCGTTTGTCTTTTAAATCATATAGGAACAAAAGAAGAGTTGCAAACCAAAAAATCAATCCTACTGGCTTTTATATTCATGAATTTCGATGCCTCTAGTGTTCTTCATTTCTTCATGTTCTCTGGAGTGACTGTCTAGTGTCCTTTTCATTTCCATCCAGAGGACCTCTGGAGCATTCATGTAGCTCAGGTCTACTAGTCGGTCATAAGCTCTTTTATTATTTACATGGCCTATGTCTTTATTTTTCCTTCATTTTTGAGGTATAGCTTTGCCAGATGGAGAATTCTAGGTCTGCAGTGTTTTCCTTTCAAAATTTTAAATACATCATCCCGTTGTCTTCTCTCTTTTTGGTTTTTGAAAAGAAGTTGGCTGTTAATTATATTGACAATGACTTTTCCATGACAAGTGCCTTCTCTCTTGCTGCTTTCAGAATCATACTTTTGTCTTCTAACAATGCAACCAAGATATGTCTAGTTGTGAGTTTCTGAGCTATCTGAGTTGAAGTATGTTGAGCTTCTTGGATGTGTACATTTAGTATCTTCGCCAAATTTGAAAAATATTTTTTCTTAAAATATTCTTTTTGCCTCTTTCTCTCCTCCTTTTGACTCTCCCATTGTGTATATGTTAGTGAGTTTGCTATAGTCTTACGGATCCCAGAGGCTATTTTCATTTTTCTTAATTCTCTTTTGTTTCTGTCCCTCAGACTGAATCATCTCAGTGACAGACAAAGGGTGATTGAAAAATACAGTAAATGTTTAAATTTTTAAAGTGTATTACAGTAAGCCACATTGCCATTAATTCCTCTCAAAATACTCCCTCTTTGAACACCCTTATCTTATTGTTCTTGCCACTTTCTTAAGCAGTGCTGGAAATTCCCTTTGGTGAGTTTCTTTTTCAATCAGGTGTGATCAAAAATACAGTGAATTCTGCTAAGTGCTGTTCAGTGGAAAGGCAGGCTTGTAAAAACATTACAGTGTGTCCCACCCACGTTATCCACTGGATCTGGCATCATGTGACTTCTTCCTCAAAGTAAAAATGACTGTGAAAGGTAAGCATCTTGAATCAATTCAGGACATAAAAGCAGCTAAAGATACTCATGTAAAAGGACTTCCAAAGCAATGGGGAATGTTCTGAGAGGGAATTAACAGCAATCATCTTTTACTGTAGCAAATTTTAAAAATTTAAACATTCACCATATTTTTAGATCACACCCCATATATTCAGGCTTTCTGATAAATTTCTTCTTCTAGTTCAAATCCACTGCTGGCTATCATAGTGAAATTTTAATTTCAATTATTGTATTTTCCAACTTCAGAGTTTCTATTTGGTGCTTTTTATAATTTTGATTTCTTTATTGATATTCTCTATTTGGTGAGATATTTTCACACTTTCCTTAATTTTTTAGAGATGGTTTCCTGAAGTTCTTTGAACATAGGTACAGCAGCTGATTTACAGTCTGTCTAATAAGCTCAACATCTAGGCTTCCTCAGACATTTCTCTTTCTCTCTCCTTCTTTACATATTTTTCATTCTTTCTTTTTGAAAGCAAGACACTTTAATGTAATGTGCAAGATCTGGAAATTATTTTCCTCTTCCCTTTCCACTGTTTGTTGTTCAGCCTGTTGTTGCTTTTGTTTGGCTAATGAGTTTCTAGGGCTAATCCTATGCTGTTTATATTCTTACTTGGGTATGACCATTGCTGGCTCATGTTGTCTAACAAGCATTTTACAGCTCAGCCACCTTCGTTTGCTGCTGTGCAGAGCCTCAAGGTCAGATAGAGCCTGGCATATGTGTGTGGCCTTCTCAGTTCCCAGCAGTACTTTGGAGCTTTTTACAGTCCCCTCTTGTCACCTGATTCAATGACTTTTTTCTTTAAATTTTTTTTTTTGTTTTGGCCTCTTACTAGTCCCAGCTTCAGGTGGATGTAATGTTAAAAGATTTTGGGGGCTGGAGATTTAGCTCAGTGGTTCCAGCACCTGCCTTGCAAGTGCAAGGTCCCGAGTTCTATACCCAGTATCAAAAAAAAGAAAAACTTTTGACAAACACTTTGGAGATAGGGCTATTCACAGAGCATGACTCTAATCAGGCCAAACAGAGACAAGTTGGGTCAAGCAGACAAACGAAGTTTCTCCAAGAAGCGTCCAGCAGGTCACATATGTAGGCACAATTCTCTGGGGACAGGACTTTTTGTGAAGCACCAATCCATTTTGCCCTTCAAATGGGAGCTGTTTCAAGGCCACTGTAGATCAGGGGGAAGCACTACGAGAATAAGTCAAGTTAAAATACCACAAAGTCCACTGCTTATATGATATTCAGCTTTTTTAAAAAAAAAACAAAACAAGTGTTTCTAGAATTGTTGCAGGCTTTGGTTATTTTCAGGAGTTCTGAAAATGTTAATTGACATTTTTTTGGCCAGTGTTCTGATTGTTTTTATGGAGGGGTGGGTTCGGAAGGCTCTGCTCCATCTTTCCAGAAATGTTTCCCCTTTTAGCAATTTATGCCCTCTCTCTTACAATATCAATTTATTCTCTTACTGTCACTCCCACCAAAATACTAGCATACTCTTATTCCTCCCTATTCTAAACAACAACACAAACTCTCTGCTTCCATCTTCTGACTAGTCTGTCTCCTTCCATGTCCAGCAAAACTCCTTAAGAGGCACCTGTACTCTCAGTGGTGTCTCTTGAACCTATTCCAAGCCCACTTTGGGCTATGCCCCACCATTGTACCATGCTGGCCCTGTCACAGTTACCAGTTATGTCCACCTTGCTCTATTCAATGGTCCATATTTTATGGTCCATATTTTATTTGACTGAGCACCAACATTAGACCACATTGATCACTCTTTCCTTCTGGCAGCTTTCTGTCATCCAGGATACAATCTAATCCAGTTTCTGCCCTTCCATTCTGCCTCATCTTATTCATTCATTCTTATCTCCAGGGCCTCTAAATATTGCAGTGCTCAGGGCCTCTAAACATTGAAGTTCCCTAAACTTCCCTTTTCTACTTACACTCACTCCCTGGTGGTTTCATCTATCTCATGACTTTATACCTCTTGTGTGCTGAAGACTTAGCACATTTGTATCTCCAGGAGCTCCCAGACTGTCTAACCTGCTTTAACAGGACAACTAATAAACCTCACTGAGATCTTAGACCTCACTGAGGTTCCGATATTTCCTAGTTCCCTCTACATTACTCCCAAACTTATTTAACAACTTCCTTCAGGTCAGTGCCCAAGCTAAAGTCTTTGAATCATCTCTCACTTCTTTCTCTCTCTCTTTTTAAAATTCTATGTTTATTGTTAATTTGTGCATATCTGCAATAAATAATGTTTATGTTCATCTAAGGGAATAAGTACATACTTAACATCTCTTAGTTCTTTTTATTCCCTTCTCCTGTCTCTAGATCTCTTTACCATTTCTTGCAAAAGATCTTTGTTTCCTATTATCTTTTATTATGCTCTTTAATTTACATGTACTTTGAGTTTGTCATATAAGATAAACTATATATTTCAGTTTGTGTCTCTGATTTATTTCACTTAACATTATGGTCTCAAGGTGCATCCATTTTCCCACAAATGACTCAAGTTTATTCTTCTCTATTTAGAGTAGTACTCCATAGTATATAAATGCCACATTTATTTTCTTTCTTTTTTTTTCTTTCTTTCTTTCTTTCTTTCTTTCTTTCTTTCCTTCCTTTCCTTCCTTCCTTCCTTCCTTTCTGGTACTGGGTATCAAACTCGGATCTTGCACTTGGGAGGCAGGTGCCAGAACCACTGAGCTAAATCCCCAGCCCATACGCCACATTTTCTTTATCCATTCATCTGTTAGTGGACATATAGGCTGCTTCTAAGATTTTTCTATAATGAATTGTGCTCCTATGAACATAGGTATGCATATATCGCTGTGGTAACATTTCTTTAACTCTTTTGGAAAGATACCTATAGTGGGAATAGCTGGATCAAATGGAATTTCCAGTTTTCATTTTTTTGAGAAATAGCCATACTGATTTCCAGAGTGATTATATCAATTTTTATTCCCACCAACAATGGAAAAGGGTTCCTTTTTGGCCCACAACCTTGCCAGCATTTGTTAAGCTTTGATTTTTTTTGATGATAGCCATTCCATCTGGAGTAAGATGGAATCTCAGCCTTGTTTCAGACCTCATTTCTCAGATGGCCTGAGATGTTGAGCATTTTTTCATGTATTTATTGGCCATTTGTACTTCTTCAGAGAAGTGTCTATTCATTTCAGTTGCTCATTTCTTTTTTAATGTGGGGAGGTCTGATTTTTTTTAGTTCTTTGTAAATTCTAGGTATTAGTCCTCTGTCAAAAGAGTAGCCAGGGTCCAGGGATTTAGCTCAGTGGTTTCGCCACCTGCTGCACAAGCACAAGGACCCAAGTTCGATCCCCAGTACCAAAAAAAAAAAAAAAAGTAGCCAAGAAAACATTTTCCCATTCTGTAGGCTGTCTTTTCCATTTATTGATTATTTCCTTTGCTGTGCAGAAGCTTTTTAATTTGATATCTCTTTTGTTGATTTTGATGTTATTGTGCATTTAGGGTTCTATTTAGAAAATTATTTCTTATGCTATGTCTTCAAGAGTTTTACCTATTTTATCTTCGAGCAAGTTAAATGTGTATGTTAATATTTATATCTTTGATCCATTTTGATTTTATTTTAGTGCATGGTGATAAATATGGGTCTAGATTCAATCTTCTGCATGTGTGTAACCAATTTTCACAGTACTATTTCTTAAGGAGGCTAGCTTTCCTCTAGCATATGTTTTGGCCCCTTTGTGAAAGATTAGATGACTTAATGTTGCTGGAATTGTCTTCATCTTCTATTCTTTTCCATTAATCTGGGTGTATGTTTTTGTACCAGTACCAGTCTGTTCTTAATCATTGTAGCTGTGTAGTATAACTTGAAATCTGAGATTATGATGCCTCATGTTTTTGTTGCCCAGGATTGTTTTTGTGATTTTGGGTCTCTTCTGGGTTCATGTGAATTTTAGCAATTTTTTTCTAGTTCTGTGAGGAATGCTGTTGATATTTTGATCTGAACTGCATTTAATCTATATATCAGTTTTGGTACTATAACCATTTTGACAATATTAGTTCTGCCTATCCAGGAACAGGAGATATTTTTCTAATTTCTGATGTCCTCTTTGATCTCTTTTTTTCAGAGTACTGTAGTTTTTTTTAATAGAAGTCTTTCACTTCCTTGGTTAGGTTGATTCCTAAGTATTTAATTTTTCTTGATGCCATTGTGAATGATATTCTTTTCCTAATTTCTTTCTCAGTGAGTTCATTACTGGTGTACAGGAACACTATCGATTTCTGTGTGTTCATTTTGTATCCTGCTACACTGCTAAATTTGGTTATTAATTCTAGAAGTCTTTTGGTAGAATTTTTTGGGTGTTCTATACAAAGAATCATATCATCTCCAAATAATGATAATTTGACTTCTTTTCCTGTATTTATCCTTTTTTATGTCTTTCTCTTGCCTGATTGCTCTGGCTAAGGTTTTGAGTTGAACAGGGATGGTGATAGTGGATATTTTTATCTTATTCCTCATTTTAGAGGGAAAACTTTCAGCTTTTCACATTGGCAGTAAATTTGTCATGAATGACTTTTATCAAATTGAGATAAAAATCCTTCTATACTTATTTTATTTTTATCATGAATGGATATTGGATTTTGTCAAAAGATTTTTCTGCATCTCTTAAGATGATCATGTGAGTTTTGTCCTTGCTTCAATTTATGTGGTATATTACATTTACTGATTGCATATGTTGAACCATCCTTGCATCTTTGGGATGAAGTCTAGTTGATCATGTATTGGAGGGAGATCAATCCTCCGACTACCTAGAAAAGGGGACTGTGAGGGCAAAAGTAAAAAAGATAAGAGACTTTCGTAACTTCAAAGTATATGTGACCTGGGAGGTCAGTGCCTCAGAGTGCAGAAAGAAAAACTCTCCAAGATAGCCATCATTTATTGGGTACATACAATAATTGGAGAGAGCATCAGCTGATCTAGGGGACAGGGATAAACCTAGGACAATGAGGAGCTGATGAAGATCTTAACTCACGAGGTTCTTTGAGGAGGATTGAACAGAGGAGAGGAGGTGGAGAGCATTCTAACAGTAGTGGGTGGGGTGATTTAAATTTGGCAAGGAATTAGTCCCTCCCCAGATGAACCTTTCTCTTTTAAATACTGGGTTCTCAGAGAACCAGGATATCTTCAGCAGATGTAATCTTGCTGGTGAATACCACAGCATCACAGAACCATTGAGGCCTCAGCTGTGACTGGAGGCAAAACAGAGTTATGTTTCCACATGCCATAGCTGGCTCGGGGGCAAGGTACATTGAGCCTCAGACAGCTATAGTCATAATTTAATTATGAAATGATTTTTCCCCAAAATGTATGTAGAAATGCTCCCAACAGTCATGATGTATGTTCTTTTTATAATTTGTTGCATTCTTTTTGCCAGTGTCTCCTTGAAGATTTTGTGTCTATGTTTATTAAAGAGATTGACCTGCTGTGTTTTCTTCAGTTGGGTCTTCATCTGGTTTTAGAATCAGGGTCTTTCCAGAACGACTTCTGGGGTACTTATTCCCTTTCAGTTCCATTAAAAAGTCTGAGGAGTGGGCTGGGGATTCAGCTCAGTGGTTTCGATGCCTGCTGCGCAAGAGCAAGGACCCGAGTCTGATCCCCGGTACCGAACAAAAAGTTTGAGGAGTACTGATGTTAGATTGGCCCTGAAGTTCTTGTTCTTGTTCTTATAGAATTCAGTGGTGAGGGCCTGGGATTTAGCTCAGTCGTGCCGCCGCCTGCCTTGCAAGTGCAAGATCCCGAGTTCAAGCCCCCGGTACAAAAAAAAAAAAAAAGAACTCAGTGGTGAATCCTTGGTTTTTCTTAGTTGTGTGTGTGTGTTGTGGTGTGTTTTTTTTTTCTGCCTCGGTTTCATTGACTTTTTATTTTTTGGGGACCGGGAATTGAATTCCGGACCTTGCGCTTGCGAGACGGGTGTAGTGCCACTGAGCTAAATCCCTGGCCCAATTTCATTGACTTTTATTGGATTAATCAAAGATGTTATGTCTTCTCAGTTCAGTTTTGGTAATTCGTATGTGTCTAGAAATCGGTCTATTTCTTCAATTCTCCAATTTGTTGGCATACAAGTTTTCATAATAGTTAATGATCTCCCGAATTTTGGTGGTCTCTATGTGATTTCACTTTTTTCATTTGTAATTGCATTGATTTGGGGCTTTCCTTTCCTTCTTTTGGTAAGTTTGGCTAAGGGATTGTCTATTTTGTTTATTCTTTTTTTCTTTCTTTCTTTCTTTTCTTTTTTTTGGTACTGGCGATCAGTTGGGACCTTGCACTTGCGAGGCAGGCGCCAGAACCACTGAGCTAAATTCCTGGCCCTATTTTGTTTATTCTTTTGAAGAACCAGCTCTTCAGTTTGCCTGCTCCATCTCAGAATGCCTGCATTAACTGGTATCTCATCTCCAAGCTTCTTCAGTGCACTTGCTTCTCTAATCAGCCATGTTGGAATTTCCTGATTTCTTTCTCTTATCCCAAGCCCAATCCATCACCCAATTCTGTTGGCTCTACTCTTTATATACGCAGGATTCAGTCATTTTTTTATCACCTCACCGTCACCCTGCTGCGTTTTCGGAGCATTCTGTCGAGACTGCAAGACTACAGGAAGAGTGACATGTACCATTCTGTCATGCATGTAAAACAAGACAGTTATTAACAAAAGAAGGAAAGGAAGGAGGGATGATATTTTCTATTAAGGCTAGCAAAGAGAAAACGGCCTATATCCCAGAAAAACCCTGCAGGAGACAAAGTCCCTCCAGTGGTCGTTCAGGATAATGCAAGATAGCTGTTTAATTAATTTCCTGGGAGATATTTCCACCGCTGCCTCATACTTTGTGCGAGGCTAAAGTACGACTGCTCCCCACAATGATGTCCACGTCCTAAACTCCAGAACCTGTGGATATGTTGCCTTATACAGCAAAGGAAACTGTGCAGATGTTGTTAAGTGAAGGATCTTGGGATGGGAGATTATACTGGATTATCTAGGTGAACCCAATGAGATCACAAGATTCCTGGTAAAAGGGAAGCAAAAGGGCCAACGTCAGAAAAAGGATATATAATGATGGAGACAGAGGTTGAAGTGATGCACTTTGAAGATGGAGGAAGGAGCCATGGGTCAAGAGCACAGGCAGTCTGTAGGAGCTGCAACAGGCTGGACACAGCTAACCCCTGAGCTTCCAGAAGGAACCAAGTCTGCTGACACCCAATCTTAGACTTCTGGCCTCCAGGCCTGCAGGAGATTGAATTTCTATTGTTCTAAGTCATTAAGTTGAGCTCAGTCTGTGACAGTAGCCCAGGAAACTAACCTAGACATCTTTTACTTGCCTGAAGGAAGGAACAGTCTTCCGGTGCACTCAGCATAATGCGCAGTTAGAAGGCTCTCCAAGTACAGGGGCAAAATGTGAGTGTTTTACAAACTTCATTGGTGGCACTAAGCTGGACTTTCATCATGGGTTCACTTGAGGATGAGTCCCTTACCATCACAAAATCAAGTTCTAGTCCTTTTCCTTTACAGCCACTGTAAATAGTTGGTGACACTTGGATTGTGACAAGAACTATTTACAGTTTGAAATTTGCATAATAATCCATGACCAGATTACCTCTCTGAATTCAGTTCTCAATTTGTCCTGCTCATGTTCAATCCAATAGGAAACAAATGTCTTACAGAGAAATAAAACTGTTCAGCCTTCCCAGGAGCATTTGACAACTGAACCCCATCTAATAAAATCTTTAATTGAGACCTTGCCTTCAGTCGTATTGAGGGAATTGTTCAATCCACCAAATTGAAGGGGAAGTTTATATTACTATTTCTGCCTTAGGTCAGACTGCTGTAACAGAGTACTACAGGCTAGATGATTCAAACAGTAAGTTTTGAGAGGTTGAAGTTCTGAGAATAGGGGGTTAGCATGGGCAGATTCTGCTGAGGGATCTCTTCCTGCTATCAGATAGCCACCTTCTCATACCCTCTGGTAGAGAGGTCTATTTTCTTCATCCTGTTAGAAGAGTAATGATCTCAGTCATGAGACTCCACCTTCCTGATCTAATTACTGCCCACACGCCCTGCCTCCTAGTACCATCATTTTGGGGATTTACCATATGAATTTTGTGTGGTGGATGCAAACATTCAGACCTCAGCAGTTACCCTGTGTCCCAAGTCTTAGTAGACCACATACAAAGGAAGGACACAGTTGCTCTCTGTGCATACCTTATAGCAACACAACTCCTCAGTCGGCTTGATGCAATAAATGTGCCCACCAGCAGGGTCTCCCATGATTTCCCTGTCTCCAGTGAGGTAACTCAGAGCTTCACACTGACCCAGGTCTCCCAGCCCTGCCCTTAGCTTCAGTACCTGAGGGCACCAATACTTCCAAAGCTAAGTCCTGAGCCCCAGGGTGCTGCTGGCCTTGGCAGGAGAGTGGGCTGTGGCAAAGTGACTCTGCTAGAGCAGTGTCAGCATTCAACGCATTTGCTGCAGGCTCCATATCGGTGCAGGCTGGTCTTGACTGAGCTGCAAGGGATCCATCGACAGATGGAAGGACGGACGGACAGACAGACTCACCATGCTGCACTCCCACAGTCCTCCACCACTTGCTCAGTGGGCTCCCACCGCCCATGCTGTTCAGCCCAAGTCTGATGGTGTTGTGGCCATGACTTTCAAGAATTTTCTCCTTTTTGCAGGACTCATGGTTAAAGTACCTGTCGGACTATATTTTTCTCGTAAATTACTTCTTTTCCAAAGTCTGTTGTTAATGTCCCCTGAAGACAGCAGTGCTGGCAATTTTTGTCTTCATAGCGTGGAAAGAGGGTTTGCCTCAGTGACGGGAAAACAAAAATGAATAGAGCAGCTTCAAGAGCTGCAAACGCCTTTTAGTCCTTATTTACACTTTCGGTTTCTCACACTAGAGAAACTATTTGGTATTTACACATGTGTGTCCTATTTATTTCACTTAAGAGTATGTAAAGGTGCATATCTACAGTGATGAATGTCATTATATTGTACACCTAAAATGTACCAATAAAAGGATATATATATATATATATATAAAAGAGCTGCAAATGCTGGGGGGTGGGGAAGTACCTACAGGGTTTGTTTTCTTTCTTTTTTGTTCGTATTAAATGTGCTTTTCTTTTTCTTTAAAGGGGAGGGGAATTAAATATTTGCGGCAGCTAAGACTTCAGTAAAAATGCGGGTTGCGGGGAGGACTGACATTTTTGACCGCCTGTTACATGCCAAGTGCTTTTCATTAAGAACATAATGTTTTTGACTGAGGGTTGTGTTTGACTGATGTAAATATTTATGCCTAAATAGGATGCTAGGATGAAAGTAACACTGTAATTAGTAGGAGTAGAACTTACTTCATACCAATATGTGTCGTGTTTTAATTTTTATGGCTTGGCTCAAGCAACAATTTTCAGAATGCAGTGGCTATGCTGTGTGAATGTGCTTGGCAGAGAATACAGATGAAAATGAAAATACCTAATTCCCTGTGTCATGTTTGTTTAGCCTCATTGATGCTAGTCATAGAGATGTGGATGTGCTGTTATTGCTTTCTAACTCTGCCTACTACATGGCCTATTATGATGGTGAAGTGGATAAAGTAAACCAGTATCAATGACAAAGTCTAGAAAACCTGGAAAAAATAGAAATAGGCCCTGAACCCACTCTTTTTGGTAAGTGAAAGTTTTCCTGCATGCGACTGCACTACAGATATAAAGAAGCAAGTGGTTATTTCCACACACTGAGAGCTGTACCACGTAATCCAGAAGAAAAAGGAAAAGACCCTCTTCAGTGCATTGCAGAGATGTTGCAGATCACTAAGCAAACTGTAGGACTGGATGGGCCCATAATCGAGAGAAAACTCGAGAGGAAGAGCAGTAAATCTCATGAAGGAATCATTGGTATCAGATCTCAAAACCAAGCCTCTTTGGCCCAGGGGAAGAATTTTTTTTTTTTTCTTTGGTACCAGGGATTGAACTCGGGACCTTGCGCTTGCAAGGCAGGCGGCGGAACCACTGAGCTAAATCCCTGGCCCTGGGAAGAATTTTTTAATGAGCAAATTTTCCTCTCTAAATCAAAAAGTGAAACAGACCAAATCCAATGTAAATATTGGCAACCTATGAAAATTAGGAAACTTTACAAAACCTGCAATGAAAGTTAATTTTCTAAAACTAAACTTAAAAGTCAACCTTTGGAAATCAGATAGTAGTCTTGAGACTATAGAAAACTCAGGAGTGATGGATAATAAGGTCCAGGCAGAGTCTGATAAGGACATGTCTTCAGATGACTCATACCACTCTGATGAATTCCTTAACAAAAGCCAGACGAAGAAAAGCAGCTAGCTAATTCTTTAGAGAGTGTAGGGCCAATCAATTATGTTCTTCCTAGTTGTGGTATTATTGCTTCAGCACCTTGATCAGGCAGATGATTTCAGTCTATTAGCAGCACTGATATTAGCATCATCCTCCTTCAGAGGTCACTGTTGCTCATGGAAGTGGGCTTGGAAGAGGCCAGGAGTCTCCTTTGAATAAGAGCCCTTCTGACAACATACACATATTGACTGGCTTTGATAAGCCTATGGATATTTACTGCCACAGACTTGTCCAAGATGCACAAAACAAAATGACTGAGCCATCAGAGACCAAGTCTGTGTTTCAGCAAGCTAGTGAGGAAGGAAATCAAATGACCAATCAAGTCTCTAATGAAGAAACTCAATCAGAATCAACAGAACAGACACCTTCTCGGCCATCTCATTTAGGTGTATCTTCTGGGACAGGCCCCCAGTTTTTGTCAGTTGAACCAGTTCACTCAGTTGTATCTCAAAAGACTCCCAACTCTGGTCTTAGCATGGAACTTGAGGCAGGGTGTCGTGTAACTCCTTCCCCTTCTGAGAGCAGGAGAAGCAGAGCAGTCTCTCCCTTTGCAAAGATTCGCAGCCTCATGGTCCAGGTTGCTAGTATTACCCAAGCTGGGTTCACCCATGGGATAAACCTGGCAGTAGCCAAAGTCCAGAAGAGTCCTGCAAGGGCCGGGGATTTAGCTCGGTGGTTCCGCCACCTGCCTCACAAGTGGAAGGACCTGAGTTCAATCTCCGGTACTGAAAAAAAAAAAGAGTCCTGCAGAACCTGAAGTAGTTAATGAAGTCCAACAAAATGAACTTAAAAATATGTTTACACAATGCCAAAATGAATAATCCAGATTTAGATTTTAGCCACAAAGAATCTTGTGGGTTTTATTCAAAAATGTTTTCACAAGGGCCAGGGATTTAGCTCAGTGGTTTCACTGCCTGCTGCGCAAGTGCAAGGACCCGAGTTCGATCCCCAGTACCAAAAAAAAAAAAAATGTTTTCACATATTAGGTTATTTTAACTTGTATTGTTTGAATCTAGGGATCACCAATTCTGGTTATTGGGAAGGGTTTTCAGAGGAGGCTGAATTTGAATAGATTTCCAGATTTGAGAGCCAAGACTCTAGGTGTGTCATCTTACATTGTGTAGACCTGAGTAGCATATACACTACAAAACTACAGAGCAGTTTATTCATTTGAAAGTAATTCAGGAACAGGTCATTTTGGTATAGAACCTGAAGTGGGTTTTTTGCGGGGAAGGGGTGATGAAGTATAGGAAGTAGACACAAGGAATGGACATGGGCCCATTTGAGAGTAACATTTTTGCCAGTTCATTCCTGTTTATTACCTCTACAAGGTACCATTTAGTTTAGTGAACTTAGTATGGAGAAGCATATGAATATCAAAAATTTTGATGGCTTAACCATTCCCTATGAAGAGTTGAGGATTACTGATGCTATAGCTAAAAATTCACTTGATCCTAACTTGCCCCATATTCTACTTGAACAAATCATTCTGCCACCTGTGGTCTTCAAAATTGAGACACGCTGACTTGCCTGTCATAAAGTAAAACCAGTGCATCAAATATATCTGGCGGTACCCATTTTATCTTGCTTTATCTTTATCTTTAAAGAATGTATTGGCTACTAGAAATTCTGAAAGTCTTTAAGTTTTAACTTTTCCAGGACATCCCTCAACATCTAGTGCACACTACCCCAAGTTGTGAAAATTTGGTTTGAAACACTGTTGTGTGAAAACTGGTTTTACAATGATAATCCTGACCATGGAGAGCCAGAGCCTCCTTATAACCAACCCACACAGGAAGAAAGCTGCACAGCACAGTCCAGCAAGTATTGGTTTCTCTGATATCTTTAGAGCCTTACTCTGTCGAAGTGATTCTCAGCTGAACATTACGTCTGCTGTAACTTTGATAAACATTCCGTTTTTGTTATTTATTAGTGGTATTTTCTTGATGTGTCAAATCTTGTGACTATTAAACTACTAGTAATTTTTTTAAAAAGTGATTCTGCTGGTGTGGGCCTCACCCCATTAGCCGTGGTGCTCAGATCCATCTGTGCCCCGTTCCTGCATATTCATCCTGCTTTTGGCCACTTGACTCCAAGTCCAGCTGGACCTGTAGTTCCAAAGAAGGAAATCCTTCCTGTGAAACCTCATGAACAGATAGAGCCCCCAAGGAGCTGTGATGGAGAAGAAATGCTCATCTATCCCCTGACCCCAGGTTCTTTACAGACACCACCTCCCAATGACCCACTGCACTCAGGAAGGCAAACTTTTATTCTTTTATTCTTTTATTCTTTCCTCAACTTACCTGGCCTAAAGGCACCTGTGGACTTTGAGAGTCCTGATGCTCTGGCTACACCCCTGGCCTATTACCTGGAACTTCTGGGGCTATGGGGGACAAAAGTCTTTTATGCGTCCCAAGGATTTTCCATGGCTGAGATAGTCCTCAAAGATGATCCAGGGCCCAGACTAAAAGTAATAGTGGAACTGTTAATACAGTTTCTTTCCTTTTTTGCTGATATAGTTTCTTAAATTTTATTTTGTGTAAAATGAAATACAGTAGAAAGCTAAGTTGGATTTAAAAACTGGACAACATGACTTAACTGAGAAGGAGCTTCCAGGAAGAAGTCTATACATCATCTGGATGGCAAGTCCAGCAGCACCTGTACCTATGGTGGTGGATGACAGCTGCCCTGTGGGCAGTGCCATGTCCTTAGATACCCCAGGGCTGGATCTAGGTTTGTGGGACCTGAAGGTTTTGCAATTTAAGAGATCTTTTTTTAAAAGAAGCATAAAACTATAAATGAAAAATTTGGGCACAAAAGTAAATGTTTGTTTAGAAGGGGCCTGTTGAAGGGGAACCCTGAACCTTAAATTTTATGACAAATGATTTTTCCAATGAGACACAAAAATCTATAGGCTAGGGCCGGGGATTTAGCCCAGTGGTTCCGTCACCTGCCTCGCAAGCGCAAGGACCTGAGTTTGATCCCTTGTACCAAAAAAAAAAAAAAGAATAAACTGCCCTGGATTAGAAATAAGTGAAGCTATAAAAAATTATGGACTACCAAGTACGACATGTGAGAGTCATTTTGGCAGAAACCTGATGTAGGCTTTGACTACAGAGTGTAATTGTTGGTGGGCACACAATTCTAATATGTTTAATTCCCTGTATTTTAAATCTGAAGTAAGCTGCAGTAAGTGTTGTACGTTTATCAAACTCATCATTTGGTTCCTTTTGACATAATCTTTGCAAGATGAGAAAGCCAGGGAAGCAGGCTTCAGCATATAAGTGTTTTTTTCTGGATTATTAGTAAACATAACCCTCAAATGTTTAAATATCTTAAAATATAGAAGAGAAATGAATAATAGCATTCTTGTAGGATCAAGAGTTGATACAGATCAAGATGGCTGACCCCAGGCTCCCAGTGAGTCCAAACAGTTATCACCTTATAAAAGGTGATAAATCCAAAGTAGCATTGTTAGCATTGTTTCCAGGGTCCAAAATCAGTTGAAATCCTTACAACAGCTTGGAAATTCAAACACATTACCAACGTAGAATAGAGGCAGATAACAAAGATGAAAAATAAGCCTTCTTTATTCAAGCCAATGTTATAATGAGAGGTATGCACCTAAACAGAACCCAGTGGGCAAACAAGACAACTGGTTTCCTCATCCCTTATCCCAGACCTTTTCTCTGCTATAGGCTTAAAAGAGCACAGCTAGGGAGACCTAAAACTCTCCCTGTGCTCCCTGTAGCAGACTGGCCTACCAAGGTGCCTTCCCTGGCCCACAGTGCCCTCTGAGAGTTCCTTTCATGTGCTGGGTCACAGCAGGATTTCTATTCTCTTTTCACATATTCAGATATGTCCAATAACTACAAATGAAGTGCCACCTTTTCTCTTTCGTGAACAAGAAGTTAAAGCTTTTCTCTTTTAAATAGACTAAAGGACTTTGTCAAGCTGCACTTAGAAATGTCAAATGGGAATTAAACTACATTTGTAATTTCTTCCAAAGTAAAATTTTTTCAATGTTATAAGCTGTGTTGTTTAGCTTTCCTGTCAGTAGGACAAAATACCCGACACCCACAAATTAAAGGAGGAAAGGCTTGTTTGGCTCACAGGTTCAGAGGTTTCAGTCCATAGTAGGCTGGCTCTAAGGCAAAAAGAACATGGTGGAAGAGTGTAGCAGAGGAAAGCTCCTCCACTCATGGAAGCCAGGAAGCAGAGAGAAAGAGAGCCAGAGCAGAGATAATACTCTCCAAAGCTACATCCCCAGTGACCTACCTCCTCCAAGCACATTCATCTATGAGCTCATTACAGGATTAATCCACTGATGAATACAGTATCCTCATGGTCCAGTCACCTTCTTAAAGCCATGCTTTTGAACACATAAGCCTTTGGAGGGTCATTTTAGATCTAAGCCATTACAGGAGCAATAGTTTTTGTTGTTGTTGTTGTTGCTGTTTACCAGAAAAAGGCAAAAATTCATAAAACTCCTTGTCTGTCAGGCTCTGGTATGCTTCAAGGTGACATTTGTACAATTGTTGATAGAAACATCCCTCCTCCCAGGCACCTCACCCAGCTCTCAGCTTTGCACAATCTAAAGTTGAGTAAGTAAATGGGAAGGTAGCACAATACAGAAGGAATAATTCCTGCCATAGTGTTTGCTCTGAGGGTCACATGAAATCAAGAAGAAAATGCACTTCCTGAACTGTTAAACATTAGGAATCTTGGAAATGGCACTTTTAAAGGGAGTTTCTGCATTTTCCCTCAGATTTAGTTAATGTGGGAAATCTAAAAGGAAGTCACTACAATTCAATTTCAAACAAAAATCAAGATTTAATTTAAGGATAACTGAAATCCCAGGACCATTTGTAGGCTATTTAAATAACCATCACATACCTGGATGCCAGCTGGTCACAGCACTACACACCTAGTCAAAGAACTGGGGAGAGGGCTTTCTTCCTTTCAAAGACCATATCTATAGTAGAAATTTGGGCTTGCGTTAAAACTTTGTCAGGGATGGAGATTGTACTTTTTTGCCCTGGATCGAATTAGACCTGGGAGTATTTATAACCTGCAAAAGGAGAGTTTATACATGTATTCAGTGGTCCCATCTCAGTAATGAGGTAGTAACTATAACCTGGAGTCTCCAGCTTTCTCAGCCTATGGATATGTATATCCATATACATAAATGTGTGTATACATATGATATATATATAAAAATTTTGCAGGAAGAATGGAGAGAAGGAAAAGCGTTTTAACTTTTCTTTCAGGTGGCTACAGGTATAAACCTGTTAGAGAGGAAAATCTGAGGCAGGGAAGGAAAGACCCAAAGAAAGAGTAACTTTGTCTACTCATTTATTTGTTCATTTGCTCTCCAAATTCTAAGTTAGAGACTAGGCTAAGTTGGTACTTGAGATCAAAGCTCAGTGTTAGAGCTTTCTGTTGGCATGATAAAACTGTGATTTTCAGAACATTCTCTCCAAAAAGGGCATGTTGTGAAGATCTGCATGCCATATTGTATAAATTAAAGGCCAAGTTTTAAAGGGCTAGGAGTGTAGCTCAGTGGTAGGGCACTTGCCCAGCACACATAAAGCCCTGGATTTGATCCCCAGCACCTCAGAAAGAAATGTCAGGGGCTGGGGATTTATCTCAGTGGTTCCACCACCTGCCTTGAAAGCACAAGGTCCAGAGTTCGATCCCTGGTACAAAAAAAAAAAAAAAGGAAATGCCAAATGTTAAAAAAGAAAACCTAGCATGAAACTGATAACAATGGTTCCATTCAGACACATGGCAGCCAAACTGTATCACTAGTGGGAAAAACAATGGCTAAAAATAATTCTAGTAACAGAGAGAACACCCTGTCCAGAAAGCCAGACATGACAATACAAGACAAAAAGCCAGAATTGCATACTGAACATCAGCGCTAGCCACAGCCATATTTGCGCTGACTGCATGATGTTCTTATTGACCTTTGTAAATATTAGTGCAAACACCAATCTCTTACATCTTGACACTCTCCCAAGCTCTTTGAATTAAAAAACCTTTGGGATGCTGTAGGTAGATTTTACCAAATTCAAGAAAATTGCAGCAGATTTTATTAATTCATTAAGATGACTTTCTTCAACATAGAGTTAAGATATTACATGATTGCCAAAAATCAGGAGGTCTAGTAAAAAATAAAAGTTAAAATGGTTTTGGTGCTGTTGCTGCTGATATTGTTACTTTTGAGGGCAAGGGGTAAAGATGGTAGTCATTAGACAATTAGAGTTTTCTTATAGTAGTGGTTAAAAAACTCAGTGGGCTTGATTCCATCTGTTCGATTCCAACTGTCTGAAATGCCCACTGAACTCTGTCCAGGTTGACACCTCTAGATTCTGTGATAAAAATGCCACCCTGGAAACTATTCAGTCAAGAAGTAGTGCTGAGTCCAGGGGCAGCTGGCATCCTGATGATAAGAGTAGTTCTGTTTCTGCATATTATGGATTGAGTCCCAGTCCAGCTACCAAAACTGTGCAGAAGGAAGGTCTGGGAACTACGGCCTCACGCTGATTGCTGCTTTCCAGCTCTGTCACTAGTGAGCCACTGCAAACTGCAAACTCCCAGATGCTAAAAGTCCTTTCCTGAAGCGAATAGAATTAATATGAGAAAATGAAAAAATGGAAACAAAGTCTTTGTAAATGGGGAGGGATGGAGGGGTTGAAGGGAGGGCAGGGGAAGGGGGAAAAATAAGAACCAAGATAGATTAGGTAAAGGTGCAAATTTCCAAGGATGAATGCCATTATATTGTATACCTAAAATGTATCAATGATTGAAATGAATAATTGATAATCCAAAATATGAAGAAAAGGACCAAAGGGGTAGGGGAAGTGGAGGGGAAAGGAAAGAAGGGAAAGGAAAAATGATGAGAAATGGAAAAAATGGAAACAAAGTAGTTGTAAATAGGGAAGGGTGGAGGGCGTGAAGGGAGGGCAGGGGAAGGGGGAAAAAATAAGAACCAAGATACATCATGAAAAGGTACAAGTTCCCAATGAGAAATGTAAATGTGTTGTATACCTAAAATGTACCAATAAAAGAATTTAAAAAAATAAATAAAAGACCTTTCCTGTGACATGACCAGTATCTTGGGCCATAGAGACTGGCCATGGGAGTTCCACCAGCTCTGCAGCCCATCTGAGGAAAAGCTCCAGAGGGCCCACCGTGCCCACACCCTGTACCAGCAGTCTGCCATGCTGAGTGCCACGTGACCTGCCTCATAACCCAAACACAGCCATCAGTACATAGGCCAGTGGCCCCAAGAGAGCCTGGAACAAGTAATCTGCCAAGCAGGGGAGCTTTATTCCTAACGGTGACTTGCTAAACCAATCAAGCGCCGCTTAGGAGAAATCGCACCCTCAGACCCACAAAATGACTCTCTCATTATTGAAGTAGAAAATGGAATCAGAATCACAGGCAGCAAGAAGCAAAGACCTTACTGGCATGGGCTTCTCCGTAGCTGACAGTCATCAGGGAGCAGGCACAATGCCCAACACTAAGAAATTAAAAGAGAAAAGGTTTATTTTGGCTCATGTTTCAATCCATAGTTGGTGGTCTCCAAGCATAAAACAGTATGGCAAAAGAAAAACTGTTCACATTGTGGTGACAGGAAGGGAGATATACCCTTCTAGGCTCCGCCTCCAGGGACCAAATCTTTCTACCAGTCCCAACGTCCTGACAGCCCAGCCAAAAGGGCTCATGCTCTCATAGGTAGGGCTTTTTGAAGTTGAATGAATCATGGGAGCGATATAACTGAATTTGCTGTTAAGAAGTAGGGCCTGGTCGGATCAGGCAGGTTACTGGGTGCCTAATCTGGAAGGATTTATCTCCCTCCCTGGCTCCTCCCTTCTCCCTCTGCTTCCTGATGCCATAACATGAGTAGCTTTCCTGTCAGGCCCTTCCATCATGCTGTTTCTGTCTTGGATCCAGGTGACCAGGGACTGTAACCATGAGCCAAAATAAAATTACTCCTTTAAGTTGTGGGTGTCCCAGCAACAAAAAAGTGACTAAGACATCTGATTTTATTGTACTTTGCAGATACCATGTTTTTACAAATTGAAGGTTTGTGGCTACCCTGCATCCAGCAAGCCTGTCTGTGTCATTTTTCCAACAGCTCAGTTGATAACAATTTTTAGCAATAAAATATTTTTAAATTGAAGTGTGTATTTTTCTAGACTTAATGCTATTGCACAATTAATAGACTATAGTATAGACATAGTGTAGTGTAAACAGAATTTATGCCTTGGGAAATCAAAAAAAAGTTCATATGACCACTTCATTGTAATAGCTGCTTTATTACAGGGATCTAGAACACAACATATCTCTGACCTATGCCTGTGCTGGCTTTTGAAAGGTCCATGAGTTACACCAGTGAGGTCCTACAGGTCAAAGGGTATGTGAGCATTTGGGGCTGGAGCATTCGATTGGCTGATGCCATGGGAATGAATACAGAGCCAACTAGAATCCTGTAGACCTGGAGGGGTGAGGAGAGCTTAGCAATTTCTAAGGCTAGGCAAGCATAGTTGTTCCTAATCTCCCAACACTGTGCTTTCTTCTTTTTACCATCCTAATTAGCAATTATTCTCTAAGACACTCACCAGCTACTTCTCTGCATCCGGGTATCTGTAGAAAAACCATGCTTCCCGGAGTAGTTTCAGTTACCAAAAAAATTCTTCCAAAGTGGTAGGTGTTCCTATTCCCTGCGTGCTTAAAATGGGTTTATTACAACTCAGTGGAATTCTGGAGATTAAATTTTGTCTCACGCTGGGAACTGAAAATCACAGCAATTGAAAGAATGAACTAATGTTTTTCGAGTGGTTCAATAATGTTTGTATTCCCTAAATTCTACGAATATGTTCATATCATTCCTCTTTCAGAAGCTTCCAACTGCGGGTTACCCATCCCCGTACCTCACTGTTTTCTCTCTTAATGTCCTCGTCCTCTCTATTCCAGCAGAGAAGAGAAACATATTCATCTAGCCCCTTACACTAAAATCAGACTTAATTACTACGGAACATCTTACAGTGAACCCTTGGCCAAGAAACAGACACGCAGGGCCATCTGCTGGAGATGCAGAGCTGTGCATGCTCACAAATACTAGCTCACTGACCTGGGGCACAAGCTGTCAGGCCTGGAAAGGTGTGAGCAACAGAGCTGGCCTGGCAGGCCTTCCAGTTTACAGCTTGGCCACTTACCACGACGGTGCGTCAGCACTTACAAAGCCCTTACTCAGTGCCAGGTATGAGAGGGGGCCAGGTATTGTAGGTGTATATTTTATATCTTTTGAAGGGGGCAGGACCTAAAAAGTTCTACCTTTTGAAAACACATTTCCAGATAAATGCTTTCCAAATGAAGGCCAAAATTCGTTTTTTCTTAACGTGTATTCAGATTCATGGGGGAAATATTTTCACTAACTTTTCTCAGATGATTGTAAGTATCAAAGCACACCAAACTGGAACGCAGTGCAGCTCACAGAAAGTGCTTTCCTCGGATTCTGCTTGTCATGTGCGCGTGGGCTCCCCGATTTTAGGCTTCAGAGATGCACTGAAGGCGATTCCTGTAACCCCGCCGTCGAAGCAAGAGGCCTCCGGAGGTCCCGGGAACGGGAGGTGAGGCACGACTCCAGGCCCGCCAACTGCTCCAGAGCGAACCGCCTCCCCGCCCTCACAGCTCGAAGCTCCGCCCTCATCCAGCCCCTTGCTAGAGAAGGGCCGACCCAGCAGAGGATTTGTGGGCGGGGGCGCCCCAGCAGGAGGGGCGGGGCGATGCCCGCCCTCCGGACCAGGCGGGTGACTGGTGGGCGGGGCGGGGCGGGGCGGGGCACGTGGTACGGAACCCGTGCGGCGCTGGCGGTGAGTAAGCTGGCTTCTCCCGGGCCTTCCTCTTCGGGTGGCTTCCCGGGTCGGGGAGCGGCGGGCGGAAGGAAATCGATCGCATTGCTTCTCGAGGTTGCTCTGGCTCCCGGCCCTAGTCAGGCGGGAACAATGGAGGCCGGGCTGTTCCTCAGCGCGCTCTGAGCGCCACAAGGCCTCATGCAGTCAACCTGGGAGGACGCTGCTCTTGGGGGGGCGGGGGGGGAACCTCTCCCTTCCTGGGACTGAGGGTGCCTGGTATTAGTGGGGCCGCAGGAATCAGAGGGCTGATCAGTCCTTACTCCCTCCCCCTAGAGAGGCCTGCGGAGGACGTAGCCTCTCTCCAGACACGCCTTGGACTCGAAGGACCCCGGGCAAGGTCCAGCTGGCTCCGGCTCTTAAGGCCACAGGTTGCCTGTGGGAAGCAGCCGAGGAGAAAGTGCAAAGATTGCTCTAGCCGCTCGCCCATTCATCCTATTAGCCTGTTTCATTATCTGTATCGATACTTGGTCCTCTGCACTAAGGTCTTCGAGACCCTGGACTCCCCGCACAGGAGTCACTAAGCAGCCACCACTACCACAATTGGTTTCTAGTGTAGACTTGGTGTAAGGAGACAGGTAATTATCATGAAATCTATTATTGATAACCTGTGGTGTCCTCGTTTGCAGGGAGGAGTGGCAAAAGGTAGTTTCATAGTGTGTTAGGCTGAAGTTTTTTAGAATGGGCAAATAGGAGATTCCTGTTCCTAGTGGTTTTTACTCAGACTTGGAGCCTTAGTTTATTTATTTAATATGTACCTTGAACTATCAAGGGACAAAGACTCAGATCTTCAGAAATGAAAGAATCACTGTGTATTGCTGCCTAGTTCCAGGGGCTACACTTTATTTCTCCAGCCTCTTTTTAAGTTATGTTTTCACCATAAACTTTAGATTTCAGGAGGGGAACAAGGCTGTCATCTGTTTGAAGGGATATTATTTGCTTTTGTTTGATTCAACCATAGAGCTTTACCTTAATAAATGGGCTTCACCAGAATACATAAGAATGGCTTTAGGTGATGGCTTTGGTTCTGAGGGAGATGAAACAAGAGTCATCCAGCACTGTAAGTGGGAGGTAGAAAATGGAGCCTGGCCTAACCTGGCTTTAACCAGACAAAACAGTTATTAGAAGGAGATGCTTTGAGCACAACTCTAGTGGCTTTGAGGATAAGTAAACAGTCATCTCTGCCTAAACTCCTTGGTAAAAGTTGCAACTTAGATATAATTTAGATCTTTGACTAGAAGGTCGTGGTTGACTTGGCTACAAAAAAAAGTCATAATATGAATGAAAATATATCACAATGAGTTTGAGATTTGGCTTTTAATGACCAGGAATCCACATAAGAAGCCCCCAGTGTACAGTCCTGCTGAATAGGCTTCATCCAATGTAAATGGATGTAAAAGGATAGTTTCCCAATGTTCATTTCTTGTGACAGATGGGTAAATTTTTTTTTTTTTGGTGCGGGGGGGATCGAACTCAGGACCTTGAGCTTTCGAGGCAGGTGGCAGAACTACTGAGCTAAATCCCTGGCCCAGATGGGTGAAATTTGACTTAGTAATACCCATAAAATGCCTCAACAGTGTTCATAGACTGCATCTTCCTTGTAGCCCTTTGGAATGAGTTCCTTAGAGGCAGTGTGAGTCAGGCAGGCCAGGAGGTATGGAAATATTCCATGCTCTGTGGCTGTGTTTGAAGAAGAGGAAGAGGGATGAGATGAGTAACCCTGAGAAATTAGTTTGATCTCCCACTCATACAAATATTACATTTGATACAGTGCCGGGTGATTTCATCACATGGTGCTCCTCCTGCAACACCACTACCACCTTCATGTCTCAATGAATCAAGTTACCCTCTCAGCTTCGAAACCCTTCTGCAGTCCTATACCATGGAAAAAAATGCTCTAACTACAGTGTCTGTATGCAGCCCTTTGGCACCCACTTCAGAATCATATTGCTGTGGTGCAGGATATCATCACTTCATGTCACCTCAGGATGAAGTTGCTCAGACAACTTAGCTCTTTCCACTTCTGCTTAAGGCTGAGTCTTGGCCCTTTAAGAAAGGAGAGAGAACCAGTTTTGAAAGTCTCAATGTCAGGATCATTTCAATTTCATACTCATTTTGATTTTTAAAAGCAGTCCCCTGATTTACTTATCCCTGATTTACTGTATAAGACAGTAGGAGTTGTAGGGTGTAAGACATGGAAGTTGGAAGTTAGAAAATGTGCCTAGAAGCCTGCCAACAATGTAAATATACTTTTTAATTTATTTTAAATGTGTGTTTTAAACTGATATCTAAAAACATAAACATTGTATGTAATTATGGTTTATCATGTGATGTTTGATAAGTATGTACATTGTATAATGCTCAAATCAGGGTAAATGTATGTCTCCTCAAACACTGATCATTTCTTTATAGTAGAACATTCAGAATCCTTTCTTCTGGCTTTCTGAAACATACTGTATGTTTCCCATAGTCACCCTGCTGTACAATGGGGCTTTCTTCATCTCAGATCCTTGTGGAGATTAAATACAGTACATGGCCCTTTGGCAGTTTCCAGGCTCAGGTCATCTTTCTTAAACCGAATTCATTCATCTAAATTTTGGGGACCCTCTTGGCTGTATTGTATAGATGGCCCTTCTGCAAAAATGAGTTTTCTGTGTGTGTTAATTGGTATTATTGGGAAGAAGCTGCTTGTAATTTTTGTCAGATTGTCAACAACTGAGGCGTTTCTTTCAGTTACCTGCTGTTGGACACACAATTATGTATAAATTTCTTTTGGAGAAAAGCAATGAAGATCAATCTCTGCTACTAACTGGTTCCTGGAGCTCTTAGCCCTGAAACCAGTCGCTTCCCGGAGAGTCCTGTAACCCGTGTTGCAATCTGACAGGGAGGGTGGAGGCGGGCTGTACGATTCTCATCTCCACAAGTTCCTCTCGCCAGTCAGTCACCCTTGGCCCCTACTGCAGGCAGGACAAACAGATTCCACTCCCTTGCAGGGATCTTCAGGGTCTGCTGTCTGCTTGAAAGATGTCAGCTCTCAGAACCCTGTTTCAGTATATTGATGAAAACCAGGACCGCTACATTAAGGTAAGGGAATATTTCCTTCTAAGCCAAAGTGAAATTTGGTCTTATTCTGTAGGGCTCAGAGGCACTTTCAAGAAATTAAGATGAATTACACCATTTAAAGCAAGTATTAGAAATGTTACCTAGCCTTCTCATTACAGTGTAGGTTACACTTTTGGCATTTGACAAAGTGTTAATATCTATTCTTAGAAATAAAAAGACTAAAAAAAAGAAATAGACTAATACAAGATTGTTATTTAATCTCCATCTATGATTTCTTGTGACAGTTACAGATTAAAGAAATAGTTTATATTTAGCAGTTCTAAGTGACTCAGTAATGTTACTTATTTTTTTGTTTGTTTGGTTTTTTCTGGTACGAGGGATCTAACTCGGGTCCTTGCGCTTGCACAGCAGGCAGTGAAACCACTGAGCTAAATCCCCGCCCCAGTAACGTTACTTATTAATGTATGATGTAACTTAATCATACTGTAATTCTTTTTTTTATACTGTAATTCTTGATAGACACATTTCAGACAAAATCTTTAGCCTCCTCGTTCTAAAAATTATACTCTAAAAAAATGTAACTATTTTCAGTATAACAAGCAATTTGGAGGGGCCGGGGATTTAGCTTAGTGGTTCCACCGCCTGCCTTGCAAGCGGAAGGACCCGAGTTCGATACCCAGTACCAAAACAAAAACAAAAACAAAAAACAAGCAATTTGGACTGTGACACCATTAAGTACTTTATATATCTTTTCAGTTGCAGTTTTGTTAGTTCACATATAAACTCACTTATGCAACTCTGTACATTTTATATTCACATCATCCTTAGTGGTTAAAAAATACACACTCTGGGCCTCAGATTTAGCTCAGCAGCACTACATCTACCTTGGAAGTGCAAGGTCCTGAGTTCAATCCCCAGTACCAAAAAAAAAAAAAAAAATACACACGTTTTTCTGTTCTGCTCTAGTTTCTGGTACAGGGTCATTACAAACAGTTTTAAACTCTAAATCAAAAGCAAATATGAAGAGTTTCATCTTTACAGCTAGTAAGAGTGTTCGGGCACAGGTTGTAAGTCAGGCTAATAAGCCAGAAACATGGCAGAATTGTGTGTCTTTCTTCCCTTAAGGAGCAGGTTTTCAGATCCTTTTTTACTTGCTGTCCCCAAATAGAAACTTGCAAAATGGGTGGCCATCCAGAGTGTGTCAGCCTGGCCGGAGAAAAGAGGCGAGATCAGAAGGATGATGGAGGTTGCTGCGGCAGATATCCAGCAGCTGGGAGGCTCTGTGGAACTGGTGGACATTGGGAAACAGAAGGTATGACATGGCATTCCTCGCCTGGCCTGACAACAAGCAGCAGCTTCTGCCTGGGAGCTGATAGGGCTGACTCTGCAGGTTCTTGGAGGAGCTTTTGCTTCAGATTCTCAGCTCATCTTTAAAACAAGCAAGAGAGGCTGGGCTGGATTTAGATCATACATCCATGTGATTGCTCACTGTTGCAAAGGTTTTGTGATTACTCAGCTTTTTTCTCTAGAAAAGAGAACTGTAGGGCCAGGGATTTAGCTCAGTGGTTCCGCCGCCTGCCTCACAAGTGGAAGGTCCCGAATTTGATCCCCGGTACAAAAAAAAAAAAGGAAAAGAGAACTGTAGGCTGTAGGCAGAATAAGTACGTGTGATGGTCCCTCTTAGAGAACAGCTGAAATTCTTTTCCCAGAAATCAGAAAGCTTTTAAATGAGGAAGTTATACTTTATTCATGCCTCTTTAAAAACAGTGACGAAAGACACCCCCCCCCCCAAACTCCACCCCCCACACACATAGTGCTGCCACTGGAACACTTGTTCGCAAGAGAGATTTTGTGGCAGGGGCAGGGAGGTGTCAGTTATACTTTAGGGGAGGATTCTGGCAGATGACCACAGCTTGTGTTACTTTTAATTTAAATGAACAGTCTCACTTCATGTTACATTATTCTACTATTTTAGTTTGACGTGATTTCAGCCCCATGGAAATGTTTTATGCAGCCTGTTTTCTAAGTTTAGAAGCCTCTTATATTGCGGGATGTGAAAAGTTTGGGTTTATCTGTATTCTTTTGCTTCATAACTTAGGTGTTGAGTTGAGGTCACAGGCCTGGAATTTTGGGTGTGGCCATTCAGTTCAGTGTAGCACTTCATCAGAGTGGGTGGTATGTCTACTGCAGGTTCAAGGCAAAGCCAGGATTAAAATCAAGGAATCTTGACTCCTGGTCCACTATTGTTCTTTTGAGATTTTCTTCTGACAGGAAATTAACAGTTGACTTAAAATGCATTATAAGCTGGACATAGCAGTACATGCCTGTAATCGCAGCACTTGGGAGACTGAGGCAGGAGAATCGTCCTGAGTTTGAGGCCAGCCTGGGCTACATTGTGAATTCAAGGTCAGCCTGAACTACTAATGAGTCCCTGTTTTAAAAAATAAAACAAAACAAAGATGTATTACAGCTTCCCAACAATTTTCCCCCGACTCCTGGGAGAATAAACCAAGTTTCTTCATATTGTTTTCTGTTGGGTGCATACTTAACTTTCTCCCCTTGCCTTTTTTTTTTTTTTTGGTACCAGGAATTGAACTTGGGTCCTTGTCCTTGCAAGGCAGGCCACAGAACCACTGAGCTAAATCCCCAGCTGCTATCCCCTTGCCTTTTATTCCCAATATATTTTTTGTACAGTAAATAATTTCTAAGAATTATTGTACTACTATAGATGTATTCCATGTATCACTGATTTCACTGAGGAAGTTCTTAAGAAAGGGCCTTCCATAAAAGATTAAAATGACAATTGTATTATTTTTATCCAGGAATTGAAAGGTTTAATTACTATAGGAAAGTTCTGTAGTGGTTTTTGTAGGAGGTAACATATCTTCTTTGCCCGTGCAGTTACAGTGATATCTCAGTTGTTGAACAGCTTCAAGTTCAAACTTTCCACTATTCAAACAGAAAAGTTTGAAAAAAATCTGTTTGGTGTTGTGTAACTTTGCTGGAGAGTTGAACTGAAAATCCTACTTGAAAAAATCTTTACGAGCTAAGAGTGAGTCAGGTGGTACATCTCACTGCAGACATAAAAGGGTGCTTCAGTCTTTTCAGTGTTTGAACACAAATTTGGAACGAGTTGAGTTTGACAACTAAGGTAGCACTGTGGTTGGCAGAAGTGCTGTGTCCAGAGGGGGTGATGAAGCCAGGTGTGTTGGTGCACACCTGTAATCCCAGCACTTGGAAGGCTGAGGCAGGAGGATCACTTTAATTTGAAGCCAGCCTGGGCTACCCAGTGAGTTCAAGGGCAGCATAACGTTGTCTCAATAAAACAAAACAAAAATGATAACTTGAAGCCCGTGAACAGGGAGGTTACCATGTACACATGCAGAAGGCAGAACGTTTCCAGGCTTATGGAGGAAAGTTGACACTGGGAGTTTCAGGTCTGATTCAATTTCAGGACCCATTTACCTGTGCCCCACCAGCATCTTGAGAAAAACACTGAAGTATTTCAGTATTTCAGGCTCTGTTGAATAGAATTTATTTAGAGGAAATCTGTTGTCATTTAAAATTCTTTTTCCTGCTCAGGCCAGCTGGGAGCTGGCACTGACTGCAGAGACCATGTGTTCTATATGCCCATGCAGGGCATTTGAAAAAACAATGTTTGGCCCTGGTGGCTACCGGCCAGTGTCATGAGAACTGATTCAGAAAGGCTCCTTTGTAGTTTGAGTGGGTGAGGGACATCAAGTCCACATGCTGGTTGCTGTCAGGTTATGAGTTGCTAGGGTATTTATAAGAAGAGCTTACTGAGAAGACCCGTCCTATGACCTTAGAAAATTCTGGTCACTTCAGGAGCCGTAGAGTTTGGGAATAGACACTTAGCTAACACCAGCATTGTCCTGGTCTAGTTGTCATTTTTAGTTCCTGTTCATTTCGCCTCTTAATTGTAAATGATTAGTTTAGCTTCATCAGTTTAGTTTGTGTGTTATGTTTGCTAATGGAAATGTTGATGAAGAGTATTTTCAAATCGCTGGACTAATACAGGTGGGTGCTGTCTGGTTGGAACAATCTTTTCTTCCTGCAACTGAAACAACAGTGCCTGTGCTTTCGGCCTTCCCCGCCACTTTCCGGTGATACTTGGTAGGGGTCCGTTTTCCTGCTGGAATATAGGACAAGTGGGGAAGGTGCAAGGGCTGTGGACTTGGCACAGCCGAAGGGCCATGATTTAAAATCACAGGTAGAAGGCCTGGTCTTTAGCTCAGTGGCACCGCGCCTGCCTCGAAAGTGCAAGTTCCTGAGTTCAGTCAGGAAAACAATAAATAAAAATAAATAAAAAATAAAATAAAATCATAGGTAGAAACCACTGGCCTATGTGGATGTGGGAGAGGTCCTGTGACTGACAACACCTTTATTCTCTACATTTCTCTTCTAGTGAATAATGTCCTGTTCCCCATTTTTACAGATAGTAGGTGACTGGGCCTTTAGGACAAAGCCCAGAGGAGTACCACCTGTCCCTGCTTCATTTATTATAGCTTAATATGAATTATATTTCTTTATTGCTTGGTTTATGGCCTATTCTGTGTGTAATATTAATCTACATTCAGAATTTCAAAAATACATCTTTCAGTTAAGATTGTAATATGCCTCCGACCCTGTCCCTTACATACTGGGGATAGAACTCAAGGCCTTCACACTAAGCTACATTCTCAGCCCTTTTTCATTTTTTATTTTGAGACAGGGTTGTGCTAAGTCTTGCCCAGGCTGAGTTTGAACTTGCAACCCTCTTGCCTTGGCCTACCAGAGAGTTGGGGTTATGGTTACAAGTCACCACACCCAACAAGATGATCGTCATTTTTAGCCATCATTTCAGCAAATAACAAATTAAGTTACATGCTGGACTAAGTTGCATTATGTTTTGTCATATAAAAGCTTAAAAAAAATCAGTCTTTAGAAACTTACCAAGCTAGTTAATAAATGTAATTCAGTTATGTGTTTTGAATTACAGGAAAGCAAATTCTTTGTTAATGAATGACTCTGTTGAACGATATGATCTTTTAAACTCTGCAACAGAAGTTGACTGACCAGAACAGATCAGAAAGCTCAGGTATATTTAATATCTGCTGTAAATTCTGAGTTTACTAACAAGATTGACCCTGATCACTTCCTTCAACTCAGCTCCCTGATGGCTCGGAGATACCTCTTCCTCCCATTCTGTTGGGCAGACTGGGCTGCGATCCACAGAAGAAGACTGTGTGTATCTACGGGCATCTGGATGTGCAGCCCGCGGCCCTGGAGGACGGCTGGGATACTGAGCCCTTCACCTTGGTGGAGCGAGACGGTGAGGGACACAGCAGGATGGTCCTGCCGGGGCTCACGCCTTGTCTCATGGAAAGGAGTCCTTCTAGGTCTTCTGGGCTTCCTTTGCTATTGATTCCTTTTCCAGAACATGGTCTGAATGGGGCCACGTAGTCTTCGAGGTCTGTAATCTGCTGCCTCGTCCCAATTGAGTGTTGCTTCTGGGGACTATTTTAGTCGCTCCACTGCAGAGTGTTCTGAAGGTAGCCGTATTTCCTGGACCCCTGCCTGCCCTGGTGAGGTAAGAGGGAGGATAGCTTGTTCCTGCAGAGCCTCCCAGGCTGGGCACCAACAGGCATGGCAGGCCCTGCGAAGGACCCACCGGAGGCTGGCCTGTTCTTGGCATCCCCTCTTGGTGTAAACACCTCTTTCATTTCTGAATTTGCACCTATTTCTGTACATGACAGTCAATATAGAAGCCCCTTCATTCGCATCTTGGCCCTTGGGGCTAAGGCCCAGGCCCCCTTCTTTAACTACATGCAGATTCTGTCACATCTCTCCTGCCTTAGTGTGCACTGTGTCCATCACTGTGAGAGTGAAAAATTATTTTCCTTAAAAACATCTATAAAACTTTAGCCCATACCCTTGTCCATATCCGGCTGTCACTGATAACCTACAGCTAATTGCAGAGTTAAACTTCCACATGGACTCGGACTTGGCTCCTCTTGAGCGTCAGGCCTTGTGTCTCTTTAGTGTTTCTTTACCTCATCTTTGTATCTCACCCTTTCTGGTGTCTCAGAAGGAGAGGTACCATCTTCCTGCAACCTACACCAGAAAGAGGGTTGTCCTGTCCCTGTCCCAGCCCTCCATGACCCCTTCCTTCACTGAGGGCCTTGTTTATGTTTTCCCGTCGCCTCCTCTAGGCCTTAACTCTCCCATGCCTCATCTGTACTCCTCCCAGAGTGACCCCAGTGTCCCACTCTACCTGACGCCTCTCAAAAGAGTCAGATCAGTGCAAAAAGTCCTTCTAAGCCCCCTGCCTATTCTCCTGTCCTTCCTTGTTCCTCTCCCATCTATGCCCAGCCACACAGGCCCTGGGGTCCAACTCTGTGCTGCGGACAGAGTCCCTGACCTCCTGTGCTCACTGGCTTGTGCATCAGCACCTGTCACCTATCCCAGGGCCTCGGTGAGGCCTCCCTCTGTACCCAGACAGAACGACACTCACACACCCCCTCTACAGACTAGACTAGCTCCCCATACCATGAGTAGCCATTACACACATCTAACCACACGTCCCCCCCAGAGGAGACCTCGAAGGTGGAGAGTGTGCCTTGTGTGTCTCTGTGTTGGCAGTGTGCCTCTAAATCAACACAGTCCCACCCTCCATAGTTACTAGGTGTTTGTCATACTGACAAACTCTGTTTAGAAGAGTTTGTATTTAATCTTTAACTTTTCTGAAAACTTGGGTCTTATTTATAAAAGTGACTTCCCAAGATGATGGCTTTACTCCCTCATAGTGCTTTGGGGTGGGCCATGCTGAACCTGTGTAGGGAACCAGGGGAAGGGGACGTTACCAGAACCTCTGCAGTGAGTCCTGGCGTCCTGTGAGCCAGGGCAGCACACGGCGAATTACAGGAAAGGTAGACAAGAGACTAAGAAGCTGAGCTTTGGGTCTGATCAGTGCTGCTCTGGGCGGCAAAGACAAAGACCCCCTAGCTTGCAGCACCTTTTATTCCGTACATGGGGAAACATGTAATAAGTGAAATGCAGAGTTCAGTACTTCATACTGGGATAAACAGGGTGTAACAAAAGGTTGGGGGCAGTGGAAATCTAAGAACAATGAGGAACTGTGCAGATGAAGATTTGGTTCCTCCCTGGCGACTCCAGCAGGTGTGGTCTCCTCCTGGAGCCTTACAGATTCCCGGGATCACAGAGGTTTCAGTTGTGACCGGAGGCCAAAATGCAGTTAATGTCTGGAATGTCATGGCTGGCCTGTAGGCCGGAGAACTAGGCCTACTGAAATGATTTTTCCCTAGAATTAGGTAGCATTGCTCCCAGCAGAACTGCTTTCCAACAGTCTAAGGATGAGGAGGTGAGAGGACTTGCCAGGACAGGCCAAGGGCCAGTGAGTGAGGGGCCAAGCCCTGAGCACGGAGGCTTCCTGGCTTCTCGGAGGCTGCCTGGTTTCCATGAGACTGTACCCTGGGTCCCAGGGCAGAGGGAGAAAGAGGCCTGTGAACTTATTTTCTGAGCTACCTTTTTTATGGTGCTGGAGATCAAACCCAGGGCCTCAACCGTGCTAGGCAAGCACTTTTCTACTGAGCTATACCCCATTCCTGCTGTCACTCCTGATGGACAGCTTCCCAGCCTGGGCATCTGCCTCTGCTCCAGAAGCAGATGTGGGAAGGAAACCACAGGACTGATGACACTAGCTGGAAGTAGTGTCATGTTCTTTTGTTTCCAATGTAATGATTAAAAAGAGAAACAAAGTCAATAGTAAAAATGAAAATTCTGTTTATCAAAATAGGTGTCAGAGTTGGGGTAGGGAAGGGGTTTGTGGTGCTTTTGTGATCATGGTATGTGTGGTTCCCAAGTATGGCTCAACTTCTTTTCATGTTGCCACCAGCTGCATTTGTAAATAGTTTTTAATGAGCTACCAACTGGTAGGAATTTCCTGGAATTGGATTTTAGGTGTCTGCCCTAACTCAGCAGGATTGTAGCCCTGGCCAGTTGCTGTGACAAGGAAGGGGTAACTTGGAGGCACCCATCTGGCTTGCCTTTCTGACTACAACGAATGCTCTGTGGATTCTAGCAATGTTGTTGGGTGGACACTCCGGGCTTCTGATGTGAAGAGATATCCTTACCATGGGTAGCCACATGTGGTGCTAAGACATTATCAGTTGTTCACTTCAGATACACTTCTTTTGAGTTCTCCAAATCATAACTCTGTATTTGCTGATTGCTGTTGTAGGCAAATTGTATGGGAGAGGTTCAACTGATGATAAGGGACCAGTGGCCGGCTGGATGAACGCCTTAGAAGCATATCAGAAGACAGGTCAGGTATGCCTCCACATCAATTCTGCCAATGCACTGGGTTCTACTGAACATACTATAAAGATTACTAGATAGGCGAAAGCACATGTCCCCAGCTTTAATCAGCAAGGTGATTCAGATTTAAGATTATCACTCTTTCCAACTTGAAAAAACATTAAAAGATAATTGTCTTACAGATGCTCAAAGGTCATACTGTTGACCAGTCAGCAAGATTCTTGCCAGCACATGGAATGTGATTCTTCCCTTGCTTCCTTTCTTCCTTAAGGATCAAACCCAGGGCCTTGTGCATGCTAAGCAAACACTATATCACTAAGCCACATCCCTAGCCCAAAATGTGAATTTCAATTGACTGTACCGTGAGTGTGGTCACTTGCCAGGATATAACAGGCTTTTTGGTGTTGGACAAATTGTTTACTCTGTATGGTTTATATCCTCATAAAAATAAATTTTATTTTGAAAGAACATATTTCTACAACTATGAAATATATGCTCATTGCTCAAAGTTGGTAAAATACAGAAAAGTAGGGGAAATAATCGCTGGAATGCCAGTCCTCAAAATACTTTACCAACCATTTGATGGTTTTTAACTTGTAATCATGCTGAATAGATAATTTGTGCATCTGGCTTATACCTTGTCTCACAATAAAATAATTAGATAAGCATATTGTCTAAGCATGGAATCTTAGACGTGAGAAGGGTCTCAGACTCTCTTGGTCTAGAGGAGAATGTTATATAGGAGGAAGCTAACACACAGAACCACCTGGCCAGTCCCACGGCCAACCTGAGTGCTGGACAGAGGAACTAGGAAGCCCCACTTCCCCCAGGGCCCCGTCGAGCTCTCAGCCTCTTGGTGGAAGGGTCTGGGAGCTACCAAAGTGACAAGAGGCTGTGTATAGGGCAGAGCCCTCCCAGCAGCTCCACTTGTACCTGTTCACTCTCCAGGTCCTGGGAAGATTTCATGGGGGGCAGAAGTGGAGGAGGACTGGAAATGGAAGCACATGTAGTGAACAGTGCTGGGGACAAATTTGAACCAGGACTTAGGAGACTTGAGCCTGAATTGGGCGCTGCTGTTCCAGGGCCTGTGTGGCCTTTGGCAAGTTGCCTGACTCACGTGTGACCTCCTTTTCTTCTCTGGGGATGGTGCTACCTGTCTCACCCTGCAGAGCTGGGAGGGTACCTGGGAAATATCCATCTCCAGGGCAGTGTGTCACAATGACTGTTGAGCTCCCAGGACCAAACCACCACTTTTGTACAGAGATCTGTGCTAGTGCTGCAAGAGGGCCTTCTCTGTCATCCTCGAATTAGCAGAGGCTCGCCCTACTGCAGTGAGGATTCAGGGAAACTTTTTGTGGTGTGCACTTTGTCCCTATGTCACGGGGGAACATTCAGGCTTCCCTGGATGCTGCTCATTTGCTCACGCTAGGCACCCCCGGGGATCTCACATAGGCATGATATAGAGGGTTTCCTTCTCAAACTGGAAACTGTGCCCTGTAGACCAGTGCTTGCCTGGGGTTGGTCCGGAGGAGGTCAGATATTTAAAATTTATAGTTTCCAAGCATTGGTGGCTTCCTGTCTTTTGCTTTTGAAAGAAAAGTAAGGAAGCTGAGTCCCTCTCTTGCCCTTTCCTTCTCACAGGAGATTCCTGTCAATGTACGATTCTGCCTCGAAGGCATGGAGGAGTCTGGCTCTGAAGGCCTGGATGAGCTGATTTTTGCCCAGAAAGACACCTTCTTTAAAGATGTGGACTACATTTGCATTTCTGACAATTACTGGCTGGGGAAAAATAAGCCCTGTATCACATATGGTCTTAGGGGCATTTGCTACTTCTTCATCGAGGTACGTGACTGAGCAGGCTCACTAACTCCTAAGTCTCCTTATTCTTCTGTACACTATAGAAGGCAAGTACCAGGCCGGCGATTTAGCTCAGTGGTTCCGCCGCCTACCTCGCAAGCACAGACCCGAGTTCAATCCCTGGTACCAAAGAAAAAAAAAAAGAGAAGAATGCAACTACCAAGAAGTCACTCACAGATGAAGAAGCACAGAGCTCGCTAAGTATCCTACTTCTTAGGTTCTGTAAACCATCATAACACCCCAGCAGGCATGGACAGTGATAACTTTTGGTGATCAAAAGTCAATTTCTTAGCATTGTCAAGCTAGGCAGTATTTGGGGTTTTTTTTGGGGGGGGGGTTGGTACCGGGGATCAAACTCAGGTCCTTGCACTTGTGCAGCAGGTGGCGAAACCACTGAGCTAAATCCCTGGCCGCTAGGCAGTACTTGTAATTTTGTCTTGGAGCAGTTGAGAAGAGGATAAATGCTCGTGTATCTAAGAAGACTGAGACATATACAAAGCACTTGAAAAACACTTCCTTTTTAAAGTTGAAAATGTTTGTACTTTAGTCCTGAATCTCTTTATCAGTGACTAAGTTACCTTGAGGGAATGGAGACTGTCATAGTTACTTTTCTCATTGTTCCCAATACCCACACGTTAAAGGAGGAAAGGTTTATTTCAGTTCACAGCTTGAAAGGTTTCAGTCCATAGTTAGCCGTTCCAAGGTAGGGTAACATGGCAGAGGGACATCACAGAGGAGAAAGAGTTCATGGTGTGGCAGGGCAGGCAAGAGGCAGCAAAGCAGCAAATTATCAAAGCAGCAGCAAGCCTGCCTTCTCTCCCTTTCATCCCTTCCAGGGTACCCGCCCTTTGGGTGGCACCACCCACACCCAGGTTGAGGAGCCCTTAATTCTATCTAGCATCACACCTTTATCCATGTTCACACACCATAATCCAGCCACCTTCAAAACTCCCCACCTATGACTGCATCAGGCTTTGAGGGGACATCTAGACACAAGCCACACCAGAGACCTCCAGTAAATAAAGAGAAGCCAAGACAGGATATAATATGGATAGTCTTGGACACTCTCAGACACTACTGCTCACTGGCAAAGGTACTTGCCAAGTAAGGGTGGAAGTGCCTCCCACATAGGCACTGTGGTGGTTAAAGTAGATCCTGTCCAAAAAGAGTCTTTTATCACTTGAACACCACAGAAAACATGGCCATTGCTATGGAGTACACACTGTGGTCATGTCATGGCTACACAGGTTAAAAATGACCCTGGGCTAGGGCTGGGGATTTAGCTCAGTGGCACTGTGCCTGTCTCGCAAGTGCAAAGTCCTAAGTTTGATCCCTGGTACCAAAAAAAATGAATGACCCGGGGCTGCAAGTGAGTGTTCTTCCTGTTCTCCAAGGTGGGGCCACACAGCTGTTGGCTGCCTTTCCTGTTTATAGGACTGATCACAGTCGGGGGCAAGTAGATTGGAACACAGGTACTTGGCCTCCAGGTCCATGTTGGACATGATGCATATTAGGTATGGCCCTCATAGGAGGTAGGTGCAGGGTCTTTGTGAAAAGATGAGCCCTATCTTTCCTTGGGAAAGACCCTGAGTGCTAGGGAGGTTACTGTGCAGTGTACACTTGCCTGTGACCAGCATTCCCAGTATATCTGATTAGTGTATCCAGTTTACTGTGGCTAGGATTCCTATACCTCTAGTTAGCATTCCTAGTGCCTATTAGCACATCTGGGAGTATTTTTTTTACTAAGTTGTCTAATTGGAGAAATGCCATGTTTTGCTCCTTATGGGAGCAGATTTTGATTTGGAAAATTGTCAGGTCTTATAAATGTTCTTTGTTCAGTGCACTGTCACATGATAGAAATAAGCTCCCATAAGCAGCTAAATAAAGTGGCCTTTGTTTGTGTCCAGGTGGAATGCAGTGACAAAGACCTCCATTCTGGGGTATATGGCGGCTCAGTCCATGAGGCCATGACGGATCTCATTTCGTTGATGGGTAAGTGCAGGCTTGGCTCCACGTCAGTCAGTACTTTGTGATTTGGGAAAAATGGGTGAGGCCTTATGTCCAGGCTGTCTGTCATCGGCACTTAGTGCATCTCAGTGTTCTTCATGAACTGACTCCTCTGTCTCTAGTCAAATTCCTTCCCTCTCTCACTCTCCTCACTTTTTGTTAAAAGATCCCCGTGCTTTATCTCTGCCTCTATCCTCTTCCTATTCTGCCTGGGACCCTCCTGGGCCGCCTTACTACCTGCTGAAACTGCCCCACCTCCCATATGCCCCAGGATACCCCAGATCCTATGCAGCCTGCTCAGAGGTCCAAAAGAGACTGTCCTTCCCCTGAACACTGTAGTTTGCATCTTGCAGAGCCATTTGCTTTGGTCTGTTTTTTTATAACTGGTCACATGTCAGTCCCCCTGCTTGGTTGGCTCCTAGAAAGCAGGAGCCACAGTTTTCTATTCCTGGTGTCTTCCTGTTGTAAGGCTAAGTGAGCTACATACGATTCTTTGAGCTCCATTTTTGTCCCCTCAAGGACAGGGGAAGGGATGTCATTTCTGAGGTTGGGGTTGCCTCTGTCCCAACCCTAATTTTCTCTCAACTTGGTAGCACAATGTTTCTTGTGTAATGTGCATTAAAAGCAAATATTGCATAGTGTGGAGGCTTTAGAATGAGCCTTCTTGGAGCAGGCTTCTTGGTTAGTATCCCAATATGTGACTGAGGAAAATTTCAGAGTAATTTTCACCTTTTCCCTGGATTCTTTGTCTAAAAAGTGGAAATAATGGTCCTGCTTACTTTGTTAGGCTATTGTGATAATTAATTGACTTCCTAGAATAAGGCACTCAGAGGTAGTAGGCTCAGTAATGTCACCATCAGAGCCTTCTGTGTCTCTCACCTGGCCAGGAGGGTGACTTGTGGATCTCCCTGTGCCTGACTTTCTGGAATCATTGTGGCTGCAAACAGCTAATTTTGTAGCCTTAACTGAGCATTTTAACCCTCTGTGGCCTCCCTTAGGCTCTCTGATAGACAACAAGGGGAAAATCCTCATCCCCGGCATTAACGAGGCCGTTGCTCCCCTGACCAATGAGGAGCATGAGCTCTACGACCACATCGACTTTGACATGGAGGAGTTCGCCAAGGACATCGGGGCTCAGACACTCCTGCACAGCTGCAAGGTGCCTCCAGGGGCCCCCATGTCCCGTGTCCAGGGGCTCCTCCTGGACATGTGCTTAGGAGTCATCAGATGGTAAAGAGATCTAGAAAACAGAACTGGACATGTCAGGATGGGCAAGCGTTTTTTAAATGTCAGAATCCACTTTCTACTAAGTAAGGAGAGGAAATATGTCGTAGTAACATGGGCTATCTCCTGTTGGCAGGTAGCTTTTGTCTATTTGAATTTCTACAGCACTGGTCCCCAAAACTTAGTTAAGCCATACCTAACAGGGTCAAGTGGGAAGATGGAAGGTATTTGCACAAAATGTTTACTTAACTGCTAGGGAAAAATCATGTGACCCTCTCTTAGGAGTTTATGTCTTGATTTATGAGGTATGGCTATCAGTTCAGAGACTTCCTTGTAGGATTAATCTAATGAAGCAGCAGGCCCAGCTTCTAAGCCCACGGATAGGAGAGGGATAGGCTAGTCTTGGCCCTTGAGTTTCATCTTAACCCAGAACTCCAGAAGGATGTGCTGAGGGCCAGGCTGGGCACAGGACTGGGCCTGCCTGAGGGGAGGGTGGTTAGGCCTGGGAGTGGCTTGGGCTGGTGAAAGAGCCCTGCAGAGAGAGGGAAAGAGCTTGGGGTGTGCAGCAATGCACCGTGCTGTTTGGGCCCTGAAGACTCAGTGTGGGAGAGCAGATCACACCAGTGTTACGACATCAGCTCTTTCTTAGGGAATCTCTGACAGCCTCTGAGCGCCCCTCCCTGGGTGAGTCCCCACATCTGTACCTCCTTCTTGGTCTGTTGGGCCCCTAGCCAGGACCGGTGTCAGGAACAGCTGACTGCTCAATGCCATCCCATCCAGGCAAGGAGGATTGCCCCCTGATCCGCTCTGTTGTGATTCTACAGAAAGACATCCTGATGCACCGATGGTGTTACCCATCCCTTTCCCTCCATGGCATCGAAGGCGCCTTCTCTGGGTCCGGGGCCAAGACTGTAATTCCTAGGAAAGTGATTGGCAAGTTCTCCATCAGGCTCGTGCCGAACATGACCCCTGAAGTTATCAGTGAGCAGGCAAGGGGGCAAAGGGGCGCTGGTGAGGGTTAGGGGCTGCTGTGTCCTCAGAGATTGAGAGGAACAGAAGGCTTTACCAGGACAGAAACCTAGCCCCTCAGATACCTTTTTTGTTGTTGTTGCCACTCAATAATGACTAGAATAAGCAATGCAGAAACTTAGCAAAGATAAACACCATGTGACCAAGCATTGAACATAAGTGTCCCTCATTACTGCTGAGGTGTGCCACAGTCTAACCTCTGCCCTTACACCTTGGCTGGTCAAATATTGACTTTGGAGCAGATATATCAGGTAGGAGTCCAGGAGAGGTGCTTCTCATGGTAATGACAAGCAGAAGGAAAGATTCCAGTAACTGCAGATCAGCCAGGCTCATGGAGCAGTCACCGTGGATGAGTCCAGGAAGATTTCTTGGAGAGATGGACCCAGAGTCTTACCCACTGGGAAAAGGAGACTGAGGCCTGTTGTCCATGGGAGAGCTGAGATTTTTATCTCAGGCCATATCCTTGGGTCAGCTCCTACATCCACTGTACATCTAGATGAAATCTAGCTTGTGATCACTTTTATAAAGTGTATTAGTCTGCTAGGGCAGCTGTTCCAAAGTCTCACAGACTGAGTAACTTAAATGATAGTTTATTTCTCAAACTTCTGAAGGCTGGAAAGTCTAAGATCAAGTGAGAGTCTAGTGATCTAGTGAGAGTCCACTCCTGGCTTAATGACAGCCTCTCCCCACTGTGTGCCCCCATAGTGGAGAGTGAGCAAATACTCTCTGGAGACTCTTCTTACAAGGACACTAATCCTTTGTAATTAGGACCCCACCCTTACAATTTATTTAACCTTAATTACTTCCACAAAGGCCCTATCTCCAGTATCATGACAGTGAGGTTTAGAGTATCAACGTAGGAATCTTTGAGGGATACAACTTCCCATACAGAACATAAAGCAAGACAGAACTCTTTTTGAAAACTTAATTATTATCATCATTTAGAACATCTAAGTAAAAGGTGAATTGTTTGAAATTGAAACATTGCCTTTCAAATAACTGGATTGTGTATCTTGAATAGGTCTCCTTTTCTGCTATCATAGTGATGCAGATCAGTTTTCAGGAGCAGAAAATGAGACTCATTTTAGACTTGTGGTAGACCCATTGTCGACCCTTTGTAGACTTATTGTAGACTGGATATAGATCTGTTGTGGACTCAGATGACTCTTCATAGGCCCACTGTGGATCACTATCATTGGATCAAATGCCAAGCATACTAAACGTTGTGTGTCTCTTCCGTTTGTGCTTTAGGTTACAAGCTACTTGACTAAGAAGTTTGCTGAACTGCATAGCCCGAACATATTCAAGGTGTACATGGGCCATGGTGGGAAGCCTTGGGTATCTGATTTCAACCACCCACATTATATGGCTGGGAGAAGAGCCCTGAAAACAGGTTGGACATTCTTTAAGGATGGATACCAGGGCCTTCAGCATTTCTGAGGACTCTGCTGTGTCATGTTGGGCACAGGGCTATGTTTGCAGTGCTCTGAGGGAGGCCTGTGGGGTGAGGCCTGGGCCACCAGCTAACTCCTTAGGGGCAATGTCTTGGTTACTTTCTCATTGCTGAGACAAAATATCAGACATCCAAAGTTAAAGGTGAAAAGGTTTATTTCAGGTCACCATTTATAGAGGTTTCAGTCCATAGTCAGCTGGTTCCAAGGCAGGGTGGCATGGCAGAGGGGCATCATAAAGGAGAAACAGTCCATGGCATGGTAAGCATAAGGCAGTGAGCAGCAAAGCAGCAGCAGCAAGTCTGCCTTCTTTCTGTCCCTGTATGTTCCATCCAGGGTACAAGCCTATGGATTGGTGCCACCCATCCCCAGAATGGGGCTCCATTGTCCACACCCTTAATCCCAGCACTGTATGGTATCCTTAATCTACATTCACACACCCTAATCCAGACACCTTCAAAACTCCTCACCTAGGAGTGCATAAGGCTTTGGCAGAACATCTGGATACAAGCCATAACAGCCAGGGTTGCCATCTTCAAGGTCTGGACTTAATATTGCTCAGTTGTGCCTCCATGATCTCCAGCCTCAAGACCCTAAATTCATCATTTTTAAAATTTCATTTCCCCCAGTTTTTGGTGTTGAACCAGACTTGACCAGGGAAGGTGGCAGTATTCCTGTGACCTTGACCTTCCAGGAGGCCACAGGCAAGAACGTGATGCTGTTGCCAGTGGGGTCAGCAGATGATGGCGCCCACTCCCAGAATGAAAAGCTCAACAGGTGAGACTCCAAGACCTAGATCCTGAAGCTAGGTTGGTTTGAGCGTCACTACTGCTAAGAGAAGTGAGAAGGATGTTGCAGGACCACCCTTCCTCCATGCTGTATTTGTAGGTTAAAAACTTCTGATGGGAAGTTGGGACAAGGCCTTGGTGGTAGCAGTTGGTGAGAACAAGGTTCAACCAATGTTCTGTGTTCATTGCTTTCTTCATCTACCACTGATAAAGCCTTCTCTACTTTTCACTTTTGAAAAATTATGTCATTGCTAACTGCTGAAGCTGCCTTTACACATTTTGCCTTGAGCAGATGTGATGGGGGTTCCTCTAGCCCACAGGACAGGGAGCCTCTGGCCAGTGGCAGTCAGGAGAGAGCCAGGCAGATGGAGCTATGGGCAATACAGAAAAAGGCTTCTTGTGCCTGGGGCTGCTAAGGAAGACAAGAAGCGAGGGCGTATCCTGGGTGACCAGATAGACAGTCAGGACTAGGAGAGAGCAGAGACTATATTTGGGGAGGTGTAGTTAAAGGAGATAGAGACCCAGTTACTAGCATATAAGGTGAAGGCCTGGGTTGTAGAAACGAGGAGGGGTCCTAGGGCAGGTTAAGCCATTTATTATCAAGATACTGCGTGAGACCTCTACAGTCTTAGGCCAGAACAGGATTGTTTCCTTGGGTGGGACAGCACTCAGGTTGGACCTCCAGTTGAGAATCAGGTGGCTGTGTTCTAAAGACAAGTGGATTCTAAGCCAAGATGGGGATGCTCCCCAGAGGGAAGTAGCCCGTGCCTCAGGAGGTGAGTCTGTATACCCAGATGCTGATGCCACATGACACCAGCTGACATGGTGATTTTTCCTTTCCATCAGGCATAACTACATAGAAGGAACCAAGATGCTGGCTACGTACCTGTTTGAGGTGTCTGAGCTGAAGGACTGAGAGACCCACTTTCCATGGACTACCATGTCTGACCAGAAGGAAACCCATCTCTGCCCTCTGTCCTTCCCCTTGCCCTCTCTGACTGGCTCATGAAAGTGGAAATTCCTTCCCTTTTTTGCTCTTGTCAGGTCATGCATAGAATTCCAAGAAGGGCCACATGTCCAGCTGTTGTGTGGGTAGAGTGAGTTGTGTCCAGCAGTTGGGAACATTTAGTCCTGGAGGGTTATCAGGAATATCTGGCTGACCCCTGGGTAGATTCTCACAAGTGGCCAATGTGATTCAACCTCCAGAAAGCAAAAGCACCTGAGGTCTAAAAATACAAGCTCTGTAGGAGGTGTTGGCTATCATGGCATTGGGATAAACTTGGACTTGCTGCTCTCTGCCTGTGTTCTCCCTTCTCTGTCGCGTGACTCACTCTTGGGCTATGCAGAAAGAAGATGAGAAAATTCAGGGGCTGCTTATGCCATGACAGCCCCCTGTGTGAGCCCTTGCTGTCACGCAGTTCGTTTTTTCTCAAGACTTTGACCATCACCTGTGTTCTCTCCTGTCTGTTACCAGCCCTCAGAACCTAACCTAACAGTCCTTGTAGAAGGACTGGTCCATCTCTGTCTGTTCTGCTCAGTAAAAGTGAAAATGAAGCCTCTGAGGAAATCGCTGTGTCTGACTTATTTGTGGAGCACATGTGTGCTTAGGTGCCATCTGATGTATTTCTGGAACACACGTATGCTTGTCAGGTAGAATCTGGGCAACTGTCAGCTCAAGGTCAGGGCTCACAAAACAAGACTCAGGTCTTTCCAAGTGAGCATGCTGCCCTCCCCAGTCCATAAAGGGGTGGTCATTCATCATTTCCTGCGTGTACAAGAGAAGTGCTCTGTCCCTGTGTAGTTGTTAATACTGCTAAGTCAGAGTTGGTGTGGTTCAAACAAGAATTGATGGTATAGCTGATAGCAAAGACCTAAGAATAAACCGGTAAAAGGAACCAGGGCTCCTTGGAGGAGTGGTTGATCCTAGAGCCAAGGCAGCAAATATACATGAACCTGGAGCATCTCCTGGTGGCAGAAAGTCACATCAGAGGACATAGAAGCCAGCTCAGAAGCACACAGCCAAAGAACGAGCAAGAAAATAAGATAAATACTGTAAAAGTATAATCTACAGAATAAATAACTGCCCATGATTCTCTAATAGTACAAATAAAAAATGAATAAGCAGATGAGGGGCAGGGCCTCCTGAAGAATTCCAGTTCACCAGTGTAAAAGGAGTAATGGAAGTGAAAAATCACCATTGAAATGCCTCAGCTGCTGTGGGAAGATCCTCCCAATGTACCCTAAAATAGGCAAGCAAACCTTTAGAATCCGTATTTGCACAGCCTGGAAGTAGGTCCCCAAGATTTTAATCTACAGGGGGTAATAGTGTCTTCATAGTAGTAAAACCTGCTAGATTCATGTGAATCATCTGGTCAAAGAACCTCAGCTGTTCCGACAAGACAGCACCACAAACTCCCAATAATACCTTGCGGGGGATGTGAATTCCAGCAACCTCAAGCTCATTGTGCGAGAGAATTAGACAAACTGATGAAACCTGAATAAGATCTATAATGTGAGATGGGTGCTAATTTCGATGTTTTGATCACTTTACTCTATATAAGAAACTAACTGGGTGAAATGTAGGTAGAGATTCAACTACTTCTGCAACTTTGTATAAGTCTCTGATTTTAAAGTGAAAACTGTAGAAAAGAAGACAAATGTGTATCTGGCTTCCAGCAGAGCTGGAAAAGCTGTTAGCAGTGCTCAGTGCTCCATCTCGCCAGGACCATTCTTTCAGCCTCCAGTCTTGCAAAAAGAATTACAGGGTCTTCCCCCAGAAACCTCAACAGTAGCTCCTGTGTCTTGTGGTCATGAGCTGGTCCTGAGCCCATTGCGAGCAGTTCTCATGCCAGAGTACCCTGCGTGGCATAGGCCAGGGAGTCTCCATGAAGCATGTCTTCTTATAGACACAAGACACAGGAATGATTTCATTAACAGCCTTAAGATTGAAAATGGAATTTATAGTCATACATATGGAATCCAAGAGGTGAAAGCAGATACGGGAAGCAGACACTACTGAGATTGTACACTCAAAATAAGAGCCTGAACCGAGGCAGCAAAAAGACCTTGCTGGTGAGAGTATGGCCATAGCCCAGCTCCCAGCACAGAAGCCGTGGTGGGTAGCACTGACAGAATTTGATGGAAATCTGCCCTCCAGAAGACTGCACAGGAAGACATCTTGCTTACGGTACTCCATTATGAAGCTTCCCAAGGAGGATGGCAAGGCAAGCTGTTGGCATCTGAGTGCTGCCGGCCACCATGAACTGGGCAAGATGCCTGGGAGCACAGACTGCAAGAGCTGTCATTGGCGGGAAACTGCACAAGGAGCTTGTTCTACTTAGTTCCTCTGTGGCTGCCTAAAGCCAAGAATCAGTAGTGAAAGCACTGTACATTTTTAAATGTCAGCCTTATTCATTATAAAGTTTATACATACTTTGTTCACTTTGCTATTTTGACTCATAGGTCAGAACTTGGGTAGAGCCTCTCATACGAGGCACTTAATAGAATTGAATGGTGATACTGGAGGTTGCTTTTTCAGGCCTGGTGACCCATTTCTTTAGTACCTGCATTCCCTGTGTCCCCCTCTGCCCTGGAATCACCTCCGTAACTTTAGGATCCAGAGAATCCTCCTCCCTCCTGAGTGCCCCCCACACTAGTCCTTTCCCAGAGGCATATTTCTGGGGGGAAAAAGTCTGACATCAATCGTTTTACACTCTTGAGTGACCCAAACCTTGTGCTTGCTCAGGAATCTTTGCACTTTAACTACCTAGTTAAATGATAACGCTGGATTCAATGTTAATGAAATGGCCAGTGTTCAGTAACAGTTCCAGGGCAGAAGCTTTCTCTGAGGGGAGGGGTTATTTGGGGAAAGCAAAAGCTTGTCTCGTGCCAGGACTGCTGCCCATTGGTCTGGCCCTTATTTCCAGCCGCCAGGATTTGGGGTGACTTTAAAGCAATTAGGGACTTAGGAGAAGGTCCAGACCCTATTCCCTGGAGTCACTGTGCTGGCTGGAGCTTTGAGGAGCTCAGCCCAGAAGTGGAGAGGTCAGGAAGGGTGAGGTGAGATGCTCCATCCTATACTTCACAGTCAGCAGAAAAGGCCAGAAATACAGCTGGGGAAGACTTGTTCCTCCATGGTGAGGCTGGTGAGGGAAGGCAGCTGGCCTGGCCACTGCCCCAGGCTTGTCCCCAGTTTGCTGACTAGAACCCCAGGCAACACAGGGAAGCCCCCAGACTCCTGGTGCAAAGGTGCTGAGATGCCCTGATGTCCTGTTTTCTCCAGAACACTGCGGGGCATGTCCAGGGGACCAACTCCCAGAAGGGATGCTGGATCACACAGTATCTTAGTCATGTTCTTGTAGCGGGGACATAATACACAACACCCACAAATTAAAGGAGTGGTTTGTTTTGCCTCATAATTTTGTAGAGTCCATAATTTTCTGGCTTCAAGGCAGGGCAGCATGGTAGAGGGGCATGGCGGAGGAGAAGCTCATGGTAGCCAGAAAGCAGAGAGAGAAGGAAGGAGCCTGGGGAAGAGACAAACCCCCCTTCTAGGTCACACTGCCAGTGACCCACCTCTTCCAGCTAGACCCTGCCTCCCAATGCCAAGCCGAGTATAGCACCCTCATTGTTATGGCTTGTATCTAGATGGCCCTCCAAAGCCTCATGTGCTCATAGGTGGAGCTTTTTGGAGGTAGCTAGATCTAGGTTTGGGGATTAAGCATGTATGATAACTAAATTGGTTTAAAGCTGTTCCAGGTGTGGGTAAAGGAAGCCCCATCCTGGGTGCAGGTGGCACCAATCGATGGCAGCTGCACCCGGGCTTGTAGCCTGGTCGGAATATAAAGGGAGAGAGAGAAAGCTGCTTGCTGCTTTGCTGTCTCCCGGCCGCTTTACCACGAACCATTTCTCCTCTCTGCAATGCCCCTCTGCCATGCTACCTGGCCTTGGAACCAGCTGATTATGGACCGAAACGTGAGCTGAAATAAACCTCTCCTCCTTTAACTTGTGGGTGCTGGGTATTTTGTCTCAGCAACAAGAAAAGTAACGAAGACATCCATAGTCCAATGACCTTCCACTAGCCCCTGTCCCTGAGCGCATAAGGGTTTGGTGGGACATCCAGATATGCACCATAAAGGGGAGCTGGGCGGATTGCCCAGCATTTGGTCTCAGCTTCTTTACCTGAAAGAAACTAGAGCAGAAGTTTCTAGCTAAGTCTCCTGCACTTAAAGTCTGGAAGCCAGTGAGAGATGCTGAGACTCAGGCACCATCCCAGAAGGGTCTGAACTCAGCAGGCATGTGCCAGCCAGGAGGCACTCAGTATCCTCTGGGGAGGCTTTCCCACCCAGGGCTCACAGCTATCCATGTGGATTTTGGAAAGCTGTGACCCTGTTTATGTAACTGGGGGACTCATAGCAGGATGTGTCCCTTCATTCATGTGTCCTAAAACCAAGACCTCAACTGTGACTTGATTTAGAAATAGAGTAATTGTTAATACATTTTTATTTGTTATTTATTGAGACAAGGTCCTGCTATATAGTCCAAGCTGGCCTTAAACTTGCAATCCTCCTGCCTCAGCCTCCAGAGTTCTGGGATTACAGGTATGTACCACCATGGCTGGTGCAAATGCCGTTATTTCAATCGAGTAGAGTAAGTTTTAATCCAGTATCACTGGTGTCCTCATAAGAAAGGGAAATTTGGACACACACACACACACACACACACACACACACACACACACACAGAGTGCTATATGAAAATAAAGGCAGAGACTAGGATGATGCTTCTGGACAGCAAGAGTCATCAGCAACTACCAGAATCGGGGAGAGGCCAGTGTCAGGCTCTTCCCAGTCTCAGAAAGAAGCCAGACTGCTCACACCTGGGTTTGGGACTTGGAAGTACATATTTCTTCCATCTACACCTCCTCCTCTGCAGTACTATGTTACAGCAGCCCTACCTAGAAAAAGAACACACTACCTATGATGCTCCACCCCAAGAGCCCAGAGCAAAACAAAGCAATATGGTCACCGGAAATGGTGGCTGCATGGCCTCAGTTCAGCTTCTTCTACTGGCCTCTGTCAAGCATATCTACTGTTCTGTTTTGAAAGTGCTATCTCCTACCCCCAGTGAAGCACCCAGGGAGCTGCAGCCTGACCTGGCCTCTGGCCTCTAGGAGCATCAGATGACTTTCTGGCCACTACCTCATCCTGCAATCTGTGCATTATGAAACATTGTTTCTTCCTCAGCGGTCAGACTAAATGAAGCATCTTTGTTTTCCGATATGAATGGATTCACTGTTTCAGCCTCATCTTCCTTCCGGGGATGGGGAGGGTCCGGGCACCGAGAAATATTTAATGAGACCCCCTCATCATTTTGGAGGCACTTCCTCTTCCAGATTCCTTGGATGTTGGGGCAGTGCTAAAGGCTTCAGAACACCGACCTGATGGACCCCAAACTCAGGAGAATGGTGAGCAGATCTGCAAGGCCCAAGGGCACGTGATCTGAGGGATGGATGGTCAGTGGCCTGGAAGGCGCATATGCTAAGCTGGCCAGTTGGGTGGGCAGATAGATGTCCTCAGTGCCCACGAGTTGCTGTACCTGCAAACAGTCTTAGGTTTGCTGTCCCTGCCCAAGGGATATGGTATTTGGAATCACTTTATCAGTAATACTTTTGGGTGGTAGTGTGTTCTTAAAAATAATTAAACGGCAATATTTGCAAGCAGCTTATATTCAAATTTTTCATGAACTCAGCCCACAGACGTCTTTCTTTCACTTAATATAATGTTTTCAAGCTTCATTCATGTTGTAGCATGTCAGTACTTCATTTCTTTTTGTGGTCAATTAGCATTTCCTTGCATGAATATATCGTATTTTGTTTATCCATTTGTTGGTAGATTGACATTTGGGTAGTTTCCACTGTTTGGCTAGTGTGAATAATATAAGGCTGCTATAAATATTTGTACCAGTTTTTATGTGGACATCTGTTTTCATTTCTCTTTAGTGTATCTAATAGGTAGGAGTGGAACTGCTGTGTCGTGTGTTCTATCCTTTAAGAAACAGCCACTGAACCATGTCACGTTTCTGCAGCCATGTGTGAGGGTTCCAACTTCACATTCTCACCAACACTAGTTATTACATGTTTGTTTTATTGTAATTAACCTATTAAGTATGAAATGATGTCTCATGGTTTGCTCTGCATTCCCCTGGTGGCTATGGGCATTGAGCATCTTTTCATGTACCTTTTGGCCAAGAAATCTGGATTTTTGTGGCACTGAGAATTGAACCTTTGCACTAAGTGCCTTTGCACTAAGCTACATTTCCAGCCCTTTTTTTATTTTGAGACAGGATCTCACTAAGTTGCCCAGGATGAACTCAGACTTGCCAGTCTCCTGCTTCAGTCTCCCAGAGTGCTGGGATTACAGGGCTTTGCTGTTATACTCAGCAGAATCTGTATTTTTACAAGTACCCTACATCCTTCAAGAAGGTGTACATCCAAGTACACCTCCTACTTGAAAGATTCTTACATGACTCAAAGAATATTTTCAAGTTTAAACAAAAAAAAGTATCCCTGGGATTTTCTTAGGGAATCTAGAGTATCTGAGTGTCTTAGTTACTTTCTCCTTGCTGCTGAGATACACCCACAATTTAAAGGAGGAAAGGTTTATTTTGTCTCACAGTTTGTAGAGTCAGTTGGCTCCAAGGCAGGGTGCCATGGCAGGGGGGCATGGCAGAGGAGAAAGAGCTCATGACATGGTGACAGGAGACAGGAGAGATCAAGGGAGGAGGGAGGGAGATAGACTCTTCCATGCCATACCCCCATAAGCCAATCACCTCCCCAAGGCCCCACCTATGAGCACATGAGGCTTTGCAGGGACATCTAGATATGCACCATTAACAGAGGTATGTCTCCTGCTCAAAGATCCTGAACTTAATCACAGTTATTGTTTGTTTTCAAGGACTTGACTTGTTTCTAATTAAGCAATTCAGCTGTTTATTTGCATAAATTAGGATCTTGCTTTCTCTCCCAAGCAGCCTGTAAAAAGCTAGAAGAGGAAGAGATAAGGGCCAGAAAATGTAAGGACACCAGCAGCCAACCACTGCCTTCCAACAAGAGCCTTCCCATCTAGTGGGGATGTCAGACTGAAGATAACTGTATCTCTTTCTACCAACATTTTGTGCTTTATAGTAATAGATTTCCAATTTACCACAGAGGGATGCAGGCTCGTCCCAGTGTCTCTTTCTAAGTGAGCAAGCACTGCTTTGCTGATTCCCTCCCACCCACCTATTCCTCCACACTAGCTCACAGCAGATATAGAGACAGGATTGCCAAACTGGCTTTCTCTTGACTCCCAAATGCTTTCTTGTCTCCAGTCCCAGCACGTGCTGGAAAAGACCTGCAGGGAGGTATCCATTTCCCTTTCTAGCCCAGGCCATCTGCAGCCAGAAGATCTGTACTTGTAGAATTGCTCTAAGCAAACCGCAAGCAGTCCTGATGGGGAAGACTCAGTGCTATCACCTACCTCTGACCAGTGTTTGGGATCAGCAGTATGACTGCAGGAGTGGTGACCACTGCCTGCTCAGTCTGACCCCTTGCCCTGCTCTCTTGGTTTAGTGGAAAGTTTCAAACGTGTACAAAAGTGGACAAATGAATATGAGTCTCCATGGACCTGTTAGCCAGTTCCACCAAGTATCAACTCAGGGCCCACCTTGTTTCAGCAAAAGCCCCCCCTCAGCTCTTGAAATATTCTAAAGTGAATCAGACATTGCCTAATTTCATCTGTGGGTGATTTATACATACCATGAAGACATTGTTACCCATTGCTCAGGCCATAGATCTGGTCCTTTGCTTGTGTCTCCCAGATGAACCACAGAAGGCCATTTTTGGAGAAAGGAAAAAAAGGCTTTATTCAAAGCTAGCTTGGAGGAGATGGAGGGGCTCAGACCACCACAGATCACCATCTCACTGCATCCAGGTGTGCAAGGGTCCTTTATAGTGAGGAAGAGAGGGATGAGGGAATACAAAGAGTCAAGAGACAGCTCCCCGTTTTCTTCATCCCTCCCAGCCCTCTTCTGCTTCTTTGCAGGAAGGAAATAGCACTTTGACCTCCTGGTGCCAGGTCCTGCATAATCTGTCCGTTCATCTGGGGTGAGGAAAGGAGCAGGTAGCATTTATGCCCTAGCCTGAGGAAGTTTTAAAAAGTGCTCGTCTCTAAAGGAAAGGTTATAAATTAATTAAAGAGTAAAAAAGAAAGACGGTAGAAAACTGAGAGGCAGGCTTTTTGAATAAGGGGAAGAGGATCAGAAGAAGGGGGATGAGTGGGGGGAGGTAAAGAATCTAATATGATCAAGAAATTATATATATATATACACAGACGCACATAATATAAATATATATGCACACACACACATAATAACTATATACCAATTCCCTAAAACAAATATAACTATTATGTATTATACACACACTAATAAAACTTACACTAATAAAAAATAAAATTATAAAGTTGCATTTTGCTCTGCCAATTATGTGTATCAACAGTATCATTAACACACCATGAAACTGCAGTAATTCCTTCATATCAACAAACACATGGTGTACCACCTGTGATCAAAATTTTCACATTGTCCCATATATCCATTATACAGTTGGTTTTTCTTTTTTTTAAAGTTGGTTTTTCTAATCAGAATCCAAAGAAGGTCTACACTTTGCATGTATTTGATGTATCTCTTAAAATCTTTGCTATTCTAGAATGTTACCCTCTCGTAAGGCAGAAAGGGAGGAGGTGGTCTTTTATTTATTAAAAAAACCAGATCACTTTTCGGTAGAAAAATCCACAAGTGTTTGACCAGTAACTCTTAATGTTTTAGAATTCTGCTTTGATTGTACGTAATCTCAAATTTATGTTGTTCTCTCATCCCAAATAAGCAACGAATTTAAGTAAGTTGTGAATGATTTGTTCTGTCTTCTACTCTTATTATCATCTTAATTTTTAGTACTTAAAAATGTTATTTTTATCATCACAAAATTATTCATGCTTTGGAACAGTGCATCATATTTTAGTGAAGAATAGAACTGACTCATGGAACTGCTTTTAATCTTATCCCCCTGATTTTTCTATCCAGTTTACATGTTTGCGCTCTGCTCTGATTGCTGATCTGCCCCTGAGTTCCTGGCATGAGCACCCCATCTCAGTCTGGCCCCCACAAATGAGATTACATGCAACAGTGAATGCAAGGAACTTCAGCGAGAACTGGAGAGCAAGTTAGGAAAGTAGAGCCATGGTTAGGAATATGGGAGTAGGGGGTCACTCATCCTTGCTGTGTGACCCAGGGCAGGGTCTTTTTTTTTTTTTTGGTACTGGGGATCGAACTCAGGTCCTTGGCGCTTGTGCAGCAGGGGGGGAAAACCACTGAGCTAAATCCCTGGCCCCCAGGGCAGGGTCTTAATGCTCACATGCCTCAGTTCACTCATCAGTGAAATGGGCAACAATAGTATCTGCTTCACAATGATTCGGCAGAATCATTGCATTAAGTGCCCAGCATAGTGTCTGACCCTCATACACTTTAATACCAAGGTGAAAGCAAATTGGAACTTACTGCAAAAGGACAGGACTTAAACTAATAAACCATAGAACACACAAAATCACTGATTATCTCCAGTGTTACATATAATCTAAGGAATGCTGAAAACTTCCAATTTTGAGTTTGGCTTCTAGTAAAAGAATGATTTGTCTGCATCACAAGTATCTTCAGCACAATCTACGATGGATAGTTTAATCCTGTTCCAGGATTCCCCCATGTGTTGGTAGAGCTATGTATAAATCCTTGGTCACAAGAACACATCAGACACTTGCGGGTTCCAAAAGCTGATAGGGAGTGGGCTTGCGGGAGCCCCTCACTTCCTGTGGGTTCACAGTGAGGTCAGGCTCCGCCTCGGCCCAGTCAGCTCTGCCACTCAGGCAGAAAGAGAAGGGGGGTGTGCAGAAACACAGTCCAGGCACGGTAGGTGCCAGAGACCAGGATGGAGAGGGACGCAGCTGACAGCCGCCTCCCCAGGGCATGCACCATCACCACCGGGCAGATGTTGTCCGCTGCTCATCAGAGAGGCTATCTGTGACACTTGCTCTATCAGCTCCAGCTTCCAGTGGCTCAGAAGAGTCTCCCGTGGGTCACATCCAGCTCATTTTCAGGATGCACCTGTATCGCAACAAACCGGGGTACTGCCAGAGCCAAGGCTTGCCTGACCTCCTGGGAAAGGTGGCAGGAGGAGAGCAGAGGTCTGTGTTAGGTCTAGCCTCTATCCTCCTGGTGCCTGCCTCAACCTGTCTGAGCCCCAAGGTAGAAGTGTGGATACATTTATGTGCTAGAGGCTGAACAAGCTGTGATAAATTTAATCTCATTGTTGTGGGGCAGACAGAAAAAACCCTGAAGCAGAGGCTTGATTCCTAAGATCTCCCTGCCCCATCCCAGCCCCCCCCCCCCCAGTAAGCCCTACTCATAGGGAGGCAAGGGACTTCTCTCCCCAAAGCACAGTGTCTGTGTCCAGAATCTCAGTCATTTTTTCAAGAGGTTACAGTCCTTCCACTCTGGAACAGAGGTAACTTTCAGGGCTCAAGCATGGCACAGGAAAGGACACACACTTAGCATCCGGCAGCCAGCAATACTTGAAGTTGGGGACGGGTCTTCTGTCGAACTGTGAAGCAATGGGATCCAGAGCATGCTGAGGAAATGGGCACTGTGAAGAGAAGAGAGACAGTGATAGGAGGAAGTATGCTCCTCAGGAAAGGGAAATGAGAAGGGAGGTCCCAGCTCGGGCCTGGGGCAGCCCTTGTGCTCCGGGCAACCTGAGTCCAGAGTCCACAGCATTCTCCAGATCCCCCTGCAGCGTCCTTGGGGCAGCCTCTTCACCCAGGTCAATACCTTGCATTGTAGGGAGTGAGTCCAAGAGCCTTTGGGGTGTCACCTGGCCCTAGCTCTGCTGACTGTTCACGGTTTGAATCCTGAGCTCTTGTGGTCACAGACATGATGAAGAGTAATTCTGAGACCTGGTCCAGGAGGCCAAGGATATCCAAGATACGAACATTTGTACCTTTTAAGGTTAGTGGTTGAAGCATGCAAGCTTTTCCATGAGCCTTTGGTGTCTTTAGCCTGACCTTGCTTTCCTCCTTATTTGGGGGGCTAAACTTTGAGGAGATTGTCTTCTAGGAAGTGAAATCTTTGTAGGAGAGCTCTGATCAAGATAATCTATGTGGGCCAGGGATTTAGCTCAGTGGTTTTGCTGCCTGCTGTGCAAGCGAAAGGACCTGAGTTTGATCCCTGGTACCAAAAAAAAAAAAAAAGATAATCTATGCCTTCATTCTTAAAATTCCAAATAAAGCAGCTGCATGCAGTATAAAATTGTAATTAAAAAACATGGACTAAGGGATTTAGCTCAGTGGTTCCGCTGCCTGCCTCACAAGCGCAAGGACCCGATCTCTGGTACCAAAAAAACAAACAAACAAACAAAAAATATGGCAACTGTCCCCCATAAGGAGACATAAGACCAAACATATAGTAGTGAGCTGGGGCAAGAGCTGCTGCTTCACTGGGCCGCAGCATAAGGAGTGAAATTCTGCAAAGAAGTAGCAAAAATACTGCAGACGCAAAGGGCAGTCAGAGCCAGTGCCACTGCCTGAAGCTTGCAGACCTGTAGCTAATACTGCTTGGGAACTCTGGGCCACTCATTTGAGACCTGCACCTGAACTGTTTACCTTAAAGCACCAGGTGGAGGCAACCACAGCATTTCCAGGCAGAAGTAATTACACTGAGAGAATAAAATAGCTGCCATTCAAGTTGAACCCAAAAGATGAGCTTTTGAAGTATATAATGTAGGTTCCAAAAGAGGAAGATGTCTTTCCTGCCCTTTATAAAAGGTCCTGGCTAATACCTTTATAACAAAAGGCAGGTTAACAAGAGAAACACGACACATTTTTTTAAGGTGCATTTCTACATGGAAGCCATAGTAAATATGAAACGCAAAGAAAGAGCCAGATGGTTGAAGCTTAAATATTCTCTTCATAGGGAGAGGGAGGTGGGGACTATAGGCAGTCTCAGAGGTGAGTAGATGAATTTTAGAAGAAACTAATTAGTCCAGAGAACACACAATGGCTTTGGACCAAGTCCCCCTGGGTCTGGGTGTGTTGTTTGACTTTCAGTCTCTTCCTTCATGATAATTTTTTAATTGTCCTTGATTAGTGAACTTTTATTGAGATTTTTAAGGCCATTGCATAATCTTTGGTGGATCCAGAACTTCAGAGAAATCTTCCTGACCTTCAGTAGAGAAAAAGAATCAGAGAGGGTCAAGAGACCTGGTTCTGAGACTCTCCCAGTCAGCATGTGAAAGCACCGCACTTTGGGGTACATTTTCTCAGTTCCCAAAATAAGAAAGCCAAGCAAGAAGAAAAGTGGCCCACAAAATTAACTGGGAAGTGGATTTACTGCCACTGAAATGCCAACTTTAGAATGTATTTAAAATGGATATAAATGAAATGTTTAAAATCTTTAAGCAATAAATGCAAGACTAACACATAAAAAAGAATAAGAAATAAAACTTAAGCAGGTGCTTGTAAAACAGGAACATAGAGATATGCAAAAAACAGGAGAAATCCTGAACATGAAAAATAGTCATTGAAATAGCTTAATGGGTAGGATAACTTCTAGGCTGTGTTCAATCAAAGAAAGGGATCCAGTGAACTGAAAAGCATTATGGAGAATTTTCCCAGGAAGCAGACCAAAGAGATGAAAAGAAAAAAAAGACAGAAAAGCTAAGATACCCAGAGGAAATATGACAGATCAAAAGATTCTAGCTCCAAGGGTTCCCAAGAAGAAAGCAGAAGGTACAATGAAATTATGTAAGAGACAATGAATATGATACAGAAGTAAAAACACACAAATGAGTCTTCAGTTTGAAAATAGATACTGAGAGGGGCTGGGGGCTGGGGATCTCAGGAGCACCGCACCCGCCTTGCAAGCTCAAGGTCCTGAGTTTGATCCCCGGTACCAAAAAAAAGAAAAAGAAAATAGATACTGAGAAAAGAGAACGATTTATAAATATGTCAGGAGGATACCTCATAATGACACTGAGCAACATTAAGGATTAAGAGGAAATCTGAAATCATCTGAAGGTCAATGGGCATAAGAAACTACTCATAGTGGTTACCGTGCTCTACCTGTGAAGCTCTGGCTGTAAATGCCTTGGGAGTGCAGAGGGCCCAGCTTAGCTGGAGCAGCAGAGTAGCAGCATAGACTTTGAAGACTAGAAAGTGGAAGGTTTTGGGGGTTGAGAGAAGATCCCCCCAGAAGGTGGAAGAGGAATGAACAAAGGCCCCATTGTGAGTTTTCTGGGAGCTTTTCAAACTCTGAGACTGCTAAGAAAAAAAAAAGTCCTATGCCCAAATTTAAATTTTGCTTTGCCATTTTTTCATGTCTATAGCTGCATTTCCTACATGATGCTGAAAAAAACTTCTTGGGTCAGTGCAAATAAGCTACTATTTGTGTTCTTCAAGATGTCCATTTAATTATTCAATAAATACTGGACAGGGTCTTATTCTATTGTAGGCATTGCCTGCTAACTTAAGGATACGGCATAAGGGGGAACCATGACCTCGCAGAGCTCATGTTCACATGAGTCAGGCAATGATTATTAAAGAAATAGTAGAGTATTATTTAGTAATATGAAATTAAAAGAGTAATGTCCCTGTAAAAATTCATGTCTGCCTTCAGAATGTGACCTTCTTTGGAAATAGTCTTGGCACATACGGTAAGTTAAAATGAAGCTCTGGCTGTAAATGCCTTGGGAGTGCAGAGGTCATACTTGCCAGGTAAAAAAGCTGAAAACCAAGACCAGACCAGGCTACAACAAGCCTTTATTGTAGGAACAATCTGCCGGGCTATCTCTAAACAAAGGAGAGACAAAAGCAATATGGCCAGGATGGTGATAGTGGGGTATTGAGGTCCCCACTACAATTGTATTAGTGCTTATTTGGTTTTTCATGTCCATTAGTATTTGTTTTGTACAGTTGGGGGCATTCGTATTTGGTGCATAGATATTTATGATTGTCATCTCTTCCTCTTGGATTGTTCCTTTCACATGGATGTAGTGACCATCTTTGTCTCTCTTAATTAGTTTTGGTTTGAAATCTACTTTGTCTGCAAATAAGATTGCTACCCCTGCTTTTTTCTGGGTTTCTGTCGTGTGGGAAATTGTAGAATTCAGCTATATTAGTTGTAAGAATTGATCACAAGAAGTTTGTAAACTGAGAAAATTAAGTCGTTTCTGGGAAATTCCACAAGTCTGTTTGTTAAAAGAATGCCAGAAAACTTTAAGAGACGTTGTAAAAGTCTCACGGGAGAAAAACAGGTTTTCCTAGTTTTCTTATTTACCATTGGCAGGGATCAGAGGACCAGGACCCAATGACTCTAGGAGTGGTAAGAGAGATACGACTCACTATGCACATCTGTGATGTTTGTGGTGGGCCAGTGGGCTTGATTTTGGCTGAAATCCTCCTGCTCTCTTGATACCATCTGATAAGAGGGCTGCGCGGTGTGCTCTCTGATGTACAGGATTAGTAAAACGGAAACGGAGGACTTGTGAATTCTCCTGTAGCTTTTATGAGTCACTTAAAGTCACTGGTCATCATCAGAGGTGAAAATCAGAAAGACAGTAGCCAGAATAACTAAGCTGCTTTCCTACCTGTATAAAGCCTTGCTTCTTCCCTTTGTGATTGTGGAACAGTGCCAGAGAATTAAACTGCTGTTCGTCCCCCAGGCTGCCTCCTTTTCTTTCTTTAAAAGTCGGTGCTTTCCGGGGTCTCAGGTCTCCCTCTAGAGAGACCACCGACACTATAGCATGGAGAACTGTTTTCCGTCCTTTTACTTTCAGTCTATGGATTTCCTTTTGAGTTAGGTGTGTTACTTGTATACATACAGCATATTGCTGGGTTTTGCTTCTTAATCCATTCTGCCGATCTATTTCTTTTCATTGGTGAATTGAGCTCTTCTTATAGGAGCTGGGGTGGGGTGAAGTGAGGTAGTGGCTAGGGACTGGAGGAGCCTGTGACGTCACTAGTTGCTAGGAGGGAGCAAGTATTAGGTTACTCTTTTGGTGGGAGTAGGGGCATGTTGGGAAGAAGGTAGCTATTATATACAGCAGCCACCCTAAATTGGAGGGAACTCTATCAATACTGGTTTCAGGTGGGCCTTAAATGCAAAGATAGTGTACTAAGAAGAAAAGACATGGCGAGATGCAGAGAGCAAATGGTACATGAAGATGGAGGTAGTGGTGGGAGGGATGCAGCCACCAGTCAAGGAATTCCATGAATTATCAGGAACATCAGAAACAGGGAAGATGGGGCCGGGGATTTAGCTCAGTCGTTTCGCCGCCTGCTACGAAAGCGCAAGGATCCGAGTTCAATCCCCGATACAAGAAAAAAAAAAAAAAAAAAAAGAGGGAAGAGGCAAGAATACTCTGCTAGAGCCTGTGGGGGGAGATCGGCTCAGCCAGCACCTTGGTTTATGCCTTCTCACCTCCAGACTGTAGGAGAAGGGGGTTGGTAGGGAGGAAAGAATAGAATAAGGTCCTCATTAGGTTTTCTGACTAATCCTGCCTAGAAGGAGTTAAAGGAATTCCTTTGACGGCAATTAGCATAAATGGCACAAGGATTCACATCAAAAAGACCAGAAGGAGAGCTGACGACAGCAGACAGCACCGAGGAAGCCGGATGCTCCAACCCAAGATAGCTGCCCTTCCCCACCTCCAATAAAATGCAAAGGAGACAAAAGGGGAGGGGCTACCTGATTTAAAGGAAAATTCTTACTTAGTATATAAAAATAGAGTAACGCCTCAGTTCATGGATGCTTCTGTTCATAAAACAACTCAGTTCCTGAACAGAAGTGTTTGGCAAAATTTTGCTTTCTTTTTTTCTTTTTTTTAAAAACGAATAATTGATAATTTGAAATAGGAAAAGGTCCAAAGGGGTAGGGGCGGCGGGAGGGGAAGGGGAAAGGGAAGAAAGGAAAGGAAAAATTATGATAAAGAAAAAAAAAAAGGAAACAAAGTCTATGTAAATAGGGAAGGGTGCACAGGTAATGGGGAAAAAATAAGAACCAAGATACATCATGTACAGGTACAAGCACCCAATGATAAATGTAAACGTATTGTATACCTAAAATGTACCAATTAATTTTAAAAAACGTAAAAGAAAAAAAATATGTAGTTTCCTGGATCCTCTGTAGTTACTGTTTTGGAATCTGCATTGATGCTGACCCATTTGTGCTTTTAAAAATCGTCCTCAAGACATTCTGATAATACAGTAGGTCTAACTTAGGAGCTGCTGTTTAAGAGTACAATGACCTGCTCACACTCTGCTTCTTGTTCCTACCTCCTGTAAGACCGAGGGCCTTACCAAACGCTCCGAGGAGCTGACTAGTGAAGCACACCCAGGAATCCCAGCGGTGCCTTCAGAATGTAAGACCAAGAGCCTTACCAAATGCTCCAAGGAGCTGACTACAGCGAAGAACACCCGGGAAGGAACACACCGGACAAGCTGGAAAACAGACCTTTATTAGTCTGGCCAGACGGCACTCCCAAAGCAAAATAGCTTAGAGAGGCAGCTAGCTCAGAGTCCGAGGCTGTTTTTATAGGGGGTTGAGGGGGAAGTTAACATATAGAATTAAAGAAAAGGGGACAAAGGTTAGTGGTAGACTGTCACGTATTGATGGTCAGCAGACATTTGCAGCTTGTTCTAAAAATTGTGGTGCCCGGAACATCAGTTCCAGGCAAACAAGGAGTTGAGTAGTTTACTCTGGGACTTTAGGTCTGTTACAGATTTTTATCTAGTGTCCCAAAACTAACAAGCATCTTTATCCATTAACTCACATTTAATCACAATGGGGCTGGAGAAAAGGAACAAAGGTTATGCAGTCCTACACTCCCAAGGAGCAGTCATGCCACCTGGCTCTGGCCTCAGCTTCCTAGTCCTTTATACTTAACAACAAACAGCAAGTTAAGTCAGTTGAGGCTTCACAGCTCCCCAGATACCCAGTGGACATTTAAATATTTCAGGCAGTTCTATACTAATCAGGTGCCCTGTCTGAATAGAAGTCAAGATATATGATTAATTTCTTCATTGCTGAAGCAGAGGTTATGGTTTTCTGCTTATATTTGTGTACAGCTAAGCAGGTGGGTTGCTGCAGAGAGCATCCTTATAAATGTCATTAAATTGGGTCACAGATTGATTTTTCAAATGTACATTTCTGCATGACATCAAATCAGATGATTTTTATCTTCTACCTTTTTATACTTAGAGAATTGGTAGTGATTATATGGCAGTATGTAAGCCAGCTGGAGAATGGTATTTCTCCTGTGGATGAAATCTGTTGAGTCATTGATTAACAGGTTGATAGTGAACTACTACAGAATAGTATGGATATGGATGGCAGGATTTTAGGAGCCGAGAGGCTCCAATTTCAAATTGTAAGTTAGTCCTTATTTTTGGGAAGATTCAAAATGTGCCTTTGGAATAATAGGCATTTTGAGGAGCTACGTAATTGTTTAGCAGTGGTATATAGATAAGAAAAAAACTCCTGCCTTTAGACTGCTTGTGAAAATACAAATGAATTAGAGACATATGCAAAAATGATCAAGTTTATGGATATTGAGATATTTCTTTTTTTCATATTTAAATTCTCTTTATTTACTAAATACTATGCCTGAGAAAGAGCGGAAGTGCAGAACGTGAGGGAGACTGTGGGAGTGACTCTGAAGGGAGAGCAAAGCTGCAGCCCAGCTTCCTGTTGCGGGGCTGGGTGTTGAGTATCAGGCTCCTTGGGAATCTGAGTGGCTCCCAGAGGGGCCCCTGCTTTCAGCTTGTGGGGGTTGGGGAAAGCTCAGCTCCTGGGGGAAGAGACTGAGGAATAGGCCGTGGGGAATAGACCTTTGTCACTGGGAATGCTGGCCGTGGGTCGGGGAGATACCTGAGGGGCCAGTGAAGTGCACATGCTTTGTCTTTGTTTCCTGGAGGAGGCAGAGGAGGAGCAGCAGGACCTTTCGGGACCTGGGCCACTGGGGGCCTTAGGAACGATGGAGCTCCACCTGGAGGAAGGGCAGGAGGAATAAAGGCCAGTGCTGGGGCTTGGCTTTGGGCAGGCAGAGCTGAATGAGGCCCAGGTGAGAGGCTCTGGATGGGCTTCCTGGTCCTGCTGGAGTCTAAGCTGAGCGTACCGGTGGCTCCTCCCACGGTGTCTGAAGAGGGTAAACAGATCTCTTTGGAGATGTAGGACGACCCCTAGGGGAGGGACCCTGTGGGAGCGCTGTCTAGCAGATGCACACTTTGTGACACTGAGTGTGGCAAGATCTTTGCCCAAAAGGGGGGCTTTCAGCTCTGCCGCACTGAGGTGTTGTCTGGTGCGAGCATTGGCTCTTCTTAAATCCTGGAGCTCTCGCTCAGCCATGTGAGCTGCTGCCCAGTTCTCGAGGGCCTCCCTCTGCAGGGAGGTGAGCTGCCATTGGTAGAAATGGATGGTCCTCTCCCATTCCTCCTCTAAATCTTGGGCTCGCTTTCTGTCGATCTTCAGCTCTTCAGCAGCCTGGTCCATCTCCTGCAGGGTGGACAGTTTCTGCTCTTGTTCTGCCCAGGATTTCGCCTGCACTCTCAGTTCCCTGTGGCAGCTCAGGACTGTTTGTTGGTAAACTTGGGTCCTCACTGTGCGCTTTTGCTGAAGCTTCCGGCGCTCCCTTTCCAGCTGTGTGTTTGCTGACTGCCAAGATGCTCGCTGAGTCTGGAGATGTTGTAGAGACTCCGCCAGTTCTTCAGTTTTCTCAGCCTCCAGGAGTTGAGTGTGAAGCTGATTTCTTTGTTCTTCCATGGTGTTTAGGGAAGCCTTTAACTGAGCACCGTAGACCAGTTTCTCCAAAGCTCTTGTTGGCCAGTGACCTAAGCCAGGACCATTTTCCAGTTGACTCCTCATTTCCTGCTGCCAGTTCCCAGTGTGTGTGATGTCTTCTGGGTGCCCGGGAACCCAGCCTTTTGTGGTGACCAGCAGGTGCTCAGTCAGAGCCTTGATGTGTTTCCCCTTCTCCCAGAGCAGTTGTTCTGCTTGAGCCTGGGAGTCTTGGAGCACGGTCATCTGTGAGGTGAGTTCACTCACCTTCTCTTTCCACCCTTGAGCTTCCTGGAAAAGCTGTGTCTGGTCTTTCTGGAGTTGGGCGTTTTCCCGCAGAGCATCTGTCATTGCTCCCTGCAGACGTTCTTTGCTGATGTTCAACAGTGCGACCTTGGTTTCAGCTACTTCCAATGTGAGTGAGTTGGATTCTTCTGTTAGGGACCGGATCCTTTTGGAAAGCTCTGCCAACCTGAATTGCTGTTATTGAAAACGTGATTGCTCTTCTTTGAGCTCTTTGAAGAGAAACCTTATCTCCCCTTGAAGTTTGGCTCTGTCCCTGGCCGCCTTCTGATAGGCTGCCTCCCAACGTTGTGCTTCCCTGGCCTCCTCGTCTAGGCGGGGGTCCTTGAGAGCTGCCTCTAAGGCTTTGTGTTCATATTGAACTTGGCTGAGTTTGTCCAAGAGTTGGCATTTTTCCCGAATTAGTCCTGCAAGCTGGAGACCAAGCTGTTTTTCTCTCCTCACTGCAAGCCGGCTTTGAAGGGAGTGAAACGTCCTCCATGAAAGTATGAGAAGAGTCAAAAGACCCGCAATGGCTGGCCACTCCATGGCACAAGGCTGCCTGGGCAGTTGGCTCAGCCACTGAGTACTGGCCTAGAATGTTTAGGGTTTGGTCCAGAGGCTGGCAACAGGAGCGGCCCACTGCTGGGCCTGATGTGGGGGTGGAGTGAGGGGCACATGGGGTACAGGCCCTGGCAGGCATCTCGGGCTCCCTTTCCCACTGCTGGGGGATCGTCAGGGCTGATATTGTGCTCTCTGTCGTGGAAAAGCACAGGTCCATGCACCTCCGTGAGCCTTCAGTTTGCCCTCTCCTCCCCACCCCACCCCTCCCTTTGGTTCCATCTGGGCTGGTGAGCGTGCTTTGATCCATGGGTACCATGCTGCAGATCTGTGTTGTCTCCTTGAGAGAGTCTGGGTTGAACTTTGAGACCTCATTTTTCACGTACATATCCTGTAAGGGTCAGAGTGGGCAGCAGCACTCTCAGCAGGGACACCGCAGAAAGGGTGAGCTGCAGAGGTGATACAGGATCTTTGGAATCAACATATACATCTTTCAGTAATGACAGCAGCTTGTCATTTTTCCTAGCAATGTCTCTCTTAATTTCCGGATGGTTGGTCATCTCTCGAAGGTCGCTGCGGGTGGACGGGTGCCTCGGGGCCGCAGATGGCTACATCTTGCTGATTTCCCGTTCTGTTCGGTTCTCTAAGTTGAAATTCCTAACCGCTCGAGCCACCGCAGCCCCCATGGTCTCTATAACATGATGCACTCAGGTTCTCAAAATTTTGCTTTCATTTGTGAACCCCACATTGGGTGACAAACATGACTGCAGCCATCTTCCCTGTACAAACATGAACACAGCCAGCCATCTTCCCTAAAATCGTGGAACGAATTAAGTTCATGAACTGAATTAAGTTTTTGAACCAAAGTATCACTGTATATATGTGTGTGTGTGTGTGTGTGTGTGTGTATTCTTATTCTATGTAGCCATTTTATTCCTGTACTAGATTATACGCATCTCCTTAATCACCAGCTTTAAATTGTCTTTCTATAAGCCTTCTCCTAGCCAACCCATAAATCCCACAGATGAGACCCTGACAAGGACAAATGGGGAGGAAGAAGCCAAACAAAGCCCACCAACTGAATTGGCACCTAACCAAGGGCACCCAAGTTAGGGTCTTGTGGCCTAGGACTCATCCAAAGAGAGCCCAGAGAGCCAATCAGGTTGTAGCAAGTTCCAGGTACCCACCTTGGAGGAAGAGTCCTTATCACCTGATAAAAAGAAGCCAGGGACAAAGGCCCATGGAAATCAATCGTTCTGGAACCCTGCCCCCTCTTCAGGGTGGCTTTCTGTCTTCGGCTTTTTCCTCTTTACAAACAGCATCTTCCTTTCTTAATCTCTGTCCCTATAATTCATTACTGATGCCAAGTTTATGATCCTGGTTAGCTGCTCATTCCAGCAGTGCTCACCCAAAGATGTGACAAGACTGTGAGAAAATACATTTCTGTAGTTCAAACTGCCCAGTTTGTGATGCTTTCTTACAGCAGCCCTAGGGAACTGAAACAAGGCAGAAAACTCCCTGCCTTCTTCTTGAATCTGCCCTTGCTATTGAATTTCCATTTGTTCACAACTAAAAATCAGCTTGAGACTCCATTCCAACAGGGGCCACTCCTCAGAGCCATGCTTCCTGATCCCTTGGGACTTGCTTCCTCGCCATCAAGAACAGCTAAAGCCCCAGGCTTGAATTCAAAATACTTTTGCTATGAGTTTATGAGTCCACAAGATAATAATTCAAAACAAGCCTAGGTAATGACAGGTTTCTAAAAAAGAAACATGCTCTTTGGCGAGGCCTGGATTTTGGCGCCTCTGCACTGCTCCACGGTCTCTGCTCTTCTGACCCCTGAATTAGGGCTCCATTCTCTTCCTACTCACCCTTCTCTGTTCTGAATCTGGGCCCCTTCTGGCTCCCACAGTCGCAGGCCTTGCCCTGTCCTTCCCACTCCTCCCTGCCCTGTATCAGAATGCCTTGGCGTCATCTGTTGTTTCCTTAGATCACTTGGCCTCTCTTGATCTCTCACAAGATCTCAGGAAGACCAGGTATCCTCTTAGGCTCTATCACTTGGGATTTCTACCTGTCGCCTCTCAAAACTGGAGGGACTTGCCTTTGAGGGACTTACAATCCAGCTTTATCTAGTGACACTGCTGTCACTCATGTAGTGTATTTCAGTGTATAAACTCTTTGGTTTTAGATTCCTTCCTGTGGGAGAAAGAAAGAAAAAAATAGGAATCTTTGGTTATTTCACTCACTTTTTTTTTCTGGCAGCATTTGTCACTGTGCTACAATCCACTGTCACATTTCTAGGTGATGGAAGGCTTTACAAAAATGGAGCAAATCTGGGCTGTTTTTCTGGCTGATGTGTGGTGAGACCTGAATCCTGGGCCAGACTGGAGTGAACAAAAAGTTTCTGAGGTGACATTGTTGCAGTTAGTATCACATGACCACTGCACATGGACACTGCAGTGTTCTCCTTCCTCATGACTCACCCACCAGGACCCTTACATAGTCAGGAGCTCATCTGAACCCATCTGGACCTTGTGGCTGTTGGACTAGCTGTCTTCTGCCCAGGATGGAATGTTCTGGACAGGCTCCAGGGTATTAAGTCCAGATGCTGTGCCTGTACCATCTCCTGCCAATCCTTACAGTGCATGGTAGGTCTGTTGTCTTTGGTTCAGAGCTTGTCCTTGCACTGAGCAAGCCAGTCAGTAAGTGCTAGAGCCTGAGTTCCACAACCTGGAACCTCAAAGGTGCCTATAACTGGCACTTTCAGTATTTCCTCCCTGCCCAGCTTCTGGTCCTCTGAATTCTGCCCTACATTCCTAGCATCCTGCTTAGGATCCTAGCAAACCGAGTGCCCTCTGCTAGTACTTCCAGCCATTTGAATGTGGTGTGCAAGCTGAATCTGGCCTCAGCTGGTTTCTCTGCTCAAACCCCCACTAGAGGATAGTGCAGAAATTCACAGTTCCTGCAACTTTCTGGGGGAAATTTGCTCCTCAACTGCTCTCTTCAGCTTCGTGTCATTGGTCCAAGCTGCTTTCTGAAGGAAGCCCGACCCTCACTGTGTCCTTCAGCATTGGCTCTTTCCTTTGTCTCTACTGTACCTGCAGTAGAGCAACAGAATCCAGAAAAACCTGTTTCTTTTTTTTTTCTTCCTTAAGTCCTGTCACATTGAGATAAACTAGGCCAAACTCCATTTTTATATTATAACAAATTCATCAAAGCAAAAACAGGATAGAGCAGCCTCTGTCAAACAAGCACACAAAGAAGCAGCCTACTTGGTAAGTAGAATTTTGGCCATCCACCTTGGTACTGGGACTGAAGTTTCTTCTTTTATTCCCAACAACCTGTCCTGGGCAAATACCAGGGTAGGAAGCAGCAGGGCTCCCCCTTTCTATTCTGTATTCTATGCGACACCAAAACAACCAGCACAGTAGGGTTTTACCCCAGCTGCCCTGCTCCCAACCTCCTTCTGGCTGCTGCTGTATGGCAGGAGATCAGAAGTGTCTTTGGGCAGTGTAGCCCAGGCTAGTCGTAACTGAGCACAGGGACCACTGAGCCTCCTCTACTTATTGGCAAGAGGTAGGAACAACAGTGACCTAGCATTCATGTGGGAAGTCTGGGCAGTAAAGGGAGAAGAAAGAACAAAGGAAGCATCAAGCCAGGGATTTAGCTCAGTGGTTTTGCTGCCTGCTGCGCAAGTGAAAGAACCTGGGTTCAATCCCTGGTACCCAAAAAAAAAAAGAAAAAAAAGAGGAAGCATCAAAAGGCTGGGAAGACTCTGAGGATCTGTCACTAAATTTCTCACTCAAGGGAAGGGAGGGAGGGGATGATGGACACAATCCTCTGTAAAGTAAAAAGTATCTAACATTTTAAAAGTTAAAGAACTTTAAGACATGGGTAGCACAGGGATGCTTGGAAGTTTTGTTCCCAATCTAAGAGGAAGCAGTTGGGATATTTAGGAGCCTGTGGGCAAGGGGGCAGCCAAGAAGCACCAAACCAAACCTCTCTCTGCCAGCTCCCAATTCCACACCCTCACATCACCTTCCCATTCCCCCTTTCTTCTTTCTGCAAAGGTGAAAGCCAGGAATGACCTTTCTAAATACACAGATTTTCACAGAGTTCAAGGTCAGGCATGACTAACACCCAAGGAAACAAATAGTAAAGTAAAGGAGCAACACAAGAGCGGAAGGAGATGGAGCCCAGGATCCTACCCACAGATGGTAAAGGCAGAATCTGCACCCAGAAATGATGTTTGAGGCCTGGATAGCAAACGTGCAGTAGCAGGCTCCATCCCTATGGGAAAAGGGAGGGGAAAACTTGTTAGGGAGTGAAGAGTGCAGTAATAGGCTCTCCCTACCAGCCCCCTGCTGTCAGTACCGTGGGAGCTTGGTCAGTCCTTCAGAAGGACAAGCCTTTGTCTTCCGCCAAAGAGGTGGCTCCCGTGGCTATCTGACCCGTTCTCACACCTTGTACACATGGATATAAATCCTGTTTTCCTTCTTTTCCTGTGGGTTCTTTTGCTTCTTCAAATTTCTCTTTTTATTTTTCATTGGAGAAGAGCACCAAATAACATTAAAGTGGAAATTTAATGAAAAATAAAAATAAAAGTTTTCATGTTAAACTTAGATGGCTAAGTCACAAAAAATAGCCTATGCTGTCTCATAGGATCTGCGTGGAAGCTTTGCTGGGTGCCCTGAGCACCATTTTGCTCCCATCAGAGGTCTATAGGCATCGGTACCACCTGATTTACTATTTGATACCTGGCTCTTGGTTCAGTGGGATCCAGCACCCACTCACAACTGAATGCAAAAGGATCTCGGGACTGGTTCACCAGCACCACCTGCTGGACTAAACTCTTAAATCTGTTCATGAACCACCTTGGCTCACTTTATATACCTTACAATTCATCCATTTAAAACATGCCATTCAGTGATTTTTAGGGTACTTAGTCTTGTACAACCATTGCCACGGTTAGATTTGGAGTATTCTCATCACCCAAAATAAACTCCCTACCCATTGGAAGTCACTCTCCATTTGTCTCCTGGGAAATCACTGATCTACTTTTTTCTGATGGGTTTACATATTCCAGACTTTGGTATAAATGAAATCATACAATAAAGTAGCCTTTCTATTTGGGTTATTCCATTCGACATGATGTCTTCGAGAATCATCTATGCTGTAGCATCTGTCAATATCTCATTCTTTTGTTGTTTTCCAAGTACTTCAACTTATTGGATGGCTAAATGCTATTTTTTTTTATTTTTTGGTACCAGGGATTGAACTCGGGTCCCTGCGCTTACAAGGCAGTCAGCAGAACCACTGAGCTAAACCCCCAGCCCGATAATTGCTATTTCATTATGTGGATACACCACATTTCGTTTATTCATTCATCTGTTGGACATTTGGGGTGTTTCTGCCCTTTGGATGAATAGGGGTACCATAAGCCTCCATGTACAAGTTTTGGTGTGGACATATATTTTTATTTCTTTTGGGTACATAGCTGGTTGTGGAATTGCTGGGTGATGTGACAAGTCTATGTTTAATCACATGAGAAACAGGCTGTTTTCCAAAGAAGTTGCACCATTTTACATTTTTACCAGTAATGTCTGACGTTTCCAATTTCTGCATGTCCTCACCACTACTTGATATTGACTTATGATTCCCACATCCTAGTGGGTATGAAGTGGTCTCATTGCATCTTGATTTGAATTTCCCTGAGAGCTTATGATGTTGTGCATTTTTTCACGGGGTTATTTTCCATTTGTATATTATCTGTAGAAAAGTGTCTATGAAGTCCTTGTCCATTTTTAAATTGAGTTATTTGTTTATTACTAAATTATAATAGTTCACTATGTTCTAGCACAAGTCCTTTTCAGATAAGTGATTTGTAGATTTTTCCCTATTCTGTGGTTCTTTCATTTTCTCAATAGTGTCATTTGAGACCAAGCATTTTTATTTTTGATGAAGTCCAATTTATCTGATTTTTAAATTTTATTGTCTGTGCTTTTATTGTCATGTCTCAGAAATGATTGCCTAATTCAAGGTTAAGAACACTCACACCTACGCTTTTAAATTTTATGGTTTGAGAGCTTGCATTAATGACTTTGGCCCATTTTGAGTTAATTTTTTAAAAAAATGGTATAGGGAAGAGGTCCAATTTCACCCTGTGCTGTGGATATCTAGTTGTCTCAGCACCATTTATTTAAAAGACTATTCTTTCCCCATCGGATTACCTGGACATCCTTGTTGAAAATCAGTTGATCATAAATATGAGGATTTATTTTGAGACTTTCAATTCTATATGGTGAATTGCTTTATAACTACACCTTCTTACTCAAAGTTTTTCTCTTTGCTTACTCATTTTGTGAACATGGAGACTTCTGTGGTCTCTCATATCTTATACAAATTGAATACTGGCCAGAAAGTGCTTGAAGCTGAACACTTTTCATCATTCCAGCAACAATCTGATAGAAGGTAAAACAGCCTGGGAGCTGCTCTCCCTTCAGCCAGTGCTGGTTTTATCATGTGCCTTGCAACATTCTAGCTGGGAAGTGCACCCTTTGCTGCTGTATGGGACATTTTTCAGTAGGATTGTTACTTTGTTGACAGTGAATTCCTAGAAGAGCCAGAAAATCCATTCCCATGTCAAGTTCTCTTTAGTTTGGCTATCGATCATGTTTGGGTGTCTATCACTTTGAATATACCCACCTTTGGTTCCTAGGGCCAAGGAACCTTGAGGGGTGGAGGCAGCCCTGGTGGGTAGTGTTTGAGGAAAGAAGCAAGTGATGGAGGGACCTCCATGTAGTACCCTCCCAACGCAGGAGCTGAACCTGCAGAGGAAGGCTGGCTGTATTATGTAAACTCTGGGAGGCCACAGAGTGTTTGGGTTTATCACAAGTTCAATGGGATGTCTTGAAAAAATTTACAGTGATCTAAACCACCTTTTAAAGTATCAACTCGGCTATTCCGGGGAGAGTAGATTAGAGACAGCCTCTCAAGAAGATGATGATTGAATATAAAATATTCAACCACCGTTTCAAATAGACTTCATGGTAAGATAGGCAATTGTGGTGCGCATCTCATGACAAGCATCCTCTAACTGTGGGCGTAATGGCCTGTTCTGGCCAGGACAGGGTAGAATGGGCATTTCTCCTTCCTTTTTTTTTTCTGATGGTAGAGATGCTTCCCGAAGACTTTCAGACTTGGCTCATGACAAATCTTGTGACATCATCAGGCCCAGAGCATTTTGCCAGGACATTTCACAGATTTTTGACCTCTGTAGGAAAAGGAACACAGATTCAAATGGACTGGCCAAACATGAGCTAGCCATGAGTTTGGGGAGCCACCTTGGACCCTCCAGGTACCCAGAGCCTGTGAGTGAGCATGCAGGGATGAAACCTACCTTCCCTCTACTTCCGACCTCCTGCAAGCATATACATGCACAACGGTCCTCACCCGAGTAGGTCAGCTAACACACTACTGGCTACTCAAGAGGGACCACATCCAATCCTCATACATCTTCACATTCCCTGGGCAGTGCTGAGAGTATCTGGCACAGAGCTGGTGCTAAATGCAGGTTGTTGAATTGACCTCGAATGCCATGTGGAGAAATCTGGTCACTGTGTGCTGCAAGTATGTACTAACGACTGAAAACAGCTGAAAAAACAGAGGTATGGGGCTGTGAAAAGGCACGGAAGAAACTTGAATACGACTTATGAAGTGAAAGAAGCCAATCTTACTTAGTGAAAACCTATCTCAAAATTAAGGATAAAAATTCTGGGTGTGGTGGTGCACACTTGTAATCCCAGCACTTGGGAGGCCGAGGCAGGAGGATGTCTGTGAGTTCAAGGCCAGCCTGGGCTACACAGTGGATTCAGAGCCAGCCTGAACTACAAAGCAAGACCTTGTCTCCAAAAAAAAAAAAAAAAAAAAATTAAAGATAAAAAGGCTCGGAATGTAGCTCAGTACAAAGGCCCTGGTTTCACTTCCCAGAATTGCAAAACTCCTTAAGAAAGAAGAGCTGGTTAGGGAAGAAGACACTGACTGCTAAGCCTGGAAACCTCTTCCCTCCTGGACCAGTGTTTCTGCTCTGCCTGGTTCTCTGCCTGATTCTCAGCCTGGGCAAACTCGAGCTGAATGAGTTTTCTCAAGGCGCCTTGCCAGAATTATACCTCTAGGTTCCAACACTTCACCTCTGAAGGGGCTCTTCCTAAAATAGGTGATGAGTTTAAGGGATGTTTTCAGTCCACCATCATTTGCAGAACAGGAAGGTCTGGCATGACATAGCCCACTGCTTGTATCCCACCTGAACTCGGCACCACTGCCAGCATCTGCATCCTCCTCCAAGGTGTCTAAGTTGTCTCTGAAGCTTCACATGCCTCAGTCTCCCTTGCTATCCCTCCCACTTGCCTCCACCATAGGTGGACACTTAAAAAATCTTAGATAGGACCGGGGATTTAGCTCAGTGGTTCCGCCACCTGCCTCGCAAGCGCAAGGACCTGAGTTAGAACCCCGGTACCCGCCCCCCCCCCAAAAAAAAGAAAGAAAAAAAAAATCTTAGATAAAAAAATCAATTTCATAATATAAATAGCTCATTTAAAAATGATGAAACAGGTTTTCAGAGACAAAAAACACACTTTATTCTAAAATCCCCCCTTTTTCCTGCAACAGAGAAAGTAAGTTTGGCTCTTAAAGTGGAGTCTAGCCTGTCACCAGGGAAGAGCTCTTGGCTTTCCCAGACAGCAGTCTCAGCCCACTAGGCCTCTTCACGCCTCCTGTACTTCTCTTCCTCTTCACCAACCTGCCCCCAGGCGGCTGCAGCTGCACTACAGGGGAAGTTGCTGGCAGTGCTTCCTTCAGAGGTGCACTTTGTTCCTGGGGCTTTTGCGGGCAGCTCCTGCCCACTCCACAGGCTTCAGTCACTTGAGGTGCACACTTATCCCTTTGCCACAGGATCATGTCGGGTTTAAGGAGGAATGCTTTCTCACAGGTACCACAGGACATCCAGGGAGTCTTCCCACAGGTGTGACCAGGACAGACTACAGGCTGCATCTGGAGGCCATCATGGGGCGAGGTGACTGAGAAGGAGACTGAGGAAGAGGAGAAAGAGAGGAGACTAGGCAGATCAAGGGCCGGTCCCTGTTTAAAGGCAAAGGAAGGAGGAACCCGTCAGAGGCTGTAGAGTGCCGGAGAGGTGGCAGGGAGCCAGGAATACAGAATCAAAGTCCAGGACCAGAGGCACTGCAGGAGGTGACTGTCTCTCAGTGTCATTTAGCACAGAGAAATTTAAAGTTTCTTTTTTTTTCTTTCTTTTTAATGTACTCCAATTGCCAGGGCTCATGGAAAGACACCCCACAATATAGCACAGGATTTCAGGCATTCTTGAGTGGTTCAGCACACAGAGCCATTTTTGGTGTTTCTGGTTGTTCGAACCTCACAGTTCTCTCTCAAATACTACCCCTCATACTGGGGTGTGAGCCATGGCCACCCTTCACAGGAGTGGACAAGACCACGTCATAGGCATACCTTGACACCCATGATTTGAAGACAAGCTCATTAACTTGGAACCTGCCTCGTTAAAAACCTTTAGCTTTGAAATGAAAATGATTGGGGGTAAAATGCATGTCTAGTTCTATCATCTCTTGTTATTTTAGTCCACCTAACTTCAAGCAGCTGTCTTAGGTAAGTCTTCCTTGAAGTATTTGAAAGGACGAAAGTCTAACAACGGCCCTTTAAATTTCCCACAACCATTAACAGGCTTCCTCTTTCCTGGCACTGCTGCTGCTGCTTGAGGGGGTAATGTTCTCTTCATCTTCTCCACCCTCCTGGCCGTTGGACAAGGTTTTCCAGTACATTGACCTCCACCAGGATGAATTTGTACAGGTAGGAGAAGCTGTGTATGCACGCTTGGGTTATGACCTGGGGAGATAATGGATTTTTGTGCCTGACATGATTCCATTTAAAATGTCTGTGACTCCTCATTGAATTGAAATACTGCTCTTCATAAGCTCTGTGAAAGAAATCCCTCCTACACACTCCTCCTAGAAAGGGCATATTCCCAGAACACTTGACCTAGGACTGTCCACTTAGAGATGACCAGCACCTGCAGAACTCACATTTATTGTGGTCTATCAGGTGTCCCACTAGTAACACCACTGGTTCCTGCTGCGTTCTGGGCAGAGCCGGGGAGCTGAAAAGCTGCAAAGTCAATGCCAACATTGTCTGTTTACAGCATACGTGCAATGGACGCTTGGTCTCCTCCTTCATGATCCTCTGCCCCCTTTCCAACTCACTATATGGCTATTGGCCCACAGTGTGGGCATTCAGGGAAGGAGAAGGAGGGAGGCAATGACGAAGGGAAGAGGAAGAAGGAGGCCTGGTGGAAGAAAGGGAGAGGAATGAGCAAGTGGGAAGGCATAGATGCCCGTGGTACCTTGCCGTTTCTACCTCCCCCTTCCACTCAGCCCTCTTGTCCCCTCTGAGGGCACCTTGATCCATGCCCACAGCTCTCCACACACTTACGTGTTGTTGGTTGTGCTCACTAACCTGAAGCTCCTTTGGGTATCATTGGGTTTTGTACTCCAGGTCCTCCCTCACACCGTGTCTAGTACATGGTAGGCATTAATACATATTTATTGGGTTATTTAGGAATACTATTATGCAAACAGTTAGATGTGAAATTTTCACCTTCATGCTAAAGGCCCAAAGCTAAATGTCCAGGCCACTGTTCCTAAGCTTGACTGTTATGCAATCCTTCTTCCTATTGGAATACTAACCTGACATAATAGCCTCTTGAATTTTCAGAACTTGAGTGTGCTTCTGTAATTGGTTGCAATTAACAAGGGATTGAAAAATGATCTCTTGTGGCTGATTTGGGCTTTTAGTCAAAACATCTCCTCTTCCCAACCTCCTTAAACACACCCCAGCCACTCAGTTTTGGGAGAACTCTGCAGCATTGCTTTATAAATTCTAGTTGGAAAACGTAAGGCACAATTTTCCTTAAATAAATTCACCCATAATAAGAGTACTACAACCAAGAAAAAGAGATCAAACTAAAATAAATTAGGGTTGGGTGTGATGGTACAGTCTTATAAACTCAGCTACTAGGGAAGCTGAGGACCAGGGGTTTGAGGCCAGCCTAGGAAACTTAGACCTCCTTTCAAGAAAAAAAAAGGTTCTGCCACCTGCCTTGCAAACACAAGGACCCAAATTCGATCCCCGGTACAAAAAAAAAAAATTTAAAAAAAAATTAGGAAGAGGAGTTAAGATCAGCCGTCCAAAATATGTGTAGTTTTTCTGAAAAATAATGATCCCAGTTCCCAGTATAAGGAATTCAGTTTCCAACACTGAAATATGAATGATTATTTGTAATTATTGCTCAGAATTGCTACTCTATCAGCATTATCCAGCACTTACTAATTATTATATTAATGCATTCTCTAACAATGAAATTGTGCCATTGTTGTGTAAGGTCCATTTGTCCATGGTATAGTCTTTTATTAGTTGCAGTGTTTGAAAAGATTTAAAAATTTTTAATTTTTGATAAGTGGGAGTTTTAAAAAGTATTTATAGCAATCTTTGTAAGACTTGATAAATTATTTAGAAGCATTATTCTTCAATATTTTGGACGGCTTGAGTAGCAAGTGTGTATATGGTATTTAGGAATAGTAGCAAGTGAGATGAACCATATCACCTGGTGGTGTTTTTGCAAAGGAGCTATTTTATGAATATTACTGGACTTCCTCAGTCAGGTATTTGTATCTCTTCTTGGTGGTGCCAGGCACCATGCAAAGTCCTAACACACACTCTCTCGGTTTATGGCCATCATCCCCTTGGAGTTAGGGAACATCACTCTCCTGTGACTGAGGCTGGGAGGTTAAGGACTATACTCAAAAGTCATCCGACAGCAACAGGCCGAACAGGCTCAGGAGCAAAGGCTGAGTTTAAGGCTGGACCTCATGGCCTACTGGGCTGGGAGGTACAGGGAGGGGCCACCACATTCTCCAGCCTGTCTTGCCTCATTTTCTTTACTAACCTGACACCTTGGGCCTCTAGGTTCTTCACTAAACGCCCAACTCGCCTATCAGTTCCTCCTGAATGTCACTGTGTTTACTTGCACAGTCTGCAAGGCTCCACCCACTGAAGATTATTTGGGGACTTCTGTCCCCTGCTCTCACATTGTCCCCACCCAAATGGATGTGAGCCACTTCTCTAAACTACTAACACCCTCTTGCCTTATTTTGCAGACACTCAAGGAGTGGGTGGCTGTTAAGAGTGACTCACTTCAACCTGTGCCTCGTTTTAGAAAAGAACTCTTCCTGATGATGGCTATGGCTACAGACAAGCTCCAGCACCTGGGAGCCGAAGTGGATTCTGTGGACTTGGGTTCTCAGCAGGTGCTGGCACATCTCCCTCCAGCTAGGGAGTTGTCACTTCTGTGGCCATGAGCAACACCTTCCTTTGGTGGTGGGAAGAGTGGGGCTTACCTTGATCCTTGTCCCAGTTTCCACCCCCAGTGTCCTGATACCTAATAAGGCTGAAACATTCCACCTAGTCTCAGATTAGATTGTATTATTGACCTCTAGTCATAGAAGGGCTGAAGGAGGTATCCCATAGAAATGGAGTAGGTGACTAAAGATCAGCTTGCTATGGAAAGATCCTTTCCTCCTTGTTTTCTGTTCACTTCCTGCATGCATGATTCACATTTTCCCCAATTATCCTTTCCCTCAGATTCATGTGTATCTTTCTTGAAGGCCCATGTATATAGCTGCATTCTTTCATCAGAATCATTGCTTAGAACTGCCACTCTACCAGGAATGGTAATCCTAAATCTAGATGCCCAGTGGCACTTTCTTTAGCATTGAGAACTTCAGATAATCCAAGTTGTCCAGGATTCTGTCTGCCTCCTTTAAGCCAGCTGAGATCTGAGTTCTTATTGAGGAGTGCATCTTATTAACTGTACTTTTTGACAATTACTTTTAACTGTGTTTTATGTTTTACTAAAATTTTTTCATGATACTATTTTAGAGATGGAAAGCGATGCTCAGAACAAAGACATAGGCTTTACAGCAGAAGTTCCCAACCCCCAGGCCATGGACCAGTTACAGTCTGTGTCCAGTTAGAAACTGAGCTACACAGCAGGTGTGGAACAGTAGGTGAGCCAGTGAAGCTTCATCGGTATTCCACTATGCATCATTTCCAATATTGCCTGAGCTCCACCTGCCATTGGGTCAGCAGGAGCATTAGATTTTCATAGGAGTACAAACACTAATGTGAACTGCACATGCCAGGGATCTGGGTTGCATGCTCTTTATGAGAATCTAATGCCTGATGATCTGAGGTGGAGCTGAGGTGGTGATGCTAGTACTGTGGAATGGCTGCAAATACTGATTAACATAGGCAGAGGTTTGACTGCACAGAGACCATAATAAATCAATAGCTTGCAGACTCAGATCAAAATCCTATCAGTGAGTGGCAAGTAACAATTAAGCCATAGCTTGTGATAGGCTTTACAGCAGCAAGTGAGTTGATGGGACCACCTAGAAATAGGAAAACAAACTCAGAACTCCCACTGATTCTGCATTATGGTGAGTTGTGTAATTATTTCATTATATATTACACTGTAATAATAATAGAAATAAATGTAATACACTTGAATCATGCCAAAACCATTTCCCACCCCATCTATGGAAAAACTGTCTTCCACAAAACTATCCCTGGTCCCAAAAATAGTTGGGGACCACTGATTTACAGGAACAGTGGAACAGAATAGACACAACACCTAATTTCATATTCTGAATTTTCTGGAAAAACAATGCAAGTTTTGTTTTTTAACACTATAATTTATTATTCTCCTACAGCTGCCTGGTGGCCAGAGTCTTCCCATACCTCCCATCATACTGGCTCATCTGGGGAATGATCCAAAGAAACCTACTGTGTGCTTCTATGGGCACCTGGATGTTCAATCTGCTCACCAGGATGATGGGTGGCTCACTGATCCTTACACACTGATGGAGGTGGATGGTCAGTAACATGCTGATTCCTCTGTGCTCTGGTTATTGGCAGACAGGGCTTACTCACAAGGTTTAAGAATTTAAAATGTGATCCTACCCAAGCTCCAGGTCCTTAATGGTCAGTAAGGACAAAGAGAAGTGCTGTTTTCCTAGTCTACAAATTGGTCATTGAGGTTGAATTGCTTTCCCTTTTGAAACTACAAAACTCTGTGCCTCTACATAGGGGCTCTCGGGCACTGGAGGTCAAACCTTTTTCTTTTTAAAAATGCCAAAGATAGGGCCGGGGATTTAGCTCCGTGGTTTTGCTGCCTGCTGCGCAAGCGCAAGGGCCTGAGTTCGATCCCTGGTACCAAAAAAAAAAAAAAAAAAAAGCCAAATATAACTTGTATTTTATAAGAAAAAGAAGAAAAGTTAACAGAGATGTATACACATCTTTTTCTCATTTTGCCAACTGTAAAATCTCAAAATGAGAGATTGAGGTAAATATTGTTCTACAACAAATCCTCAGGTTCCCCTTAATGAGTTTGGATAAAATAACTGACTACTGTGGAGGCCAGTGGAATGTGTTTGTTTCAAATTAGCTCCTTTTATCTAATTGGCTGTTGACCATACTATTTGTATGTAAGAAATAACACTTCGCAATTTTAGATCAAGATTTGTGCTTGGAACATTAAAAGTATTTCTAAGATTATTGCCTATAAAAGGCATAGGTCTTTAACAAATGCAAATTGCAGAGGTCTCCATACTTTTTTGAAAATTCCTCTTCTATTTTTAAAGGAAAGCTGTATGGACGAGGAGCAACAGACAACAAAGGCCCAGTCTTAGCTTGGATTAATGCTGTTAGCACCTTCAGAGCCTTGGAGCAAGTAGGTGACTAGCTGTGACTGGAGAGAGGGTGAGGACGGTGGTGATAACAATATAATTTGCGTTGCTTACTTTGTCCCCACTCAATTGCAGCATGTTGTTTATCTTCCCCAGTAACTTTTGGAGATGCATAGCACAGTTATACCCTTTTAACCAATAAGAGTAAGGCTTGGGAAGGTTAGGGAACTTACTCAGTTAAAGCAGTCCAGTTAGCAACTTGGCAAGACCTTGTCTCAAAATAAAAAAATAAGAATGAAAAAATGGACTGTGAAAATAGCTCAGTGCAATGGCAGTAGGTCGGGAGCAATGCTACATAATTTTAGGGAAAAATCATTTGGTTATCCTAGTTCTCCTGCCTACAGCCCAGCTATGGAATTCCGAGACATAATTCCATTTTGGCCTGGGGTCACAACTGAGACCTCAATGATCCGGTGATGCTGTGATGCTCCAGGATAACATCCTGGGAGCTGAAAACATCCTGGGAGGAACAAACATCTACTCAGTTCCTCATTGTTCTTGGATTGTTACATCTTGTTTATGTAGGATGTACTGAACTCTCTGCAAGTCGTTTGTTACATTTGTTAGTGCCATAAACTGGGGGCTTTCGTCTTCGCCGTCCAGAGCAGCACTGATCAGACCCAAAGCTCAGCTTCTTCTCAGTCTCATTTTTCTACCTTTCCTGTAATTCACCGTGTTACTGCCGTGGCTCGCAGGAGACCAGGACTCACTGCAGAGGTTCTGGTAACCTCCCCTTTCCCTGTCCCCTACAGCAGTAGGTTCAATCCCCAGTTTTATTAAAAACAAAGAAAAAGCATCCTCATTAGTGGCAGTGACAATACTCTGAATATGGATTCTAGCCTACATTGGCAACCACTAAACTGTGGCTAAGTTCTTATCGGCTGAGACTTGTTTTTGTTGTTGTTTTGGGTTTTTTCAGTTTTTACTTTTTATTAGTGCATGTTTCCAGTACGTGGTCACATTCTTCGTGGGGACTTGGTAAATGTACATAACGTAGCACAATTCTTTTCTCTTTCCTTTCCCGTCCCTCTCCCTCAATCACTTGGTCCCCTTGCCATTTGCAAAAGATCTGTCTCTGTATTTCTTATTTTCTATCTTATATTTTGCTCTTTATCTATATTCGTGTAAGAGAAACCATGTGCTTATTTAAGCTTGTGTGTTTGATTTATTTCACTTAACATTATTGTCTCAAGGCGCATCCATTTTCTTTTTTTTTCTTTTTTTGGTACTGGGGATTGAACTCGGGTCCTTGCACTTTCAAGGCAGGTACCAGAACCACTGAGCTAAATCCCCGGCCCTCCATTTTCTTATATAACTTAAGTTTATCTTTATGGCACAGTAGTACTCCATTGTGTATAAACACCACATTTTCTTTATCCATTCACCTGTTGATGGACATACAGGCTGCTTCCATGACTTAGCTATTATGAGTTGTATTGCTATAAACTTAGGTATGCCTGTATCACTGTAATATGATGTCTTTAACTCTTTTGGGAAAATACCTAGAAGAGGAATAGCTGGATTAAATGGAATTTCTAGTTTTATTTTTTTGTGGAATCTCTATGCTGGTTTCCATTGTGGTTGTGCTAATTTACATTGGCACCAATCAACATAGAAGGTTCCTCCTCCCTATTGCGAGCAATTGTCATTTGATTTCTTAATGATAGCCATTCTTTCTGGAGTAAGATGGAATCTCAGTGTTGTTTTTTTTGCATTTCTCTAATGGTCAGAGAGGTGGAATTTTTTTCATGTATTTATTCACCATTTATACTTCTTCTGAGAAACATCTATTTGCCCATTTTTGGACTGTGTCTTCCATTTTGAAGGCTCTCTCTCTCTCTCTCTCTCTCAGTTCTTTATGTATTCTAGATGTTAGTCCTCTGAGAGGTAACCGCCAAATTTTTTTCTCATTCTGTAGGTTGTCTCTTCATTCTGTTGGTTATTTCCTTTGCTGTGCAAAAGCTTTTTAGTTTGATAGAATGACATTTGTTAATTGTTGATGTTATTTCTTGTGCAATTGGGATTCTGTTCAGAAAGTCCTTGCCTATGTCTATGTCTTCAAGAGTTGTAGTTATTTTGTCTTCCAGCAGATTGTTTCTTTTAACATTTAGCTCTTTGATCTATTTTGATTTTAGTTTAGTACAGACACTCCTTGTTTAATAACTGAGTTCCATTCTCTCAACTAGGTTGTTAATTAATTTATTGCTAAATGAGGAATTGTATATAGTATGTATATTATAATATTTAGAACAAAGAAATGGTCAAAGGAAACTCCCAACTTGATAACTTTGCTTTTATCAGCATAACTTTTACATGCAGTAATGTATAACAGAACATAAAGTGATAGTACTGTACTATATAGTACAATCAACAAAAGTTACAGTACTATATAAACAAGGTGTATGGTACAAAAAAGACACCAGGCTCTATAAACAAGATGTACAGAAGTATACAAAAAAAGATGGGTCATAAGTCCAAAGGACGTGTCGTAAGTCCCAACAGCATCTCATGAGTCTGAACAATTGTTAAACAGGTAAGTCATTAAATGAAGAATACCTGTACATAGTGAGAGACACAAATCTAAATTCAATCTTCTACATGTAGATAGCCAGTTTCCCCAGCACCATTTGCTAAAGAGGCTATCTTGTTCTGCTATATGTTTTTGGCCCCTTGTCAAAGATCAGATGGCTGGATGTGCCTGGGGTTATTTCTGCATCCTCTATTATGTTGTTGATCCACGTGTCTGTTTTTGTTCTAGTACCATGCTGTTTCATCTCTGTAAGTTTTGTAAAATAACTTGAAATCTGGCATTGTGATGCCTCTTGCTTTGATCTTATTATCCAGGATTGCCTTTGCTTTTCTTGGTCTCTTCTGGTTTTGTATGAATTTTAGGATTATCTTCTCTAGTTCTGTGAGGAATGCTGTTGGGATTACATTAAATTTGTACATCAGTTTTGGGAGTATGGCCATTTTGACAATATTGACTCTGCCTATCCAGGAACAGGGAACATCTTTCCATTTCCTGATGCCCTCTTCAATCTCCCTTTTCAAAGTGCTGTAGTTTTCATTGTAGAGGTCTTTCACTTCCTTGGTTAGCTTAAATCCTAAGTATTTAGATTTTCTTGATGGTATTGTGAATGGTATTATTTTCATAATTTCTTTCTCAGATCATTTATGTACAGGAATGCTGTTGATTTTTATGTGTTGATTTTGTATCCTGCTACTTTACTGAATTTGGTTATTCTAGGAGTCTTTTGTGGGTCTTCTGTGTAGAGGATCATGTCGTCTGAAAATAATGATAATTCAACTTCCTTTCCTTCTTATATATATCTTTTTTATTTCTTTCTCTGGCCTGAAACCTCTGCCAAAGGTATTGCATACAATATTGATCAGGAGTGGTGATAGTGGACATCCTTATCTTGTTCCTGATTTTAGAAGGAAAACTTTCAAGGTTTCCCCATTTAATATGGTGTTGGCAGGAGGTTTGTCATAAATGGCTTTTATCAGATTGAGATAAGGTACTTGTATTTCTGTTTTCTTCAGGGTTTTTATCATGAATGGATGTTGGATTTTGTCAAAGGCTTTTTCTGCATCTGTTGATAAGATCATGTGATTTTTGTCCTTGGAATTGTTTATGTGATGTATTACATTCATTGATTTGCATATGTTGAACCATCTTTGAATCCCTGAGATGAAGCTTAATTGGTCATGATATATGATCTTTTTGATGATTTGTTATATTCTGCTTGATAGTGTCTTGATGAAGATTTTTGTGTCTTAGTTCATTAAACAGTTTGGCCTGTAGATCTCTTTTTTGGTTGGATCTCCGTCTGGCTTTGGAATCATGATTATGCTAGCTTCCAGGAATGACTTTGGGAGTGCTCCTTTCCTTTCAGTTTCATCAAAGAGTTTGAGGAGTATTGACATTAGATTTTTCCTGATATTTTTGTAGAATTCAGGAGTGAATCCTAAGGTATGAGTTTTCTTACTTGATAGGTTTTTTGTTTTATTACTTCTGCAATTTCCTTTCCTGTTATTGGATATTTCAGGGTTTTATATCTTCTTGGTTCAGTTTTGGTAATTTATAGGTATTCAGGAACCTATCAATTTCTTCTAGTTTCTCCAATTTATTGGAGTACAGGTTTTTGAAGTAGCAGCTAATATCCTTCTGGATATTGGCAGTTTTCATTGTGATTTCACCTTTTTCATTTCTAATTACATTGATTTGGGTCTTTTTTTTTTTTTTTTAAGTAAGATTGGCTAAGGATTTTTCTACTGTCTAATGTCTACTTTGATTTCTTCTGTGATTCATTGATTATTCAAGAGTGTATTGCTTAATATTCATGCATTTGCATAATTCCGTGGTTTCTTTTGCCATTGATTTCTAGTTTCATCTTGCTATGATCTGATAATATGTATGGGACAATTTCAATTCTTTTGCATTTCCTTAAGCATGCTTTATGGGCTACTATGTGGAACTTTGGAGAAAGGTCCATGTGCTGCTGAGAAGAATGTGTATTCTGTCATTGTTGGGTGGAACACTGTAGAGATCTATGAAGTCTATTTGTCCAAAGGTTATGTTCAACTCTTATTTCTTTATTGATTTTTTTTTTGACTAGTTGATCTATTTGTTGGGGTACTGAGGTTTTCCATTATAATTGGGTTGATGTTTATTAGATCTTTAATGTCCAATAGTGTTTGTTTTATGAAGTTGTGTGTGTTGGTGATTTTTGCATATATGATTATAATTTCTATCTCTTCCTGCTCAATTATTCACCTAACCAATGTGTAGTGACTTTTTGCCTCTTCTGATCAGTTTTGGCTGAAAATAGGATAGCCACTCCTTATTTTCAATATTCCCTGTTGCAGGGAATATTTTCCATCTTTTGGGGGTTTAGTCTATGAAGTTTTTTGGATTAAATGTGTTTCTTGTATACAGCTTACTGTTTAAATTTGTTTCTTGGTTCATTCTTCCAATTTGTATCATTTGATTAAGTAAGTAGACCATTCACATTGAGAGTTATTACAGAAAAGAATTACTGTCATTGCAGTATTTTCCTGTTGCTGTTTACCTTTTTTTCTTTTCTACTTAACTTCTCCCCCTGCCTGGTAATTCATTCTATTAGACATTTTGCATTGTCAACTTCATTGTCTTTTTCTAGTATATTCTTGAGAATGTTTTGGAGTGCTGGTTTGGTGGTCATGAATTTCTTAAGGTGCTCTTTGTCATGGACAGACCTTATTTCTCCATCAATTTTGAAAGACAGTTTTGCAGGACATATCAGTCTGGGTTGGAAGTTGTTTTCTTTTAGTGCTTGAAATATTTCACTCCAAGCTCTCCTGACCTTCAAGGTTTGTGTTGAGAAGTCTTCTATAATTCTTTTTTTTTTCATTAAATTTATTGTTACATTTTATGTATACAATATGCTGACATTCATCATTGGGAATTTGTACCTTTACATGATATATCTTGATTCTTATATTTTTGCTATAATTCTAATAGGGTTACATTTTAAATGATTTGTTGTCTTTCTCTAACAGCTTTTAAGAATCAGTTCTTGTGTTGAACTTCAGAGATTGTGATTATAGTGTGTTATGGAGAGGTTCTTTATTGTTCATGGCTATGTGGGGTTTTATATGCCTCACTTACCTATATGTTAAATTATTTCCCTATATTTGGAAAGTTTTCTATGATTTCTGTAGACAGGTTTTTTAATGCCATATGTGCTATCTGCTGATATTTTACTAATTCCTATTAATAGATTGTCTTCCTTTATGTCTTTCTCAGCTGTTCAATAAATTTTTCATGTTCTCTTGTTAGTTATTTATTTTTTTGGTACTGGGGATTGAACTCAGGACCTTGCACTTGTGAGGTAGGCGCCAGAACCACTGAGCTAAATACCTGGCCCATCTCTTGTTATTTTTGGTGCATCTTTGAATATGCTGTTACCCATATCAGCCCTCTTTTCTGGTTCTGATCTCTATCCTACATTGGTAACTTCTACTACCCATACTTTCCATAGAATTTTTAATCTGAATTTCTTTCTAGTACATTTTCATGAACTCTATTCTGTGCTAAACTGTTACATTTTATTTAGCTCAGATAGCCGCTTATCAGTATCTCCTGTAAACTCTCAGATCATTTTGTTTATTAAGTTCATTATCTGTTTAGTTATATCTTCTTTCAGCTTCACCAAGCACCTCATTGATCTGTTTTTTAGACTCTTCTCTCTCCTTTCAAATCATTCAGCTCTGTGGCTTTTGATTTCTTCCCCTGAAATGCTTCATGGATTAGCTTTGGGAGAGTTAGGAGTTTTGGGGAACATTTTACTATCATGTCTTCTCATGTTTCTATTGTTTTTTGTTTTGCTTTGTTTTTGTGCTGAGATTTATAGACTGGTTATAGTCGAAAACTTTATTGCTAGTATGAAGATCTCTTTAGTCAGTGTCTGCTTTCAGTGATGAGCTCTAGGCCCGGCTAAGTGTAGGCCTCTGCTTCTGGCCCAAGATCCAACCACCTCCATTTATTCGGGAGAGAAGGCTGCAAAGTATTTGGCCCAGCAACCAAGGACCCAAGTACAATCCAGCTATTGGCATAGCGAGAAGACATTAATTAATAACAGCAACTAGGCCACATTGCCAGCAGCGATACAATCAGCAACAGTCGTAGCACCAAAGACAAAGTGGACACCTAAGAACCAATAATGTGCTATCCTTAACCATAGAAAAGAGATCTATGATTACAGTATAAACTCTGAGACAAATAAAATAGCAACATACACTCAATATCTAATAAGTGCAGCGACTCTGCCTCCGATAACAATGGAAGTATTCAACAGAAATAGCATAGGATTAACTGTCTGATGACTTATTAAAGTTAATGGCTGTACAAATAAGGATAAAGGGAGTGAGAACCAGAAAATGAAGGAAACAATTTTAAAAATCATGAGATGAGAAAGAGAGAAAAGTGAGATGAAGGATCCTGTTGAGGAGTGAAAGGAAATTCATAGTATTAGGTAAAAGTAACAAAAAGAATAAATAATAAAAAGAAGAAAACACAGAGGAAAAAAAAATAAAAAAAATAAAAAGAAAAAAAAGAGAGAAGGAGAAAGGTACAAAAACACCAAACCACCAAAAAAAAAAAAAAAACACACCAATGAAGGAAAAAGAAAAAAAATGAATAAAAAAACTCCTCTGTCTTTTTGAATGAGTGATTTCTTTCCAGGATCTGGTGTCTTGGAATCCAGGAGGTAATGATTTTCTCCACATAGCTTCACAGCCTGTGGGTTTGTGATGTACCCACCACCTTCAGAGGCCCCTCTGTTCAACACCCTGGACTATAGCATCCATCTGAGCCAAAGCATGACCCTGCTCAGAATGGTAGACAGGGAGAACAATCAGACCATGGTCTCTGCAGGATATAGGCAGCAGGCAGGGGTTCAAGTAGACTGCAGGACTGAATACCAACACTTTCAGATCCAGCTGCCTCTGAAAGCCACACTTTCTAGGCCTGGTTTCTCATCATAGAGGCTGGGGCCCAGGTCCTCCTGACCTAAGCTTAAACTTCTGAGGGGGTGTATGCCTAGGCAGCACCCTCTCTGTGGCTGTCTCCTGTAGCTGTCTCTTACCCAGTCACCGTGGAAAGGGTGACACTAGAAACGCTAAAATGGAGTTCTTTTGTATTTGTTCTGTGACTCACTTTTAAACATTTTAACTTCTTCCCAAAATGGCACCTTGTTAAGCGCTCTTTGGCAATATGGTGGGTGCTGCACTGGGCTTCTTTTCCAACTCTAACCTGCCATGAAAGAGTCACTTTGAGGGTAAAACTCCATGCTGTCTTTGTAGTTTACAATTGCCATGAGCTTTTCTTTGAGGCTAGCAGTGTTGTCCTAGTACTTCATTTCTCCTTGGAGCTGCCAACTCTCTGGGACTTACCTTCTCTCCCAAGGTATTGTTTTTCTCTACTATCAGGTTGGTTGGTTGGTGGGTGCCTCTGCTGGCTGATGGGGAACCACCTCTTGGTGCCTCTGCTGTCAAGGGAGAACAAAACACAAAGTGGGCTTGGAGTTGGCAAATGGCTGCAGCCAAGGTGTGAAATCCTTCATTTGGTGTTGGTCAGGGGGTAAATGCACCACAGGTGGCAGGTTCTATCTGCAATTGTGACTTTAAAAAAAAATCCTTTTCTTTTAAATTGTCTCTTCCTTCTCATCACAAAGTACGGTTTTAACAGAGCCACACATACATTTAAACAAATATATTAGCTATTTTGCAAATTAACAAGGCAGAATCTTCTGCTACTTGACATCTTGTCTGAATTCTTAGGTCTCTTCCAGTAGTTTTTCTTAGGTGCTCAGATAAGGAGTGTGGAAAGAGATTAGGGAGCAGCTTGGAGGAGATACATTAATGGAGATATAATAATGTCCACCAGAGGACATTATAGGTGGATTCAAGTTTGCATCTTTAACTATATCTTACCATATTCTCACAAGAGTAGTTTTGTCTTCAACCAGTTTTTTACCTTCTGCTAAGGAATGTGTCTAGATTCTCACAGGATTAAATTTACTGTGTGGTTATGGGCAAGTGACTTGCTATCCTTAGGTCTCAGATTCTGTAAGGATGAGTTCACTGATTCGGGTTTTGGACATTCTGTGTTTCACTGCTTACTTCCATTTCAGCCTAAAGTGGCCGGTTAGATCACGCACGAGCTTGAGATCAGGAGCCTGGCCCTTCACTGCCATCAGCCTTCACCTCCCACTCAGGGTGCTGGTGAAGAAGTCTCACCATTATTGCTGGGCTAGCTCAGTGTTCAGGGAAATGTGTGAAGCAAGGGGGTAGCTTTCAGGTGAGGAATGGTGTGAGAAAGGGGAACAGTTTCTACATCCCAACTTCCAGGGCTTCTCCACAGGGAAGTCAGCCTGCTAGCTACTTCCCTGGGATTTACAGCTGGGGAAATGCAGACGACCAGGCAGTGGAAGAGGTTCTGAGGCTGACGTACACTAGTGCACTACTCAGGCTCCACTCTCTGTTTCACAGGGGACCTTTGGACATGCTCAGGTGGTTGCAGATTCCAGGGAGCTACTCAGAGCTCTTTGGAACAGTTTCTCTTCTGCTCACACCCAACTTACTGGGTACCTGTTATTGAACATTCCTCAAAGTGCAGTTTAGAGCACGAAGTTTAATAGTAGCAAGGTTTTGATCCTGTGATTGCTATTTTACACAAATATTCAGAGGCAGGTAATCTAAACATTGTTCAGTGTGGCATTATAATATCAGTGAAGCTTTGTGTCAGCTTTGCAGATGGTGAGATAGGAAGGGTACGAGACAGCCAGTTCGAAACTTGCTCCACCAAGTGTAAGGTTAGCTCTTGTGGCACTAACCTTAAAACATGTACAACCTTTCCATATGTCCTCATCTTACATTCATGGGTTAAGTGCATTAAGCATGTTGACACTAGATATTTAAGAAGGAAATGGGGTCCATTTGTTGGATTCATGGGCAAAGGGAAAAATGGAGCATTTCCCAGAGCAAGCCCCCTGCCTGTTTTCATCACTCCAGCACCGTAGAAAAGGCTATGGAGGTATGATGCAGGCTCCTGAGATACAAGTTTGAGTTCACCCCCATGTGTTCATCTTGCCTGTGCTTTGGGAGCTGCAAGACAGTCAGTCTAGGGATGCTGTCTCACAGGATGAATATGAGTCCATGTGGGATGCCCCCAGCCATGCCCAAGGCCCAAGGCTCAGACCTTGACCTCTCCCAGGAGCTGTCCTTCAGGGCAAACTGGACTGTTTCATCAGATGCTAGCAGCATCTCTGTCAGGAATTTGTTTTCTCTTAAGACATAACACAAGCAGAGGGAGGTAACTACTCTACTCCTTTACCTCCCTGAGAAAGACACGCTCAACAAATCAGGTCATGTTTCTGGCCGGGGCTTGCTGATCATTATACAAAACTGTCTTCTCCTCCAGGGCACTCACTGAACTAACAGAGCAAAATAAAAGATTGATAAAAGGAAACAGGAAGATACATCTTTTGGAAATAGGAAAGGGACCAAGAGACTGAGGGTGGGGGGAAGAGAAAGAGGAGAAGGGGAAGGGGATGTAAAAAAATGTACATGTCATGTACACATATGTCATGTACATGTACCAACGACTCAAAATGAATGTAATCAGTATGTGTTGCAAACATGAACACAAAAAATGAAAAGGGGGGGAATCTAGAGATGGAGGGAGGGAGAAGAATGGGGAGGGGAAGGGGAATAAAAATAATTAAGATACACTAAGTACATGTACCTACTCCCTGAAATGAATGTGAACATCACCTGCTGAAAACATGTACTAATAAAACAAAAACAAACACAAAAATCCCTAAATAATGTGGCTTTGATCTTTCTCCTTTCTCTTTCTCTCCCTCCTTCTTCCTCTTCTTATAATTCTCCCTCCCTACCATCTCTCCCTTTCTCTCTATCTTTCCTTCAGAGCCAATATTTATCGCAAATTTTTATGTAAAGGCCAAAATCTGCTCTGCTTTTTAAATTTCATCTCTGAAAGTTACATACCCACAAATGAAACATAAGAAATATTCATTATCCTCAGACAAGTCTGTTTCCTGATTTTCCTCACCTGTAAACTAGAGATTATCCTCTCTGCCTCATAGAAAGGATTGTTTGAAAGGATTAATTGCAGAAGCATCTGCAAAGATCCTCTACTGTACCAGGTCTTTGTGGGGGTTGGTTTCTTCCTCCGTTCCATCTTTTTTTCTTGCTGACACAGCATTTAAACTCACTTTATCTCACTGGACTATTTTACGAAGAGGAAAATCAAGTAGTATTACTATTCCAGTTTCATAGATAGAGAAATGAGCTGCCAGAAGCTCATTTCACACAGCTTGTCCCAGGTCCCTGAAGTGTTGAGGAACAGCATAGAAACCAAACGGAGATCTGGCTTCCAGGCCTCCAACACTTAGCAGATGTTGGTTTGGTTTATAGTTTATTAAATGTGATTTACTAGAAAATTCTTAACCATTTCCAATGATATTTCAACAATTGTGTACTTATTAAGCGTTAGTAATCTTTTTGTGAATATTAAAATTTTAGAACTTCAGTTCTACTTTCTAAGATGCACAGAAGTGCAACTGATATATCTGAGCAATCCTTATCCTCAAATGTCCTTATTCAGCTGAATGGCTGAAGGTCACTTACTTTCTAATACACAATCCTCTACTCATCCTGCATTTGTTGATCTGTGGTGGTCTGTCCTATTCACTATGACTGATTAGCATTTTTGTACTATGTCTATTATCCACATGTAATTCCCATTAGAGCTCTCCTACAAGTATTCTGTGCTCTAGGAAAAACCTTGATCTCTCTTCATAATGTGGTTTGCAGAGATAAGAAGTTATAAATTATACAGAGTGAGAAAGAGAGAAAGAGAGAGGGGGATTAAAATGCAACTGGGAAAGACACATGTAAAAATTTTAAAGGAGCTGTTCTGTGCCCTAATGCTAACTAGTGAAAAACAACTTCCATTATGTTGCAAAATCAAAGCCCTCAAATACATTAAAAGTCAGATTGAAATCATCACTGAAAAATAATAGGTACTGGAAATAAAAATTATGCTTAGGCTTAACAATCATTCGAAGGAAAAAATTTCTCATTTATTATTACCAGAATTATAAGGACAGAAGAATGTTTTGTAATTGAGTGAATTTTCTTCAAAAATTCCTTTTGGGGAGAAGGAAAAAAACGCCTTCTCTCCACAGTACAGTAAAACCCTGTGGTGTGGGTGCAACCTCTAGGAAATACTCCCCAAAATTCTTTGTCTTAGCACTAAATTGATGGTCCATGTTGGAGTGCATTCCCTGAGCACTGCCTTGAAATCTTCCCCCCAATCTCAGTTAAAACTTCAATGCTGTAAAGAAAGCTTAACAATGAGGATGTAAAGGATCTATATGAATGTAAATAATAATTTTATGTATCTGTTTTCCTTCTTTTTTTTTTTGGTACTGGGGATCAAACTCAGGACCTTGCGCTTGCGAGGCAGGCGCGGTGCCACTGAGCTAAATCCCGGCCCCTGTATCTCTGTTGAATGCAAACAAATCATAGGTTATTTAAAGGGGAAATGCTAAAATTGTACAATCGATTTGTTCTGTTTGTAATCCAGGATCTCCCAGTGAATATCAAGTTCATTCTGGAAGGGATGGAAGAAGCTGGTTCTATTGCTTTGGAGGAACTTATCAGAAAAGAAAAGGACCGGTTCTTCTCCAGCGTAGACTACATTGTGATCTCAGATAACCTATGGCTTAGCAAGAGGAAACCTGCACTCACTTATGGAACCCGAGGAAACAGCTACTTCCTGGTGAAGGTACTGGTGGACATTTGTAGAGGGAGGCTGTGAACAGCAGGGAGGAATCCATTCTGGGATCTTAGAAAGGAAGGCCAGAGGCTTTTACCTGGGACACAGCCTGAAGATTACAGAAGACTTGAGGTTTGGGAGCGCGGTTCATGAACTCCAGTGGTGTGCTTGTGTATATGTTTTGTTTTTTTTTTAGAGAGAATTCCCTAGGTGTCTGTGACTCAATATATAGTTTCTAAAATATTTAGAAACTATAGCTTTGGAATTTAGAGGCAGGAATAGCAGCCTATGGGGATGACTTCCAAGTCAGAGGCTGGGGATGCTGGAATCTCACCATGGTGTCTGACTGCTGAGTCTTGATGACAGGAGACCCAAGTGCCACTTATTAGTCAACATGACCTAATTGTGAAGCTCAAACATTATAGACCAGATAGAAATACCATGCATTCTTAGCACTTAAAAAATAATGTGCGCCCATTGCCAGACATGAGAATACTGTCTCAGGGATATAGGGTTGCATAAAAACTCTCAGATAGTTTACTGTTACAAGATACAGCTGCAGAGATGATGTAGGGGTGAAAGGGGAAAAAATCAGAGACCTCAGTAGAAATCTCATTTAAAGAACTTGGATGTGAGAAGGAGAGATGGCTAGTATGAATTCTTAGTCACACATAAAATGGAAATCTTATGTGGACCATTATTCAAGGCTAAAGTAAAATAAAAGTTTATTATAGGGAAGAGACAGAGATAGCCACATCACAGACAGAGCAGCACTGGACAAGGCACATCTTCTGTTTATGGGTCTCATCCTGGTTTCCTGTGCATCTTTCTTCCTTATCTGAAGAAGTGCACTGGCTTGCTTCTTTTTTTTGGTACCCGGGATCGAACTTGGGACCTTGCGCTCACAAGGCAGAACCGCTGAGCTAAATTCCTGGCCTTCTTGCGTCTTTGATTAACCATTTAGTTTCTTTGTTTCTCTTATCATCTAAAAATGCAGCTGCCTGTTTACTTCCTATCTGATATCTGCCACAAGCTCCTGTTAGCTCTCTGTCTCAGCTGGAGGGAGCACAGAGTCCAAAAGAGCCTTCAGGAGGTTGAGGAAAAAGTGAGCGCTGGAGATACAGGAGAAAAAGGGGATACTTATGAGAACAAAGGCACTGAGTAGGGGGGAAGGGATGAGATCCTAGCTAGGGGAAGGAATTCACCTCTTCCGCAAGGGTGTCAAATAGGTAGAGAGATAAAAGTTGTAGAGCATCTTTTATTGTTGTTGACCTTTATGATGTTTTTTTCCTGCTGGGTACATAGTAAGTTTATCTGCAGAGAAGTGATGCCTCAAGTGGTTGCTATGCGGGAAGAATCAGAAGACCAACTGGAGCATGAAATCTCAGGCAGTATAGGCTACAGTGTCATCTGTCTTTGCAGATAGCCACCTTTCTGCAGCTTCGCTCCACATCCAGGCCCAGAGAAAGCCTAGGAGGGTAGGATTGGCCAAGGTTGGGGGTAATGCAAATTGATGTGATGGAGAAAGTGGGGAACAGCAAATCAAAACAAGCACCATAGAGAGGTCGGGGTTATGAGCAGTGCCATTTAGGTTCAATGAAGAAAAAATATAGACAGGTGGACAATAAGTTGGGAAATCTTGGAAGGGTCACGGAACTGGCCATCTTGTGAGGACCAAAGAGCAGGTAGTAAATTCAAGTGACAAGAGAGAAGGGAGAGAGAAACTATGATCAGATGGGAGGACCAGGCAACATAAGATTTTGGAGCTGAGATTATGAAATGAAAGTGCTTTAGTTAGGGTTATTGCCAAATAAAATCAAGACTTTAAGCTAAAGTAACTACATGGAAGATTCATCTGGTAGCACATTAAAGATGGATTAGGGCAAGGCAAGTGCAGCTGAGCAGGGATGATGGAAGGGAATGAACTGAAGAGAAAAAATGTAAAAACTCATTAGAAACAGGTAATGTGGTATACACAGGAACAAGCAAGATGGTAGGGAGTAAGCGTAGAAGAAGATATTGAATTAAGTTCTAGATCTGTTGAATTCCAGAAACTGGAAGCACACAAGTAGAAGCAACCAAAACTTTTAGATACAGATTTAGATGAAAGATCAGACCTACAGGGATGAGGATTTAAAGGTATGAAGTTAGTAAATGGTATCGCATAAGTAAGAACCAGCCAAGGATGAAGCTGTGGAGGAAGAAGAAAAGAAGTTATTAGAGGAGACATAAAGAGAATTGTCCTGCAGGCAAGAAAAGAATAAACAGAAGAAAGTTCTGAGAAAGGGAGGAGAATTTTTTCCAGAGAGGTGATCTGCAGTATGCTATGAAGCCAAGAGCAAGACAACTGTATGAGCATTGATAATTTGTCTAAGAATGGCTTGGAGATCTTGGATAGAATACTGTTAGTGGAATAGTTTGAGAATGAAGTCAATTTCAGGGGATTCATGTAACAGAGAAAGGTATAGTTTTCAATTCATGTGACTGACAAACATGGAAAGGGAGGTTCTATATGGAGGTCACCCGCCTGTGTCTTAAGGGACACCACTAGGACATGATTTCCACCATGAAAAAAGCTTTAAATGAAGGAACCAAATACAAATCTCCTTTCCCTATTTTACAGGTGAAATGCAGAGATCAAGATTTTCATTCAGGAACTTTTGGTGGTATCCTTAATGAACCAGTGGCTGACTTGGTTGCTCTTCTCGGTAATACCTTATTTTATTTCCCTTTTTAAGCATCAAGGAATCTCCTTTGGTTTCTGAACCAGCTGTGAATAAGGGTGTAGTCAAACAAAACCCATATTTTTAGCTTTTTCTCACCTTGGCAGGATATTCTGTTAATTAAGCCCATGTTATTTGTTTTCACGGAGTGAAACGACTCCATTGGATATTGTGATACATCTGGCCATACACAAGGATGAGAGTGTTCAGACCCAAAAGATTCAAGAGACTGAAGCTATCCATAAGTCTCTCTCTGAGGCTTCTAGAACATGGGGTGGTATTTCCAAGCCACAAGTGCTGCTTCTGTATACCTGGCATGACGTTTTGACTGCAGATAAGTTAACAAAGTGATGAACGAAGGGGAAAGGTCCTAAGTGCTGTTGGGAAAGAGGCACTCAAGATTCTTGCAGCAGCTTCTGGTGTCATGCAATAGACAAAAAGCCCTTCACCAGCCTACCACTCAGAACAGAGGGGCTGTGCATCTTAGCATATGGGTTCTGGGTACTAGCGATTAGGTTGTATCCTTGTTCTTTCACAGACCAGCTGCGTGACACTGGACAAGTTTCTAGTGCAATTTTCAGTTTTCTCACTTGCAAACTGACATAGTCATATACTTGCCCATTGAAGTGTGGTTTTGAGGGTCCCAGAAGATGATGCATGTTGAACACTTACTATAGCAGCTGTAGCACAGTGCATCTGTCGATGATTAAGGGTCTACCATCCTGAGAAAGCAGTTCTTTTTATTTATTTTTTTGGTGCTGGGGATCGAACTTGGGACCTTGTGCTTGTGAGGCAGGCAGCAGAACCACTGAGCTAAATCCCTGGCCCAGAAAGCATTTCTTTTTTCAAGGACTCCAGCGATGGTGCCAAATGAGTCCTTTTGCTTGGCTTCATTTTTAAGGTTGCTGTGGCCTTGACATAGAGATGCCATATGTTTGCTGATTGCGCTGAACATCAGACTTCTGTTCTTGACCTCCTCTGGGGTGACTGATGTGTGCAAATGGGTTTTTTCAGGCAGCAAATGTGCCTGGGCTTGATCCACTTGATAGCTCTTCTCTGCATCAGGGATACCCAAGGTAGCTAAGGAAGGTTAAACTTCATAAGCCTCACTTTCAAGAGCCTCTTAAATAGTGCTGGCAGGAACATTCAAAATTTTAAATCCATCCTTGGTGTTTTTTAAAAAATGGGTTTCATTGCCAGGTGTGGTGGTGCATGCCTGTAATCCCAACACTCCAGAGGCTGAGGCAGGAGGATCACCATGAGTTTGAGGCCAGCCTGCGGTTCACAGTGAGTTCAAGGCCAGCCTGAACTACATAGTGATATCCTGTCTCAAAAATTTTTAAAAATGGGTTTCACAAATTAAGTAAGCGTCAGGCTCCACAATACCTCAACTTCCCTCATCTGGAACTTGTGGCTCTTTATGCAAATTTTATCTTGTGCTCATTTTGGGCAGACAAATTGCCAAAAAACATGCATCCATCCCTTTGGCCTTGGTAGTGGCACACAGGGTATGATCAGCCCATGTGGCCAGGCTATTCGGGGTGGGGAGTCTTCTCAAGGACTTCAGCATCATCTTTAGTTGTGGAGCTTCCTCCTTCACTGCTTCAAATTTAATAGTGAAATGAACCTGTATTTCTTTCATTCATTTGTCTGCCTACTATTATTCTATGGCCTAGTTTTCCTAACATATAACTTTTAGACTGTAAATCCCACACTTGAAAATCTCAGACAGAATACAACATGGTATTTTCCTTGAAAGAGTTCAGTTAATGGACAAATTCAGATGTATGCAACCTAATTTTGGTTATGGGGCATGGTTGATTTTCTATTTTACTAGAATGAATTTCCTCTTTTCTAGGAACTGCATCATCAGATCTTTAGTAATACATTTCAAGTCTCTCCTCCAGCATCATGGCTGCATGACAGTTATTCAGACTGTGTGGCTTTAGTCTAGCACAGAATAGTTCATTTAGCTTCACAGATGCATATTGTTTTGCTAAGTAAAAGTCAAATAAGATCATGAGTGGAATGAAAAACACATGGTTTTATGTTTTTATTTTTTGATACAAATCAAATAGACCATGACAAAGTAATCTTTGGATTGTGCCCTCTGTGGTTTTCATGTTTGGTATAAAATCAAAAGGACTTAGGGTTGAGTGTTAGGGCTAATCAGACAAGAAGGAATTTTGCTTGCTGGCATGCTGGGCTGAGGTACAGATCCCCTTATGTCTCTCTCAGGGCCACTGCTGATCACAATGTCAAGGGGGAGCTGGCTGTGCTGCCCTCTTCTGCTGGCCAGCAGGTAGTATGGGTTCATCAGAAGGCCAAGAATCCAAGACGCGGAGCCTCTGTCTTCTGGGTCCTCATCTGCATGATCCTGATGACCATCATGATTATTGACAGCAACAAGTGCTCATTGAACATAAACTACCTAAAGCATAGGATGATCTCCATGGGGGGTACAAAGTGAGGTCACAGAAGTCTCCTGTCTCTAAAGAGGCTTAACACTCAATGGGAAAGGCAAGGCATGGGGGAGGGATAGTAATATTTGGGTTCACAAATAGGTCTCTCACCTCTATGTTTCCCCTTTGCAGACTTTTGACTCTGCATTTCCTAAAAGCTACAATGTAGAAAAGATGGTTGACCCAAGGGCATTTTTATAAGCAAGTACTATCTCGTGTTATTTAAAATGTTAAAATTCCAAGGCCCTCCTGGGGATGAGGATTATGCTTCCTGTGAGCATCTTCAAGGCAGCACTCTCTGCCTGCCATACATTTCTCAGGATGGTGGTGATGGCTTCAGGATTTGCGTTATGTTCTGAGGAGCATGATTTCAAGTGGAAAGGGAGAAGGATGGGAACTTTTAAAATGATGCTGAGAACTGGGGCCTGGGATGTTTGCTGGCCATGTGCAGTGAGTGCTGGGAAAACGAGTTCTGCTTAAATCCTGGATTAATTTGCTAAGGATGTCTGGGTCACCACCATCCTCACCACTGGCAACATCTGTCAAAACTAGTATGACAGAATATCATTCAGGTTCATAAAATGAACATGAGCGTCCTGGCCCTGAAGGTAGTTTTATTTTGGTGTTTGTAGTACTCAAATTTATTTGTCAAAAACACCCTAAAGTCTTGCCAAGTAGTAAAAAAATTTTGACCATAAAGATGGTGCCTTTGTGCCCACTTGGCCTCCTAGGCCCCACTGTATAGCCATATGGTCTCATTGGCTTTGTGTGTCTCCTCTGTGCTCCTGTGCTTGACATTTCTCTTCATCACTGGTCATTCTTCTTCAGGGCTCTTCTCCTTGCCCCACACACTCCTTGATGCTACACCTTCTAGCCGCACTGTTAGTAGGGCCTGTGTGTATTAGGAATTTTTGTAGCTCCGTTCTTAAATAGGAGACTGTTGGCAGGAGTATAAGGATGGGCATTCAAAGAAAGATTTAGTGATTGCATTATTAGTAGGTTTTTTTTTATGATTCTAGTGAAAATAAGTGTAGGCAGCAAAGTGATGATAGCCAGTCCAAGTCCTTCAGTACCAACTTATTTTTATGCTTGGATCTGACTAATGGGTTTGAATCACTTAACTCAGTGTACAATACAGTTCACTGGATTAATAGGGGTTGGGTGGGGACTCTGTAACTCAGATTCAGAGCACAATGATCTATACTACTGTCCCTATAATGTAATCATAGAAGGAGTAGAAAGTCTGGGGGAAGCACTATGGGATCAGGAGAGGGGCTGAAGGAAGAATTGGCCCGAAAATAGAACAGTGGTGCTTTCCCTTCTCACTCTGCTGCCTTGACACAATTCAAGCCTTAAACTTAGACCCCTTGAGATCATTCTCAAAATGCTGGGAAGCCTATTATATTTCACACTACCACTCTCCCTGTGGATTTTGTTAGGGTGAATTGTGTCTACACAAAGGCAAGCAACCTGTTGATCTGCTCACATGGTATCAGACTTGTTAGTTTGTGGTCAGAGATGATGTCCTCACTGGTGGAAGGTGGGGGTTATCTTGTGTGTCTTCACATCCCAGCATTGATCCAGCACCCAGAAAAGAGGTGTACAATAGCCATTATGAATCAGTGCCTAGGATCTTCAAGACACGCTTTGTAACTGTTGACATTAACCTGAAGAGCTTAGTGTTTCATCCTCTGAAATTGTCAAATTATAATCATATTAAGAATATGGAATGTTATTTATGAAGGATCTTTAATTGAATAAAGTGTACCTAGATAGATTATTCATTTAGCTGACTCATTTTTTTGTGTCACTTTATCAACTCACTTCCAGTTGCGTTTATCTTTGATAAGTGTGTTTACTAAATCTCAGCATCAGCTTCTTTTATAGATATCTGTTGATGTTTTTCTCCACTCTGATTGATCCCAAAGCTCTTTCATAAAGAGCAGGCTAATATATATACTCATTTACAATAAAAGATTCTGTGATCATGATAGGTTAGACTTTAAGGGTATTATGCCTCTGATTAAAAATGAGAATTATATTAAGGGGGAATATAAAGGAGACAATTGAGAAGGGATAATGGAAATCTTGTTTCTCATGTATGTATACATATATATTTTAAACTTTTTACAATTAACACATTACCTTTTAATTTAGTATAAAATGCACAAAAATAAACCTTGTTTATGATATAAAAGATGTGATTGAGAACGTGAACATTATGCAGATGATCACACCTGATAAAGTTTATTGTAGATCCATTGTGTTTCAGCCCTATATCTGACCAAGTGACCATGGCAGGGGATCTGACTCAGGCTGAGTCCACCTGTTAAACAGCTCCTTCCCCTGATAGTCATCTTCTGGGCGGAGTTATAGCCAATAACTCTGGCCAGGGAAACCACTGATAGTCATGAGGCCCTGCTGTACCCAGAAGAGCCATCACCTGGCCCCGCTCCGGGGCCACAGCAACAGTACACTCGTAATTTCTACCTTGCTTTGTTTTCTATGTGCATTTTTTTTTTTTTTTTGGTACTGGGGATTGAACTCTGGTCCTTGAGCTTGCGCAGCAGGCAGCAGGCGGCGAAACCACTGAGCTAAATCCCTGGCCCCTCTATGTGCATTTTTTAGGTAGCCTAGTGGATTCATCGGGTCACATCCTGATACCTGGAATCTATGACCAAGTGGCTCCTCTTACAGAGGAGGAAAAAGAAATGTATGAAGCCATTGATTTGGACCTCGAGCAATATCGGAATAGCAGTCAAGTTGAGAAATTTCTGTTTGATACAAAGGTATGGCCACAAGCTGATGGCTAATGTGAAAGGAATGATGATAATAAATCACATTTTTTGCGGTATCTTATTAGCACTAGATGATGCTAATCTGAACATTTTTAGAACTCAGAGAAGATGTTAATTCCTAGGCAGATTTTAATTTTCACAGTCACTTTCCTGTGGTCTAGATCAAACGGTTTCTAGAGTCCAACTGGCATTAGCTTCAGGAATCTAACCATGAGGAATGAGTGATTTCACAGCCATGCTTTTCCAAGTCAGTTTATTAACTTACATTCCATGGCAGCCTGTAGCTAGAAAGTAAAACTTCTTAACTCTTTGAAGATTTGGACAAGTTTGAGACTGTTCCAGCTCCAAGAGCACTTATTGTTCATTTTTCCAGGGTGAACCAACAGCCTGAGGGGCAAATCTACAAGTTAATAGATTGCTTCCTCTGTGTACTAAGGAAATTCAGATCCCAAAGCATTTGTTACTGGAAATTTTAGACTTTTTTCTTTCTCTTTTGTCTCCTGTTAAAAATATTTGCTGCTAAGGTATTTGGTACATATGGCTGATTTCTGGGAGAACTATAAAAAGCCAAAATCATGCTGAAAAGAAGAGGTAGAGTTTATTGTTATAAGGTATATTTCTTTTCTCAGAATAAGTCTATGATGGCTGCAAAAAGAAAGGAAACTTGATCAAACATGTGGAGAGTTCTTTGAGATCTTCTGAACAATAAAATGTGGTACACAAGACATCTCTGCGAAGATCATGGATAGAAATTTATAGCTGAACTCAAATTTTTGAGTCTATTAATGACAAATTACTAATACCTACGCAAGAAGGGGCAGTGGGCATTGGCTTGGGCAGGCAAAAACCACAGAAGAAGCCACACGTTCTGAGGAAATGGTCCAACTCATAGTGATAGTCCTGACACATGAGTTAGGTGCTCATTTACTTGTCATGAGTGGGTCTCAGATGCACAGTTGTTGGTGATACAAGCAATATAATTCAACTGAGTTTTAACCAGATGTTCTTTGGGTGATTTTGTTTTTATTTAGGAGGAAATTCTAATGCACCTATGGAGGTACCCATCTCTTTCTATTCATGGGATTGAGGGTGCATTTGATAAACCTGGAACTAAAACAGTCATACCTGGCCGGGTTACAGGGAAATTTTCAATCCGACTGGTCCCTCACATGAATGTGTCTATGGTGGAAAAACAGGTAACAATTGTTCAGTGTCACTCAGCCTACCAGCACCATTTCCAAGTCCCTCATGCCATGGTGTGGCAAGCAGTTCAGCTGTTATCATTGAAGTATCTTTTTTTTTTTTTTTTTGTAGCACAATAGAACAGGCAAAATGTCAAGAAATTACTGTCAGTCTTGCTCAGTTAAAAAACTTTTCCCCCAACTATTTGGAATTAGGGTAGTCAGATAACCATTTGTAGTTGTAGTGATGGGAAATTTAAAAAGGTTAGATGGTAGTTATAAAGATGAGATTGTTTTTACACATAGACGGAGTAGGTAACTGCCTATGCTTGGAGGGAGCCAGAAAATCTCAGGCATAGTCATTAGTTTCTTCACGATGTCTGAAATCAACACTATGAAAACAACCATTTTAATGAAAATGTTACCTGGATGTAGTTATGTGTCTAAATTCCCAACTCATCATCAATTTACCTCTAGCTAGTGTAACAGAAAATAGTTCCCGGGATAAATGAGTTTAGGAAATCTCAACTCTCAGCCATTCTTGATTCCATTATCCTCTTTTCTGATCTTGTTAGCACTAATTACATTCTAAAGAAAGCATCCTTCCCTCCTCCTCCTTCCTTTTCTCCTTTCTTTTGTATGCATTGCCCCTTTCTCTCACAACATATGTATTCCAGGAGGGCAGGACCTTTTTTCCCCTTCTTGTTCACAGCTATCTCACATGCACCTAGAACAGTCCCTGGCACATAATAGGTGTTAATAAATATCTGCTAAAGGAATAAATAAAAGAAATACTTCACAGGAGATTTCCTAGGAGGATTTCCACAGGAGCCATTGGGAAGGGATTAAGGGGAAGGGAGAGGTGCTGAAATGATCTCCTTCATGACTGGCTTGAAATTGCTCCCATTTTTTTGAAATTTCCCAAATGCTTAATGTTCCCCAAATATTAGTATATTAATAAATCCCAAACCAGGGCATTCTAATTGAGACATTGCATTTTGTCTCATAATTTTCAGTAAACATTACTCTAACACACTGTTAGCAGACACTTAGCAGAGTGGGTTAGGGATGGGTTAGGGATTGCAGGTACAGGGGTAGAAGGAGAATGAGAGCAAGTGCTCCCCACTGGGTGAAGCCCGGGGCCTCTGTTCTTATTGCTAAAGATCCTGGTCACTACGTTGTACCCTCTGGCAGAATAAAGGAAAAACCACAGCTTTCTAATTTTTCAAGTCAGGATTTCAATCAATTTCTTGATAAAGCATGCTTGAGAGAACAAATTGAAATCTCTTACTATCAAAAATGTCACCTTGTAGGTGAAGCAGCATCTTGAAGATGTATTCTCCAAAAGAAATAGTTCCAACCAGATGGCTATTTCTATGGTACTAGGAGTTCAACCGTGGATTGCAAATACTAATGATACTCAGTACCTTGCAGCAAAAAGAGCCATCAGAACAGGTGGGACCTTAAGATATTTTCATTTTCCAGTTTACATTGGGACCAGTGGGTGGATCAGCAGACGCCTCTTCTCCTCCTTCTTTTGCAGTACTGAGGACTGAAGCCAAGGACTGCACACAAAGCCCTTCCAACTTTAAAAAAAATTTTTTTTTTTTTTTTGGTACTGGGGATCGAACTTGGGTCCTTGCGCTTGTGCAGCAGGCGGTGAAACCACTGAGCTAAATCCCCGGCCCCAACTTTTTAAAAATTTTGAGACAGGGTCTTGTTAAGTGGTTCAGTTGTCTGGATTGAGTTTGAATTTATAATCTTCCAGCCTCAGCCTTGAAGAGTGCTGAGATTATAGGCATGTGCAAATGTGCCTGGCTCAGCAGACACTTTTAAAACTCAAATGTCAGCTCTCCTCTTCATCTAGGGCATATTACTGAGTGCGTACTATGTAAAGGGTACTTTGTTCTGTAATCCCCCTTATATTATGTAATGCTCCCAACAGTCTCCTTCATTTTACAGTGGAGGAAATTAAGGGTTAAAGAGATGAAGTTATTTGATGAAGGGCACTCAGCTATTAAGTGGCAAAGCCAGGGTACAAATTCCAGTCTAGAGACCTGAATTGGGGGGAGAAATGATGAACTAGAAAAACATCAAACCCTCCTGATGCAAAACTCATGGAAATGTTGGCCAGCATACCAAAACATCCTTTTAAAAGGACAGCTTGTATGATAGTAAGAAAATCCTTTAGTGCTAGAAATGGAAAATCTAGTCTAGTGGAGTGAATAAGTGGGACACTGGCTGCCCTTCAGGCATCTGCTCTCATTACAAAGAGGCTGGTGCTGTAATGGCTATGGGCCAGCATGAAGCAGGGAGTTGAAAACAATGAGACCCACTACATAAAGAGCTCTGTGTGTGTGTGTGTGTGTGTGTGTGTGTGTGTGTGTGTGTGTGATTGATACACAGATATAGGCTTCACCATCTTTGCTTGTGCTTTGGATGAACACAAAGTCCCTTCTGATAATTTTTAACCATCAACCCATCATCACATGGGATTGAATCTTTTGGGATTGGCTTAGTTCTTACAAACCCACAGCTGGACTGCCTGTCTGATGCAGACATCAAACTGCCGTAGAGAGACACAGCCCAGGTCACCATATTATATTTCCATAGAAGGGCTTCCTAGAGATGAGCCCATTATATAAAATTACAAAACATAGGAGGAACCCAATGACAGCTATCCAACTCTAGAACCAATGATCTTTTCCTAAGGTCACACTGGTTCTCCAGAAGGCAGCATGATTTTGTTTGGAATTTGCTCAGTGGTGCCAATTTTAATTCTATGTACTTAAAGATCCTGGAAAGGACATGTGATATGCTCAGCAGAGAGGATGTGTGTGGGCACTGGATGCCAGAGCAGGAATAAGGAATATCCAGTCTCTGTGGCTTCTGTGTCAGAGTGGACACCCCGCCAACAATAGCAAAATGGGGCTCTTCCAAGCACAGAAAGTTTTGCAGTATCCCCAGAAGCTGGATGGGCAACCACTGGCACATGTTTATACAGACCAATAGCCTTATGTTACAGATAAGGCCTGAGGCCATACTGCTAATAATGGCTGAGCTGGAATTGGAAGGCCAGACCTCACTGTGGCACTGTCTCCATTGGAGTTATCTGTTTAAAGGACACAGACATGAAAAATTAGAGCACAAGTCCAACACTTAGAGCCAGATTTCTCCACATCCATTGTTTCTGCCACCTGAAATTTTAGCAGGTTTTCACCAGTAAAATTTGAGAGTGAAAAGAAGAGGAAGAAGAGTTAGGAAGGCAAATGTAAAACCAGCTAAAGAGATACATGTTTGAAATGTCAAGGTTAACAGCCATTAAAAGACCTGAAATACTCTTGACAGAATGCAGAGGACATCTTTTGGTCTTCTGTGTGTAAACCAGTTTAGCTAACAAGGTACATCATCTTTATTCACATTCACACCATGCCCTGTGAATAAAGAAGAGGTGGCATGTGTTCTTCTGTTTCTTTATTTTTCATTTTCACAACATCACTGGTGACCTGTCCTCTGACCTAGAAGGTCTGAGCTCATCTCCGTCTAGATTAGTACCTAGGATAATGGTTGAAACTATTTCATGGGATATTTTGAAAGGCAGAAGACATATTGTGACATTTGGGTGATTAGCTAAGGACAACTATTTATTTATGTTACCAACAAAAACCAATGAAGTCCCACTTCCAAAGTATTTAATTTATGATGAAAACAAAAGTAGGCACATGGTTTTGTGTCTTTCCAAAAAGGCATGGCCTCTTTCAATCATAAGAAAATATCAGACCAGATCAGGCCAAATATCAGACTTTTTAAGAAATCCAAGTTCAAGAAAGACAAGAAAATACTGAGGAAATGTCATAGATTAGAAGACTAAGAAGATGGATGGGGTGGCACATATCTGTAATCCCAGCTCTCAGGAGGCTGAGACAGGAGATTCACTGTGAGTTTGAGACTAACCTGGGCCACATAGTAAGTTCAAGGCCAGCCAGAACTACATAGCGGACCCTGTCTCAACAAACAAAAACAAGAACAACAAAAAAATAGAAGACTGAGAAACAATAATAATATGAAGCATGGGATTCTGTATTGGATTCTGAAATAGAAAAAGGGAAGGACAGGTTAAATTCTAATAAAGTCTGCCAAGTAGTTAATAACATGTACCAATGTTAGTTTCCAATTCTTAATCATTGTACAACAATTATATATGTCAAAACCTTGGAAAGCAGAGTCAGGGATATACGGGAATGATTTGTACTACATTTGTAACTTTTATGAATTCTAAATGTTCTAAAATAGGTTCAAAATAGAAATTCTATTAAATTTTAAATGTAGGTGGTTACAAAGGCATCTATTTGTTTCTTCTCAACTATATTTTCATTTCTGAATATAAATTACATAATACCAAGGATCTTGCTTACCTTAGACACCAAATGTAATAAAAAAAGAAGAAAAAAGTAAAAAGCAAAAAGGATATTTGATATTTGTGAGATATTTTATATTAGTGGGAGGATATTTGATATTAGTGGGAGTTAGTCTTATCATTATTTATTCCAGTCCTCTCTTTCCTTTTTGTTTCAGTGTTTGGAACAGAACCTGATATGATCCAAGATGGATCAAGCATTCCTATTGCCAAACTATTCCAAGACATTATCCAAAAGAGTGTGATGATGCTTCCACTGGGGGCTGTTGATGACGGAGAGCACTCTCAGAATGAGAAGATCAACAGGTTAGCACGCCCCTGTGCAGTTGGGCTTGCTTCCCAAGCCCAGAGGCTCCGTGTGGGTGGGTTCCAGTCATCTTCTGTGAGAATAGTGAATACCAGATATGCACACCAGCATGTGTGGATTAAGCAACAGACATTTCTTTTCTCATAGTAGTGCAGGCTAGGAAGTCCCAGGTTAAGCTGCTGGCTGATTCAGTTTCGGGAGAGGGGTCTCTTCCTGGCTCTCAGACTGCCATCTTTACATGGCAAAGTAGAGGTGGAGAGGAGATGTGAGAGAGCATACTATCCAGAAAGCGAGCTCTGGTGGTTCTTCCTCCCTTGTAAGGGCACTAGGCCTGTGGAATTAAGGCCCACTCTTCTGACCTCATTTAACTTTACCATCTTTAGAAGGCCTCACCTCCGGTCACTGTGGGAGTGAGGGCTTGAACATTTGAATGTTAGAAGACATGACATTCAGTCTACAAAAAAGAACATTTAGGTATGTTTGATAATACATTATGGCAGGTTATACAAAGCTCCTAGGCCTCCCAGATCAGTGAGAATATGTTTGACTCTGATATCTGTCTTGTCAATGATATGAAAACAAGGAAAACGGTCTTTTTTGGGTTTGAGTCCAGTACTTATTACCATCTTTCAAGTTTTTATTTTTATTAGCACGTTTGCAGTACATACTAATTACGTTCATCATGGAGGAATTGACACACGTACAGAACAAATCTTAATTCTTTTACAACCCCTTCCCTTCCCCTCCCTCCCCATCCCATCTCTTGGCCCCCTCTCATCTTAATAATAATGCTGTTTCCCCACTGAATTTACCTGGGATCTCAGAATTGTGTTAGATACTTAAGATTGAATTTATAATTTCAGGTCTTCCTGTCTAAATGGTAGACTCTTCCTTCTTCATTTGACTGGAAATTTTAACCAAGTTTTTCTTTGTTTTTCCTTGTTAGGTGGAACTACATAGAGGGGTCCAAATTATTTGCTGCCTTTTTCTTGGAGATGGCGAAACTGCATTAATGACAGGAACCTTCCAGACGGACATGACCCACGGACACACCTCACCTCACCATGTCCCCAGACAGGGATGGGATCTAAATAAGCATAGAATGTTGCTCTAACAAAGATTTTTTCCCTCTCATTTAAAATGTCTTGAGATACTTGGAGCAATAATAAAATATTTTAAAGGCACAAACACTGGAAATAATTTAACATCCTTTATCACTCACCTTCCTAACATCATAGCTACCTTCTGCTTAATTTCCTTGAATCTGTGCACTACAGTCCCAGGATCGAATTCAGTCTAATCTTCAAGTTCACATAGGATAATTCTTCAGTTGGTTGGACCCTCACCTTGCTATTTGATGGCCATAACCCCTCCATTTTCATTCTAGCTTCTGCAATGCCCATAACACAAAATCATTTCATCCAGTGACTGACAGAAATTATATCACCTTTACTTTTGCCATGCTTTCCTTTTACCTTACTAATAAAAATGTTGGTCTCCACCACTGACTACAATGACTTCCCCATGGGTTCATTTTTAGAGGAGTTACTAAGGCATGGTGCTGTATTAACCTTTTGCCTTTCCTTCATTTATTATTCTTGCTTCTTGAAAAGTTCTGAAGCTGAAATGATCAATATTCATACCCTTATACCATTTGGGATTCCTTGTATAAATATGAGATTTTTTTTTTTTTGGTACCGAGGATCGAACTCTGGTCCTTGCGCTGTGAGGCAGGCGGCAGAACCAAATATGAGATTAAAAAAAAAAATTCCAAGCTTCTTTACCTTTGCCATGATTGATGCTACCTGATCAGCTCCCCTCTTTCCTGTTCTTCCCATCATCATTAAAGAGCCTCCCTCCTCCCTCCTCCTCTCTCTCTCCATTCCTCCCCATTCGGCGCAAGGAAACTCAATGAAGAATCAATCCTGATACAACTTCTCTCGCCCCATTGAAATTTTACTCAATGACTACATCTAAACTGCTCAAAGCTTTTAATAGCATCAGTTTTAGATAGAGAACTAATCAAGCCTGACATCTGTAACACATTCTAAATTTAAAGCCATCAGCTAATGCTGCACTTATTAATCATTTTAGTTAACCATCTTGTTTGGGTTGATTGGGTGTGATGGTATAAACATACACAGAAAAAGAATCATTTTTCTACAGCTGAAATTAGGTAAATAGATCAGTTTAATCTTTATGTAAATTCACTATTTAAATCACATTAATGGAGAAGAATTTAAGGGTTTATTAAAATGTTTCTCTTATGATTACAAATAAAAACAAAGCATAACACATTTGCCTTCAATTTTTTTCCATTTCTCTGTTGGTTCTTGAAATGTATATTTTTTAAAATTTTATTTTATTAGTACATGCTTGCCATAAATGAAGATTACATTCATCTTAGGGAGTAGGTACATATGCATGGCACATCTTGATTGTTTTTTAATCCCCTTCCCCTCGCCACTCACCTCTCTCTCTCCATCTCTGAATCCTCCTTCCCATTTTCATTATTACTGTTATCGTTATTATTTCTAGTTCATGTTGACAACATACGATGTTTACATTCATTGTGGGTATTTGGCATGTGGACATGACACATCTTAGATCTTTTTACTTCCCTCTCTCAGCCTCCTGGAACCCTTCCCATTTGCAAAATATCTGTCTCCCTGCTTCCTGTCAATCCTTCATTTTGTTCTCTGTTTGTACTTGACCTGACTTAAATGAGAGGAGCCATATTATATTTAAGTTGTGGGGATGCTTTATTTCATTTAACATATTTTCCATAGGTATCCATTTTACTACCAATGTCTCGAAAACATTTTAAGCAATTCTGGTATTCTCTCTTTTAAATGTAGTGTTTGGTCATTATTAATATAATTTTAGTAAGGTCTCCCATTGTATTACTATTGGCTTTTTCTATCCTTCATCTACAACTTTCATCTATAATCCCTTTTGGAAATTCTTTAAATTGTGTACAAAATATAAGCAAACAAAATAAAAAAATGAGTATAAATATGCATCAGGTTGGTTTACCAGATGAAGATATTATATCATGTTAATTCATAATCCTGATAATTGTATCATGGCCAAAGATTATCCATGTTCTTTGGACATTAATAAAACAATACGGCAAACAGGGGAAAAGGTGGATAATCAGAATCTCAGTGCAGGATACCTGGGAGTTCTTTGTATTTTTCTTTCAATTTTACTATTAAGTATGAAATTATTCCAAAGGAAACAATTACATGGGTAAAAGAAGAGAGAGGGAGAGGGAGAAGGAGAGGGAGAGAGAGGGAAAATATGAATGAATGAATATATCTTAAGGAGTTTTGTTTTCTTCTTGGAATATTTTTATGATTCCTGGAGTCATTTTAGTCATCTTACTATCAGCTTAAAGTTGAATGTGACTGAGAATTTGAGAGGAGATAGAGAAGAAAAAATCTAGGCCCTCGTTACCAAGATGCAGCTGCATAATAGCTCAGAGTCTCATTCACCTCTGGGCTTCCAAGTTTTCTGTGAGCAAACTATTTTTATTAACTAAATCAGTAGAGGTTTATTTTGTTATCTGCTTCTAAAAGCCTTGTGGTACAAGGGCTTTGTGTTATCTTTTCAGCTATCTTACATTTTACCATCATTTTCAAGGGAATGATACTTTTTTGTGTGTGTGTGTCTGGGATCGAACTTGGGACCTTGTGCTTGCGAGGCAGGGAATCACTGAGCTAAATCCCCGGCCCTACATTTTTAAATTTGAATAACTTTCTAAAACTTTAATTTGACACTAGTGAAAGTTAACATTCAGAAAGTCTTTGACGTGGATACATGCTTGTCATCATTCTCATTTGTTAAGAAACTGAGCCTCAGAAAGTTTAGGTAACAGAGTAGTAAATGATTAAACTGAAACAAGAAATCATGCCTATTTGAGTCTCAGTCTGTCTTTTTCTACAGATGGCCATCAATGCTCTTCACCAAAAGTTTTCATTTTTTCCTAGAAACAAAACAGGACAAAGCTTCTCCAGCTTTTTAAAGTCAGTTGGGGCCATGTTAATTTCCTTGGTGCAGTGAAATGTGAACAGACAAGTGTTTTACTCATAGTCCAAAGCTTTAAGGACCACTGTATGTTCTATTGTTTCTATGTTCCTTTAACACAGAGATGGGTGTTCCATGAGTCTGGGTCTTACAGAGAGGAGACATGGAGTGCAAGATCCAGCAAAAGTGTGATATAACAGGAATTAAGAATATTGATTTTTGTTACAAACCACTAAGATTTGTACTATTAACATAGTATCTCTTAGCCTTTCATGATGGATACATTAAAAAACTGACTCTATCACTTTCCATGTCTTTAAATTACAATAATTTAATTTAGTTTTCCATTAGATGCATTTTTTAACTTATATTATACTTTTTAAAAAAAAACTTACGGAGTTACTTATACATATTTTACTTATGAAGTCTGGAATTTTTTGTTTCCTTTGCAACTTTCTTGGACTGCAACTGAGGTAGATTGTAATAATATTTCTGTATCATTTAAATTGCTTTGCCGGGGATTTAGCTCAGTGGTTCTGCCGCCTGCCTTGCAAGCGGCAGGACCTGAGTTTGATCCCAGGTACCCCCCCCAATAAATAAATAAATTGCTTCATTGTGTAAGTAAAAGAAAATCTGACTTAATAAAATGATTTATTTTGTTGAATGTAAATGGAATTTCCTAGCATGGATTGCTTTGAGCAAGGGGGTGTGTCACCGGTGCTGTCTGCCTTCATCTTGAGTCTCTGTGGTCCCTGTGAAGCTTTATTAAATTAGAGGTGTGTGTGTGTGTGTGTGTTGTTATGTATGTGTGTTTGTAGAGTGCAAGAGAGTGAGAGAGAGAGCAAGACAAGAACAGAAGGAGGACGAAGGGGGATGGGGAAGAAGAGGAAGAGGAAGGAGGAAAGAGGAAAAAAGTGGAGGAAAAAACATGAAGTTGCTGTGAATGCCACCCTTAGAGTCAGAAAGTCAGAGTTTAATTAGACCAATGGAACCTATCAATTGGAAATGTGAAATTAACTTCTGAAATTAACTTCCTTAACATTGTATTATAATGTAAACTTACTGTCTCGGGAAAATAATGGATGACAGAACTGAAAAATAAACTCAGGTTTTACTTTACTGTTTAAGGGAGAAAGATAAAGTGTGAAATATATCTCCAGGTAAGAAATTTAGAGTGATAAATCACCCAAAGGCCGGGAGAATGCCTAATCCACATGGAGACTTGTACTGGCTACTGTTATTGTCAAGAAATTTATCATCTTGTCATACAAGGTTAAAACTGTTGGTCTATCTATTGAGATCATATTATGTACTAAATTTTCAAAAATTTTAGGTAAATTTCACATGAACAACAAAGAATGTAGTTTTACTTATACATAACAGGTATCCAATAAATGCTGGCTAATGGAATAAATATAATATTGACAGGCTGGTCACCTGTTCTGAGGAAAATTTCCACTTCTTTCGCTACAACTTAAAAATAACTATTACTAGGGCCAGGGATTTAGCTCAGTGGTTTCACCACTTGCTGCGCAAGCGCAAGGACCCGAGTTCCGTCCCTGGTACCAAAACCCTCCCCCCAAAACCCTAACCCTAAACTGAATCACCATGATGGTGGAAAAAGCTGACGATGACATTGACAGTTGGATTTCACTTTTACTAAATATGTGATCTGGGGACATTTGGCTCTTCTAAACTGCAGTTTCCTACTGTGAGGATAACAAATCAAGTGTTACAATGGGAATTTAATCAGATAACATTGACAAAAAATTCTGTCAATGGTATTAAAAAAAGTAAGAGACTATCACCTGAAAGCACTCTGATGCAACTGAATTGTACCAGGAATTTGGGTTGAGAGATAATTTGGTCTGGAAGCCTATCCTACTTACTTAGAATTACCTTTTTAAATATAAATCTGATAACATCCCACTACAATGTTTCCCTATGATCACAAAACAAAGTCAAAATTCTTATCTTCAGTCTGACCTGAAGGAGTGACTACCTTGGGTCCTTGTTTCACTGAACAAGGAAATTAAAACTAAAATGACAGTAAGTTTACAGGCAAAAAAGCTGTAACTGGAAGGTGAGATAAGAAAGGACTCCAGCTTGAGTAGCTGGAGGGGGTCCATTCTGATGATCAGATTGGCCCACTCACAAAAGCAAGAGGGCAGGTTTTAAAGCTTACCTGGGGTAGGCAAGGGTCTGGTCCAGAGGCAGCAAACCTATGTGCCCCAGTGGGCTGTTGGTATCATTTAAAGCTCTAAAAGGTTCACCATCACTGGTCTAGTGGATTATAAATCCTCATAGCTTGACGGTGATTTGGCTTCCATAAGATAAATCCTTATGATTTGGGGCAGTCTTGGCCATTTAAGGCTCTTCTGGAATCCAAAGGAACCACAAATTTAAGGCTCTGGGGATTTTGGGGTGTAGGTGTTCAAGGGTGATAAGCTAAGTAAATTTAGGGTTAATAAAGCTTATTTTGCCAACTTTTAGACATTTCATAAATCACTAACAGGGCTGTATGTTGAGCTGAGGATCTGTCCCAGTTTTACAAAACACAGATCAAGCTTTGTTTTACTTTTAGTTACCTATTGGACATCTGTAGGTCTAAGTAAAGAGTCAGAGGTTTTTTGTTTTTTTAAGCAAAAACTGCTTTTTAAATCCCTAAAAAGAAAACACAGATTATGCTTGTAATGAGTGACTGGTGAAGAGCCCAGGGGTGAGTTTGGACCCCTTGTCAGGATTATTACCGTCCACTTCTATATACAGCATTTACCAGGCTGCGATATATTTATAATCTACTCAGGGTCCTCCTAGTAAATTTTGAGTTTCAGAAGAAGTGAGGTTCAAGGTGGGACTTTCAAGAAGACAGCAAGCACTGTACCCTGGAATCACATCCTTTCTTCCTAAGAATTTCTTGTGCTGTGCTGTTAACACTCGAACACACATCCATACCCAGACGATAAAGTTTTTAATACGAAAGATATTTTCATCTTCCCCTGCCGAAATGGTCCACCAGTTACATTCAGCTTAATCGCATTCGTGTCACCCTTCGGCTGTGCGTTCCCTGAGTGGGGATCCCATTTTACCGTCGTTCGATAGTTCTTATAATCTGGGACAGCATAAGCGCCTCACACGGCCAATAATTATAGTTTCTTTAAATCAGTACACTAGAAGCGACAAGAGCCTGGCGGACATAGGAAAGCAGGTAGTGGGGACGCCAAGCACAGCAGGTGTTTCAGGAACAGCCCTCCGTGGTGGAGGAAGGGGGTCAGGAAAGGGGTGGGATTGGCCCAGGAAGAACCTGCTCTGACATAATCTGGAAATCTCAGGTGATCCTCCCTGGCTGACACCATCCGTCTTTCGACCCAGTCGCCCTCTCTTTAGAGTGACTCATCCGGCTTTCCGTTTTCTACTCGAGGGGAGGGGTAGAATTTCCTTTTATCTCTGAGGAACTTCCGGTGAAAGCTGATGGGTGAAAAACAAGTTGATACATGGCACTGCCAGCCACTCAGGGCAAAAAGTAGGAACTCAAATTGGATTTTACTAAAGTAGTTGGGAGACCTTGTTTTTCAAATTGCGGTATCCTGCGCTCCATTCACCACAGAGACCTTGGGAACCGCCGGAAGTCTCTCAACGGAGAGACAGGAAGTCCCGCCTCTTCCTCCCAAAGGGAAGACGGTGAGCCGGAGGAGTCAGTCAGAGGGGCGAGCAGGAACGATTCCGTGGGCAAACAGGTAAGTTATTCTCTGGTGGGGAGGGGGGTCTGGAGGCGGGGACCGTCCAGCGTCAGCGCGGGGCCTGGGGGCGGTGGCTTGAAGGCCCGGAGCCGGGCAGCTAGACGCCCAGAGTCCCGTCAGGGCCCTTCGCTCTTTCTCCTCCCCCCTCCCCCCGCCTCCGCCCCTTCCTGCTCGCTTTTCCCTCCGATACCCGCCCAGACTCAATCCCGGACACACGCCCTCGCTCGCTACCTCTCACACGCCGCTTCGCTGGCCACAGTCCTGTCTCGGTGCCCCCGCCGCGTCCGTGCGCTTCCACTTGCTCGCTCAGCGGGCCAGCCCCGAGGGCAGCCTCGCGTCCCGGCGTCCGCGGGCTACCGCTCTCGAGGGCCCCCCTGGGCAACGGTCCCGGCGGGCCTCGGCTTCCCCTGCCGCACCCTCTGCCAGCGCAAAAATAGCCCCTTGTCTGCGTCCTCCGTGCGCACCCCTGCCCCTAAATCGGGGCCGTTCTTGCCTGCTTGGAAGAAGCACTCCGCTGACTGTGAAGCTGCCAGGATTTAAGTTTATAGTTCCCAGCCCACCCACTCGGGTGTCACTCCCAAGTTCCCCAGCTGCATAGCTGCCACTCGCATCGCCTTCGGTTAAGCGGCGCTAGTGTGGGCGGGTGGTCGCGCGGGCGGGTGACTGAGAGCACAGTGTCTGAAAGTGAAGAGCCTCAGCCCCTCGAGATTTCACTGGGCTCTGCACAGCTGCAAGGAGACCCAGGCTGCTGGACACCTGGCAGCAGAGGGTGTTCGTCTACGACCTCCTCTAACCAGCTAGCGTGTTCCGAGTGCGCTTGCCCTCTTTCTGGACTTTAATCTGTGTAGATTAGTGACAATAGCTGGTGACCCCCGTCGTTTGTGTAGGGTTTTGAGTGGTCTATTTGCATATTTCATTCAATAGTTCTGGAATAGGACATGTTGGCAAGGTGGAGTCCCTGAACACACAAATGGGATTGTTTTATAGACAGTCATAGTTTAATAGCGATATGTTACAACTTTACGGTCTATGCCTTGTGGGAGTAGAACATTATGTGTCTGTTTTGTGGTGAGAGGTGTTAGTCTAGTTCGAACACAGTATAGGGAAGGGGACTAATAGTGACTAGAAGAGCTCATGTGTCATATGACATACTCTGTATATACTGCTGTACTACACATAGCACAGCAACCTCCTTTAGTAGGAATTATTCTAATTTTACAAACTGAGGCCCAGGTTAAATAGCTTGATCAAAATTAGTGTTGAGACCCAAATCTCAAATGTTTGTTGCTCATTCTTTTTTCATGTTTGTTGCAAGCAAAATTACTGACTCCAACCACAAAGCAAAGCTGTCTAGTAGCTTATGTCTTCTTGCATGATGTGTGGTAGGTGTGAAAATTGCTGATAAGAGTTACTCCTGGTGCCTTTAAAAATGTTTATTTTGGAATATTTTCAGATTTACAGAAAAGTTGGATCATAAGAGTTGCACTGGCACCTTTTAAAGCAAAACAGAGTGGTTCCATTTCAAAAATATTGGTTCTTGCTTTATGCCAAACACCATCCTAGGTGCTAGAGATAGTAACATACTTCCTTAGATGATTTTGAGATCTGGTTGAGGAGGCAGATACATTAATAAATATATATTTTCCAGTACCAAAATAGAGATACATGAGTACAGAGGAAATTATAGCTAACTTCCTGGCAGGGAGTGGTAAAAGTTTCTTGCAGGAAATAGTATTTGAGTTAGGTTTCAAGGTTCTGTGGGCATTCCTTTGGTCAAGGAGAGATTTCCTCAACATTCATTCTAATTAGACTTGTTTTTATTGCAGGAGAATTCTCACTTTAATGAAGTAGATTTCTAATTTGGTTCTTCTCTTAGCAGGAGGATTGTAAGTTTGAGCCCAGTCTGGGCAACTTAGTGATTTAGCAAGATCCTGTATCAAAATAAAAAATGATGTAGCTTGTGCAAAGACCCTGGGTTCCATCCACAGGGGAAAAAAAAAGAAAAGAAAAAAAGTGATTTGTTTCTCAGGTGGTGAGAAGAATCCCTAGTTGGTAAATCTGTGAAAAGAGTAAATTCATTTATATAGTTCTAATTGGTTCCTTGACACACTTGGCAGGAGTTGACATTGGGTATTTAGGAATACAAGGTGGCCCTCCACTGAAAGTATTCTTTTTCAACTTTGATTACTATTGGGAGTATATAATTCATTCACAAAACATTTATTTCTTTCTTGCTTTGTGCTACCCATTTTACTAGGGTAAATCAGTGAACTGGATAGCAGGGAGTATAGCCAGTAAATGCCATTGACTGTACAATCTGATGTTAGTGCAGTATAGTAGGGGGACACAATATCACAGTGCTACTCATGATTCTTGGTTGTCAACTGTGCAAGAGGACTCTGGCTGACTTAAGCAGAAAAGAAACTTACTGGAAAACTATAGCCAGCTTTCAGAATTGATGGGAAGACTGGAGAAGTGGGCTTGAAAAATGGATAGGAGCCAAAAAAAAATCTGGGTGGTTGATGTCACAGCCTAGGTCATATCCTGTACATTGTCTGGTGAGAATATTGCTTCTGGCAACACAGCCACTGGAGAAACTGCCACCTTTGTTGTTAGACCGTTGACTCTCTTCTGACACTGGGAAAATCTCTTGACTGTGACATTTTTTTTCTCATGTTTAAAGTTATAGATGGGAACATGAGATTAGCTAAACCATTCTAGCTTTTAAGGAGCAGAAAGAGTAGTTGTTCTGTCTGACTTATATTTCAGAAAGACCTGCATTGTGAAGGATTCCTTCAGAATAAGAAGGTATTTTGAGTTCCGGCAACTGCCTCGAAAGTGCAAGGACCTGAGTTCGATCCTCGGTACCAAAAAAAAAAGGCAGCTTGACATCTACATAGCCCTAAAAGCAAAAACATTCAATCATTTAACCTGGATTTGGAGCAATTAGGGAGAAATGCCATAATATCCAAAGAATGAGTAGGAGCCAGCTGGGCAAATAGATGAAGAGAGGATGGGAAGTAAAGTTTCAGGTAGAAGATATATAGGCATCAAGAAGTAACATGGAATATTTCAGGAGTTAAAAGGTGTTTAGGGTAGCTAGATCATGGACTATGTAGAGATGTGAAAGAAGACTGGAGAGGCCTCTTTGAAGAATGTGCGTACCATGTTGGCATTTCTGAGTGTTTTGTCATTTCAACTACTTTTGTTGCAACTCTTCAGACCTATTGGAGAAGAGTAAGCATGGAGTAAAGAGACCTTTGCGGGCTGTTGCATTTTTTCTAAATGAGATATGGATAGTTCTAAATGAACAAAAATTGTGGCATGAGAGGTAGGAAAAGGGGATGGATTGTATGTGTTCAGTTAGTACAGTGAATTTGGTAACAGAATGGGTGAGAAGCGAGATGCAGGAGTTAAGACACCAGGGATCTGCTCTAGGCAACTGGGTAGATCCTAGTGTCCAGCTATAGAATGGGCAGCAGTGGAAGGTGTGCAGGTGCTTGGGGAAGATAATTGTATTAGTCATCTTTCCTGTTGCTGAAACATAATTCCTGACTCCTACATCTTAAACGAGGAAAGATTTAACTCACAGTTTAGGAGATTCAGTAGATAGTGGTCAGGCTCTGTGGGTGGAACCTTATGGTAGAAGGGCATGGTGTAGCAAAGCTGCTTAGTTTATGGTGGCCAGGAAGCAAAGCAGAGAAACAGTGCAGAGAGGAATTGACGAGGGGCCATATGTAATACCCAAGACCTTGTCTCCACATACCTTCAGGAGTGTGCTTTACTAATCTAGGCATTTAAAAACATGAAAAAAAAATTTTTTTTTTGGTGTTTTGAGGCAGGGTCTCCCTTTGTGGTTCAGGCTGGCCCTGAACTCACTATGTAGCCCAGACTGGCCTTGAACTTGCAGCGATCCTCCTGCCACAGCCTCCCGAGTGCTGTGATCACAGGCATGCACCACCATGCCAGGCTTGCTAGGCATTTCTTAATCCAGTGAAGCTGACGTATGTATCATGATTAATGGTCACCATCCATCCCTTGTCAGCTTTACACCCAAAAGCATTTCCTTAAACCATACTTAATCTCCAAATAAAGACAAGCAAGGCATGATTCTTCGTAATGCAATAGCACTATTCCATGTACAACCAGAAATGCAATAATTTCCCAAAGCCTCAACAGGTCCAGCATTTTTCAGAAGTTCAAGTCTGAGTTTTCTTCTGAGACTCAAGGCTATCTCTTAGCTATGAATCTCTCCAGAAATAAAAAAGAAGTTACATAATCCCAAGGTACGTTATCACAGGGTAAACTACAATTCCAAAAGTTAGGAATGGAGGATAGAAAAGCAAGACTGAAACATGGAAGCAAAGTGGTAACAGTGCCAAAGAGGAATAGGTGAGGACCGTATATAGCACCCAAGGCCACCCAAATACACCCAGGATCATGTTCTACTAATCAGCTAGGCATTTCTTAATCCAGTAAAGTTGACATATCAGGAGTAGTGGTCACAATGATTTCAATATGGGTTCATTTCAGTGGAGATAATGGAGTAGACAGTTGTATACAGGAGTGTAAATTCCAGAGGACCATAGCCTCAGTTCCATCGTGTATATATGTGTGTGTGAATGCAAATGTATATCACTCTCCTTCACCAGATTATAGCAAGTGTATTATACTTTACACCCCATGGGTCCTTAGCATGTTGTCTTGTGCATAGAGAGTTGTTGATAAATACTTATAGAACTTAATTTACAAGATACTGGCTTTAGGAGTGCGAAAAGTACAGAGAGAAAGGAAAGAGTTATATGTATATAAGATTGTGTCTATGTGTAATACATGCAGACATACACATAAGTACATATATACATGTGTGTCTTGACTTTCTTGCTGCACTGGTGGTGTCCAAAACTCTTGAATGTATTTTTTGAAAAAGATTTATATTCTTATCATTATTCTTCTGTGGCTGTAATATCTTGCTAATGGTAATTATATACGTAGATCATGATTATGAGAACTGTTTGATTAGCAATTCCAACCACCTGGACTATTAACCCAGAAATAGACCTGCAAGAGGCAGGCAGATGTTGATGGCAATGTTGGAGTATAAAGGAATTAGTTGATAGATTAATTTTAATAAATAAAATTCAGAACTAAAATTTAGTTCTGGAAGGAGAACCTTTTGGGGGAGAAAATAGAGATGTGAACTAGTTTCTGATGTTATTTTTGCTAGGTTTTTCAATTTGAGTATTATTGCTTTCATTCAACGATTAGTTTCCAGATATAATGTTCTCCTCTTAACAATTTGGTTCCTGTGAGTATAGTCTAGAAAACTGGAAGTTTTATAAATAATAGGAACTCACTACTAAGGAACAGGGAAAGGCAATAAACTCAGAAATCAATGGAAATAATGTTTCTGAATTCTTAGTTTGTATAAACATTGTGCATGATCTTATTTAATCTCTAGAGATCATTTGAGATATGTACTATATTTTACCCATTTATGGAAAACTCAACTTGGAATGAATAGTTTTTACAAGGTCATGCAACCCTCAAATCACAGAACCAGCATTTGAACCAAAGCAGCCTGACTGCAGAGCCCATGTTTTTAGTCACTGAGCTTTACTGCCTTACACGATGCTTATAATCATTCATTCAGCAATTAAATATTGTAATGTATTAATGTGTGGTGTTGTCTGTAAGTTATTCAGGGCGCAGTTAAGGATGAGATAAACATATTGCCCTCATAGAGGTTACAGTCTTGTTGGGAAACACATGTTGCAATTTTCAAAATCTCATCAGCAAGTAATGTAAACATTGTATACTGCAAACATGTACAAAAAAAAGGAGACCAGAAGACGGATGGGGGCATGGAAGGATAAGGGGATAAAAAGGAATTAAGATGTATTATGCATATGTACCCACTCCCCACAAGAAATGTAAACATTATGTATTACAAATACTAATAAAGAAAATTTCTGAAAACTCATTAGGCTCCAGCATATTTACATGTCCACGTTGGATGTTAAATAAATATAAGTTTAGATAAATTAAAAAAGAGTAAAGGGGAAAATAAGATTGGTCATTTATGTGGTGAAAAAACTAGTGCCCTAGGTTATTCTGTTTTCTAGTGTACCCAATCATGGGCTTTTATTGAAAAATTATAATTTATTTATTTCAGTTTAATTACAGTTTTTGAGATTACAATTGTTGAGATTTTTAAGGCACAATTGTTGGAGAAGCTAGCATATTTTTATGTTAGACTCAATTTGTGATCTCTCATACTTATTTATCTTTCATCTGAATTGACTGTGTGTGTGTGGTTGTTATTGTTGCTTTTTCTCTCTTTATTTTTATTTTTATTTTTTTTTGAGGCAGGGTCTTGCCTTGTAATTTAGGCTTGCCTTCATCACTATGTTGCCCAGGCTGGCCATGAACTTGTGGCGATCCTCCTGCCTCAGCCTCCTGAGTGCTGGTATTACAGGTATGTGGCACCACACCCAGTTTGAAATGACTTTTAAAAACTTTTTACTTGGAAATAATTTTAGAGTTATAAAACAATTACAATAGTAGTCTAGAGAGTTCCTGTGGTATCTTTCTCCCAGTGTTCCCTGTTGTTAACATCTTATGTATCCATAATGCAGTTATGGAAACCAGGCAATCGATACAGCTAAAGACATTGAATTTCATGACTTGTCCTACTGATATGGCCTTTCTGGTTCAGTATCCAGTCCAAGATCTCACATTCCATTTAGTTGCCATGTTTCCTTTGTCTTTTCCAATCTGTGATAGTTCGTTTTAGATTTCTTTGTATTTCATGCCTTTGATACTTGTCTTAGTTACCTTTTTTGTTACTGAGACAAAATACCTGACATCCAAAATTAAAAGAGGAAAGGTTTATTTCAGTTCACAGTTTATAGAGGTTTTGGTCCATAGTTAGCTGGTCCCAGGCAGGGTGGCATGGCAGAGGGGTATCGCAGAGCAGGCAGGAGGCAGCAGCAGCAGCACAAGCCTACCTGCCTTCTCTCCCTTTATATTCATTACAAGGTAATGAATATTTAAGTACCCTATTGCTTGTTCATTTGGTCATCCTTACAGCTGGGCAGGAAGTATATTCATTTTGTAGATCATATGAGTGACATTGCTGCATGGATTTTTATATATATACATAGTTATGTATATGTTATATATTGTTATATGTACTTATATACAATGTAATATATACATATAAATTATCTTGGTAATATACATATAATAGTTACTATATATAATGCCAAAGTATGTATGTCTTTCATATCCCAACCAGAGAAACAAGACGAAATATATTTGGGCTGTTACCTTCAAAAGTGTGTAAGATCCTTTGAGGCACAGAACAGATCTCTTTTTGTCAGTGACTTGCTTGGTTCCTGGCACACTCAAGGCACTCAATATTTGATGAGTAAATGAGTATTGTACATGCATTCTGTTAACTGCTTTTATAAGTTACTTGAATATGATACATGTCTTTTCATAAGAATGTAGATCTGTATCATCTACACAACATTCAAATGTATGGATGTGCCATGGTTGCTTTATCTGTTCTGCCCCCATTGTTGGATAGTAGAGTGTTTCCATTTTTTCTGTGTTGTAGAGTTCCATGATGAATGTTCTTTTAACACATATTTTGTCTGTATAAAGAGCAAGTGATAACTCAAAGAAGATGGATATTTTAAGATTTTTCACTCATATATATGTATATGTATGTATGAATATATCTCAAAATCACTCTTTGGCTATTTAGTCAGCCATAATTACCCAATCAGTGCTATTTGAGAATGTTGACTGTTCCTACTTCCCTAATGTTTAATTTTTTTTAAAGAATAAACCTTAAATGCAATATTTGATGACACTTATTTTTATTTTTTATTAGTACATGTTTACAGTACATAATGATTGCATTCTTCATGGGGAGTTGGTACATAACACATCTTAATTCTTTTTTATTTCTTCCCCTTTCCTGCTCCATTTGTTGTTCCTCCTCCCATTGGAAAAAGATCTATCTCCCTATTTTCTGTTGTTTATTTTGTTCTTTATTTATATTTTGAGTTTCTCATATAAGAGAAACCATGAGCTACTGAAGCTTGGGTGTCTGTCTGCTTTATTACACTTAACATTATGGTCTCAAAGTGCATCCATTTTCCTACAAATGACTCAAGTTTATCCTTCATTATGGCAGAGTTGCCCTCATTGTGTATAAATACCACATTTTCTTATCCGTTCATTTGTTGACGGACATATAGCCTGTGTTACAGTGTGGGTTTAGATGTCCCCCAAACCCTTATGTGGTCATGGGTGGCTTTTTCAGAGGTGGCTGAATCTAGAGTGTGTGTTGCTGGGATTAAGAGCATGTAATTACTAAACTAGTACACTGATTGGTTTGGCACCACCCTCCTCCCAGTAGTCTGGATAAGATAAAAGTGGCAGAAAGACGTGCTTAAGGTTTCCTTGTTGCTTTTGCTACCATACGGGCTCCATGAACTATTTCTCCACTGTGACACCCCTCTGCCATGTACCAATCTGCCTTGGAGCCAGCTGATTATGGACTGAAACCTAAACAAACTGAGCTAAATAAACCTTTTCCCCTTTAACTTTGGGAGTTGGCTATTTTGTCTCAGCAGTGAGAGAAAAATCAGGAATACAGGCTACTTTAAAGATTTATATATTATGAGTTGTACTGCTATAAACATGGGTATGCATGTATCACTGTATCACAGTATGCATGAGTATGCATGTATCATCTTTAACTCTTTTGCAGGAATACCTAGAAGGGTAATAGCTGGGTTGAATGGAATTTCCAGTTTTAGTTTTTTGAGGAATCTCCATACTAGTTTCCATAGTGGTTGTAGTTACATTGCCACCAACAGTGTAGAAAGGTTCCTTTTTCCCTGCAGCCTCATCAGCATTTGTTATTACAGTATTTGATTTCTTGTTGATAGCCATTCTTTCTAGAATAAGGTGGAATCTCAGTGTTGTTTTAATTTGCATTTCTCTAATGACCAGACATGCTGAACATTTTTTTAATATATTATTGGCCATTTGTACTTTTGATATTTGAATATATTTTAGGGGTTCTTCTTGGAGTGTGGTGGGGTAGGGATCATAGTCTGAATTGCAAATAATCTTGCAAATTTTCACATTCAAAAATTTTCATTTTTTTTAAGAGTAGGAAGAATTTATTGAGAGAAAGATAACTTCTGTCTAAGAAAGACAGAAGGGGAACCGGAAAGTAAATTGACTCCCAAATTTTCATGTTTTATTTGCCTCAATGAGAGAGTAGAACAATTTATAGTAATGATTAATACCTAATCAATATTTCACTTGGGACTCTTGTTTTATATTCTATTTAAGTGCTCCTTTCCAAATAGGAACTTTCTTAGGGTACAATACATTTATAATTCATATTAATAAAAAAATCAACTGTAGGGTAATTTAAAGCTTAAATGTAGAAGGTAAAATTATGATACTTTTAGAAGGCAATTTATTGGGGTGTGGTGGTGCACACCTGTAATCCCTGCACTTTGTAGGGTTAAGGCAGGAGGATCGCAAGTTCAAACCCAGCTTGGGCAACTCAGTGACCCTGTCTTAAAAAAAAGGGGGAGGCTGTGAATGTAGCTCATGTGGAGGCTCTGGGTTCAACCCCCCAGTTCTGTAAAAAGAAATAAGAGAATTTAAAAGCAAAGAAGACAATCCAGGACAATAGTTGTACAGTGTGACTGGCACAGGTAGGAGATTGTTAAACAGATCCTAGAAGGTACAAGTGACAAGGGAACAGATCAGTATGTTTGATGTTACTAATATATAGACAACTTGTATTTATTAAGAAGAAACATCAAGAAAATGATCTAACAGGTCACAAGGGAGAATAGATGTGTTTGCACGTACTACTTATAAAAGATTAGTATCCAGAAGGACAAGCAATTACAAATCAATAAAGAATGATAGAAAATGGACAAATAACCCAAATAGGCATCATACAGAAAAGGAATACTGAATTTAAAATTGATCAACTTTGATAGTAATTTAGGGAAATGCTAATTAAATTAGAACAAAGTGTGTAGTTTTATATACATTAATTTGGCAAAAACATAAAAAACCTGACTATTGTTGGGAGCATAAGATATACATAAGCAAGAATGCTTACGTACAACTGATGGGAGTGTGAATTTATACAGTAATGTTGTAATTATGTAGTAAAGTAGAAATGCAGGTACTCTCCCACTCAGTACCTAGTCTCTGTCTCAGAACAGTGGTTCTAAGTTGTTTCCCAGCATCACTTGGGAACTTGTTCAAAATGTAGAATTTTGGACCCTACTCTAGACCTACTGAATTAACATTTTGGGGGAGGGGCCATGTTTCTCACTTTACCAAGGCCTTCTGGAGATTTGATGCTAAAATTTGAAAACCATTAACCTGTGGGTACCCAAGCACCTGGAGACATGTGCAAGGAGGCTCATAGTCACGCTGTAAAAGGAAAGGCTGGAAACACTATCACAGGAGATTGGATAAATTGCTTTTATTATGTTCCTGTAATGAAGTACACAGTAATGAAAGTCTATGTTAGCCAATGGCATCATCTCTAGAATACTAAGCAGCAGGAACATAATCTTGAGGGGTAAAAAATCTATTTGTAGATAACTGGATATGCTATTTTCCCTTTTCTTTTTAAAGTTTAGAAATATGCAAAACAAAATTGTATATTCTTAGGAATACAGATATAGCAGGTAAATGATAAACACAAGATTCAGGCTAGTAGATTGTAAGAAGAGGAAGGGTGGTAGGGAAGGACACAGTGAGACTCAGAAGATAATACGTTGCTTTTCTTCAGCTGTGGTCTGTGCTCAAGACCTTGTTATGTTATACCAACACTACACACACCACACCACATATTTAAATACATTTTATTTTGCAAAGTTTGTCTACATGGGACTATTCAATTTTATGAAGAATGTGTAATGGAAGTAATGTGATCTTGGAGAAGTGTGATAAAACTTATTTTAGATGCTGTCAGAAATAACAATTTCGATGATAATGTTGGTTAATACTTACTGAGCACTTACTATATGCTAGGCACTGCTCTGAACTCACTGCTTGCTGAGTTTGCATGCCACTAAATAAATGAGAACTACACCTCACAGTGACCCTGAGGGGATAGATGTTATTACTATCACTTCCTTGCTGAAGAGGTAGCTTGTGCATGGGGAAGAATGTGAAGGGGAGACATAGGAAATCACACTTTACTTAGGCTGTTTGTTGCTAAAAAAAAGAAGGTATTTTTCTAGAATCAACATTTGCATGCTTTTTCTAGTCTTTTGTGGGTGGTTATTGGGAATTGAATGCACATGCTAGGCAGTCACATGCGTTGCACATGCTAGGCAGTCACTCTACCACTGAGCTACATTCCCAGCTCTTTTTAACTTTTTTATCTTTTTGAGACATGGCCTTACTAATTTCCCAGGCTGAGCTTGAACTCAAGATCCTCCTGCCTCAGTCTCCCAAGTAGCTGGAAATATAGGCATGTTCCACCATGCCCAGCTTTATCTAGTCTTTGATAAAATTTGTTTTCCTTTGTCATATTTATATATTATGCAGATGTATTCTTATATACACATAGCCTATATTATAAACTTTGTCTAAAGCCATCATGATATCATAGGTACTCATTGAAATTAATAAATATAAGAAAATTAAAATGAAGCTGTGTGTCAAATTACGTGTTCTATGGAACAAAAAGGCTACTACTATTTTGGTTTGATATTCAGAGTGCTAAAATTTTTCTAAACCATGAGAACTGTCAAGCATTTGTAATTATGAAATGTCATAGTACTGTAAACCCTGAAACATTGCCAGAAACCTCTGCAGTAGGCTCCAGTCTCCTGCTCAGTGTACAACACAAGTCTGAGGAAAAAAACCTAAAAGAACTAAGAGAGACAGAAAGTGGGGTGCCAGGACAACCAGTGCTGGTGTAACTGACAAAGATGCTGGCCAATCCAAGCCGCTGATTTTTATTAGTAGTCAGTTGGTGTAAAGATGAGCTACATTGGGGAGCAGGACTATGGGTGAGGATGTGCAGTTGTGCAGTTTCTATGGAAACTAATGGAGACAGGCTTGTAAAAGAAAAGACAAAGCATTCTTGAATTAGGAACAGAATAGACAAAATATGTGGTTGTAATTAGAACATTGTCCTTCTGGTTAAGAAGGTTGAGGGAATGGAATTTGACTGTGAGTTACTCTGACCTCAGCACGGTAGGCTTCAGCTAGTCTCATTTCTTTAAACTAGCCAATTGTGTGGTTAACTCTTTACAGCCTGCACTCCTTACAGCCTGCTTTAAGCATAATCAGTATTGCAGTCTTCAGCATCATACTTTTTGGCAGACTCAGCTGCTCACCAAGAAATTGACAGCCATGAGGGTCCTTCCATGGCAGAATGTCTGCATTTCAGATACATTAGTGATCTTAGGAGATTCCTTATGGGCAAATGTGGAACATGGACTTCTTGCAACAGATTTGAGATTCTTCTTAGCAAATTTAGCTCTTCTAGTTTCAACTACATTTTGTTAAAGCTAGATAATCTCAGTCTTAATACTCAGTATTTTCTAGTGTGTTTGATGCTCATGCTTGTATTTTTCCTCATCTGCTGTGCTTTTCTCTTACATTAAAAATAGTTTTAAATAAAGACAAGTATGGCAATAAGCCTCATAGGGAAAAGACATTGTTTAACACAGTTAGAGTAATACTATTGTAATCATGAAATGTAACCAAAGTCCAGCATCTCTTCAGTATTAAAAATGGGAACTTTAAGTTTTATTTACTTATTTATTTTTGTATACATTTGTATACTAAATTTCACTTTAATAAAGTACTGTGCAACCATCAAACTCTGTGATTTCAAGAAGTAGTCAGCATTTCAGAATGAAACCCAATACCTGTTAACTTTTACTCCATTGAGTTTTTTTTTTTTTTAGTACCAGGGATTGAACCTGGGTCCTTGTGCTTGTGCAGCAGGCGGCAAAACCACTGAGCTAAATCCCTGGCCCTCCATTGAGTTTTAACCTAGAGCAAACAACATCCTACTTTGGAAGGGTGCAGTTCACTTGTGATTTTTGCTGATTGAGAATTATGGAACAGAATGGATATATAATTATTGGGTCAATTATTATAGACTGAGGAATATCAGTTATAGGAGTGTATGCTATTTTACAATATAATTATAAAATCATTAGAATTTAAACTAAGGCAGTAATGTGCTTTTAAAAATAGCTTAGAAAATGTAGATCATTGAAGGGTAGAGAGTAAAAATTATAGTTTTTTGAAAATGAGATCAAATGGTTTTCATTAAGAATCTTTAGGGTACAAAATCCCTTATAGGCAGTGCTTTATTACATTTCTCTAACACCATAGGATTTCAATATGGTAGGTTGAGGGCAGCATTTGATAAAATTGACATTTAGAGTATTTTTTTTGTGGCAAATTATGATGTAGATGTATGTCTTTGGAGTCCCTGTGTGATAGCCCTGTTTAAGTACATATATTATCCTTTCTGATTCACTCTTTCTCACAAACACGCACATTTCTTTCTCTTTTCCCTTCCCCCCTTATAGTGCTAGGTCCAGTAGGTAGACATTAAATGTATATTAATTCTTTTTGGAGAGTAGGAGAGACTTTAGTCTAATGGTTTCCAAATCTGCTTATTAGAATTACCCAGGGAACTCTTTTTAAAAGTAAAGATTTTTGTCCCAATGCCAGACTTTCTGATCAGACATACATAAGACATATGGATTTATGTTTTTGATGATTAGCTAAATTTATATAGTACTGGTATTATCAATGTCAAAGACAATGTTGCTATCCAGTTATAGATCTAATTGTCCTTTATTTGTGATTTCTGAATCATGGCAGTCTCCATTCTACAAAATAGTATGATATCTGCCATTCTGCGTTAGTAGAACCATGGGTTTTATAAAATAGGAACAAGGAAACAACAATGGGTGGGAGGGAACTAGTTAGCATCAGGTTACTTAAAGTTACTTTTTTCTTTTTAAATAAGGCTTAAAGCAGAGGAGACTTAAAAAAATTATGCTGATTCATATAGACCTAAATCTCCTGTTTTCAGGAAAAACTGGTCTTTGTTGGGGTCTGTCTGCTTCCTTAAAATTTGAGTTTGATTATTTGGCATTTAACATAAGTGATTCCATTTTGGTTTGATCTGGTCTGCTGGGGCCTATGCAAGAGCTCAGTTGAAAATGCTGTTCTCTTGTCATTTTGTTTAACATTTATAATTGCCTTATTTGACAAATGTTGCAGGTACAGTAATAGTTCTAGGTAGGTATTTCTAGGGATAGCTGCATTTTTGAAAAGAGATTTTTATAAGTCTTATGAAGGCTGAAAGAAAGCCTTAATTAATAGTGGAATGACAAGCAATATGATAATTTTTGGTTCAGTGTGTGGCAGAGATGGCTGTCTACCCTAATCGGATCTTCCTTTCCAGAAGATATAGTTGCCGAACTCTAGCTTATGTTACGTACATTTCCTTGCAGCTTAGCAGGTATAAGTGGGGGCCGTATGAGTGGAGGCTACTTTTGAGTCACAGCTTTTAAGACAGAGTCATGCAGCTGCCTCTTTGATGTTTGCTTTTTTCTGTCAGCTGGATTCAGGGAACGATGAGGCTCAGAGCTTTAAGGCTCACTCAGAGCTTCAAGATGAGAGGAGCCAGGATTCCTGAATCACAGTCTGGAGCAGAATATTTGTTGATTTGAAAGAGCTGCCTGGGAAGTTACATAAGAGTGAGATAGACATGTCTGTTGTGCTTGAACCACTTTTAAATAATTTTATGTTACCAATTAGGGTGTGAGGGGATTGACATTTTATTACGGTGGTTGTAGCCATTGTGTCCAAATCTAAAAGGACTGGCAGGTTATGAAGATACAGAAAATAAGTAGTATAAAGTTTTCCTTCAGAACATATTAAATTTCTATTATTCTTCAGAATGTAGTAGAAAACTATTTTAAAGTTAGGATATTTTATTACGTAGCATTGTGTTTGTAGAAGTATAATTTGAAGGTGGCCACTATCCAGGTGTGAATAAGTAAGACCATTTATGATGCTAACTATGAAAGCTTACAAGCAATGGGGAAGGAACTGATTTTCAGAACCCTCTGGTTTAATAATAAAATTAGAACTGAGAATTCCATATCTTTATTTATTGGTTAGAGCTTATATAATTTAAAAATTAGCAAATGATTAAGATATGTCATAGTGTAATATAGCTTTCCAGTTAGTCTTTTGCCTACTCCATTGGTTTTTACACACACACACGCACACACACACACACACACACAGCATAGTAGAAAAATAGATGTATACTTGAATTAAATTATTACAGTAAAAAGACATGTTGCCATGGAGCCCCCTCAAGATTCTCCCCCTCACTTTGACCAAACATTTCCCTTCATCGTTACTCATTTCTGTCTCAGAGTCCTGAATTGATTGAAAATATTTACCTTTTGTGGTTATTTTGACTTTGAGGAAGAGCTAGAAGTTGCATAGTAAGAGATCCGTTGAATAAGGTACATGTGGATACACCGTAACGTTTTTGTTTTGTTTTTTTTGGTACTGGGGATCAAACTTGGGAACTTGCGCTTGTGAGGCAGGTGGCAGAATAACTGAGCTAAATCCCTGGCCCTCCACCGTAATGTTTTTGACTGAAATACTGAAATTGCTGTAAACATTTTGAGTCAGTTCAGGATTTTGAGGCAGCTATGATAGCACAACTAAAGATAATCGTGCAAGAGGAACTGCTGCAGAACTGCTTCAGAAAGTGACAAGAACAATGGGATGAGCATGTTCAAAGCAAGAGGGAATACTTTGAGAGAGATTAATGGTAATGTGTTTTTTACTATAATAAAAAAGTAAACATTTACTGTATCTTTTGATCATAGCTCATATATATTTTAACTTAACCTTGTTATAAGTACTAGTGTATGTAAAGTTATAGATTGATGTGTTATTTTTTCCCTTACATGTTTCAATAACACATATTTAAAACTCCTTGTTTGGATACCTAACTTTGAGTGCTGGTGGTAGTATTTTGGTCATGTTCTGAGAAACTGTTCACATAATAAACATTGTTTTTTAAAAATTGTAGTGCTTAATTCATAAAATTATAATAAATCAATGCAGTTACATGGACACTAGTGGGCACACTGTGTCTGATGGGGCTTTAGGTATAGCTTTTTCTTGTTGCAGTGATTAGGATTATGTTTGGTTAATGTCTACATTTGTTGCTGAGAGATAACCAAAACAGCATACCAAAAAAAATTGTAAGCAATGTTAAAGCAGGATCTTCCAATGTTAGTGAGTACTGGGCTTAAATAAGTGCTACTGAACATGAAATTCAGTGGAATGAAAATGAAATTCTTGGAAGACACTGATGCTATTGGTAAAACAAACAAACAAAACCCACATACACTTTGATAATACCAGGGGAAGGAGGATGGCAAGGCTGGAAGGGACTAGAAAGTACTGCTAGCTTACTGGGATTTACGTGTAAGGAAAGGAAGTTCATTAGGGAACTTATGTACATGTCCTTCTAATTCTCCTATTCTCTTGTCACTTAGGAGTATGGAAGCATCTTGGGGCAACTGGTGCTCATGCAAGCAGGAAGCTGTGTTGGAGGGGAGATGATGGCTGTCCTTGGTAGCTGAGGATGTTCATAATATTTGTCCCACTCCTGAAATAGTTCTAAAGCTCTAGAACTCATTTAAACCATTGGCGTTACATATAACTGATTTTAACCTTGCCAATATTTTTGTAAATTATTTCCTGATGTATAAATTAATACTTTAAAGTTTTCCCAAAATACTTCTTTTCAACTGAAGAGGGAGCTTCTTATTTCAGGTATTCTAGAATTTTGTACAAGAGTCTTAAATTCTACAGACATTGAATACATTGAAACTTAGGACTTTTGGTTTTCCCTGTGAAGTCTAACTACATTTTTAATTTATAGCCTCTCCTGACTGGCACTGCAGTATTTATTTTTGAATTTGTTAAAACTCTATACCAGAAAGCAGGATAAATAATAGGTGAGATAAATATAAGAAAAGTAGTAAAATCTCAGGTGACTGTATTTTTATAATTTTTAGATCAGGTAAAATAGTGGCCAAAGAATTATGATTTAGGTAAGGTCTGGAGATTATTTTTTTCAGTTTTTTTTATATCTTGAATGAAGTGTCAGAATCATTGATGAATGTTAAGTGAAAAGCAGGAAATGGAATTCAGAAGGAAAAGTTGTAGGGAAAACTTAAATATAGATGGAGTTTTGCTGGGAGAAAACCAAAGGAAGGCAATTAAGAAAAGTAATTATAGGGCCAGGGATTTAGCTTGGTGGCACCACACCTGCCTTGCAAGCACAAAGTCCTGACTTTGATCCCTGGTACCAAAAAAAAAAAAAAAAAAAAAAAAAAGAAAGAAAAATAATTATAGAAAAGCAAGAACATTCTCTCATGAGTAGCATGACCTGCATGGAGCAAGCACTCAGGGAGTGAAGAAGCCAGAGAGCTGCTCTTTGTGATGAGAGTTCTTTCACACTGAAAGTCTTCAGCAGAGTTCTGAGGTCAGGCTTAGAGAAGATGGAGCCAGTGCTCAAGGGGACAAGAAACAATTGTACTGTAGCATGTTGGAATGATAGTGTATCATTTTGTCTGTGTTAGCAAATTCTGGTGTAACATCTGGTATCCTTTTGCTTTGTACAGGAAGAAGGTTTATCTTTGGTAAATGACTAATTAGTATCATTGATTTTTTTTTTTTTTTAATGTAGGGTGAAATGCTCACACTCCTCATGAGTGGTATTTTCTTTGCATCAGTGTCTTCCAGGGCTCTGTTTAAAGGCCAGTGTGGGAATCACAGTGGACGGGATTGTGACAGAAAGATTCCCGCAGTTATTTTTAAGTGGCAAAGGAGTGTGAAGCATCTTAGTACCTAGGCATAGCTACACTAAGACGGATATCACTTACAGTAGCATTAGCTAAAATTCTACTACTTTTCCTCTATGAATCTCATTTGCTTTTATTCAGCTTGCCTGCAGCTTTGTAGGGCATTAATTAATTTAAAAATAACAAATGAAATACAGATAATGGCAGGAAGGAGAAGAAACAGGACCATCAAGTGATGATAAAGCCTTTTGGATTCTTACAAGTCTTCATGGGATCTACCAGCTATTATATAGGTAGGGATTTTGTCAGGTCTAAGAAAACCTGTATCATTTTTAGGGAGCTTTATACTCCTGTGACCCTCTGGCAGTTACTAGAGGTGTTGCAGAAGTCTTTGTAAGCCATTTGTATGTATAAAATCTGCTCACTCTTAAATTCATCTTTAAAATTTAATTTGGAAACAATTCCAAATATACTGAAAAATGAAAATAAAACCAGTAAACTTTTCTAGAACACCTGTATAACCTTTATCCAGTTTCATCTATTGTTATTTTGCCCCTCCTTTTTCTTTTGTTGTGCTTTTTTTGGTGCCTTATGCATGCTTTTATCATTTCTTCTTTCTCTTTATCATGTACACTCTACTCATACACACATCTACACATGCAATATCTGTACATGCACACACACACTTTGCTTCCTGAACCATTTGATAGTAAGTTAAATACATTGTACTCCTTTGACCTATGAACATTGAGTTGATATCTTTAAAGAATAGGGATATTGTCTCTCCCATATATCAGTTATGTAAATTTACATTAGTACTTTTTGTCAGTTGACCTGAAAAATACTTAATACATTTTTTTCCCCTGCCAGCCTAAGATCCAGTCTGAAAGTAGATATTATATTTAGTTCGCATACCTCTTTAGCCTCCTGTAATCTGGAAAATTTCTATAGCTTTTCTTTGTCTTTATTACATTGGCAGTTTTTAAGAATGAAATCTTCCTCATCATTTTTTTCTTCTTTAAAAAAACACTCCTCGTGGTGTGTTTGTCTGCTGTTTCTCTCCTCCAACCTCTTTCTTACAGTGGTGGGGGTTGAACCCAGGACCTTAGTACAGAAATATGACTATATGTCCCCATCCTTTATAAAATTAAAACAATTTTTTAAAAAAAATTCATTTTGAGACAAGGTCTTGCTAAGTTGTTAAGTTGCTCAGGCTGGGCTTGAACTTGTGATTCTCTTGCCTTAGCACTCTTGATTAGCTGGAGGCTTTGTATTATCAGCTACTGTGTTGCATGAGTGATGTGAAGTCCTTCTCAGGGTGTCACACATCTGGGGGCACATCATGTCCATCTGGCTTTTGAGGATATTGATTTTGATCACTCAGGCAAGATATTGTCAGTTTATCCAATGCAAAATAACTGAGTTGTGCTTTCCTTTTTTCTTCCTTTGTAACTAATAAGTAGTTTGTGGGGAGATGCTTTAACATTATGCAAAATAATTCTGTTCCATTCAAAAATAACCCTGCAGATTTAGCATCAATTCATGTTTCTTGCCTTGAATAATTTTTGCCACTATGATTTTCCATCTCCAGCACTCTTTCCATTTTTGCCAGTTCACCCTTCATTCTTCTATAAGCAGAACCATCTGTTTGTCCTGTCCTTTCTCCTTCTGTCCCTCCCTCTTAATCACCTATCTACCCATCCGTCATTCAGTCATTGAAATGGGCTTATTCACTCTTATAATGGTACTGCATTATTTTGGTGTTCATTCAACCTGGGTTCTGTGTCTTTGTGATATAATTTTTCCTCTTTTAAAAAACATTTTCCTACTTTCTGACATAAGATGCTCTGGGTTCATCTTCTATCTGCCTTACTCCAGCCCTGGAATCAGCTATTTCTCCAGGAACCCACCCAGGTTAACTTTTAGTGGGGGAATGGTATTAAAGATCCAAGTCTGGGTGGTGGATATACTAAGTGTTGCTTGTCCTCTTCCCTCCAGTCCTGAGACCCCCTTCTTATGTATTTAATGTGAGGCCCAGAAAGCCATGGGTTCCTTTCTTAGCATCTGTCTTAGTTACTTTCTTGTTGCTGGAACAAAATACTTGACACCCATAAGTTGAAGGAGAAGAAGTTTATTTTAGATCACAGATCATAGAAGTTTCAGTCCACAGTTGGCTTGTCCCATGGCAGGCTGGCCTGGCAAAGGGGCATAGTAGAAGAGAAACAGTCCATAGCATGGCAGACGGGAAGTAGAGGGGTATCAAGGGAGGCATATATAATACATAACCACTCCAGGCTATGCCCACAGTGACTCACCTTTTCCCACCAGGCTTTACCTCCCCAAATCACATGTAGCTATAAATCCCATCAGTGAACTAATCCAGTGATGACTATCACAAACACATGATCCAGTCACCTCCCAGAAGCCCCACCTATGAGTGCATGAGGCTTTGGCAAGACATCTAGATATAAACCAAAATAGTATCCATGGTGTTCAACCAAAATTAGATCCCACACATCTCTGGCTGTCATCACAAGTCTCCATTTTGATTCTGAGTTTTGTGTAAGGACCACAATCATAAGCTCATTCTGTCTTTCTTTTTTTTCCCCTTGAGAATACAGTAGTTATCATTTACTATTACTTCAACAATGACTGGAGACTTTCTTTAAAGCTTCCCCTTCAGCCACCTCCTCTCTCAAAGTTAATATATTTTGGAAACTAGAGAAAAGTGCCAGGAAGAGGAGAAAAAAAATTACCTATAATTTCAGCATGCAGGGTAACAAAACGAAACAATTAACCTTATTCTATAAATAGACTTAGGTCGAAAAATATTCACTTAAAAAATTTAATACTGAAGTTTTTCTCCTTTCTGAATATACTTTAACACTCAGATCTTTGGTACCTAATAATTTATATTCCTAATCTCTTGAGGCTTGATAGTTTTATATGGTATGTTAGCTTATTGACATTTGGAATTACAGTGTTTTTCAGAATTCTTCCAAAATTAGTAGTTTTAGTCTTTTTTCCTCGGCAGTTCTTTGATTAGCCATTGTATTCCATCTCTTCTCATGGACCTTACGAATCTGTGTAAGCAGTAACTGTGGAATGTATTTTTAAGCTGTTTTTTGGTTATATTTCTCCCAGACTTACATTTTGGGTATACCATTTTTCCTGTTTTTCTTGCTACAATGGAAAACAAATCCATTACTAAGAATACAATTTTATATTGTTTGAGTGTTTAGCAACTCCTTCATCTCAGCAAGGGTGGTTCTTATTGAACCGATTCCTTCCTTCTTGATTTAAAAACAGGGAAGCTGAGACTCAGAAAAGTTACACAAGTCCCATATGTCCTACAGCTTGTTATTGGTGTAGCTGAGATGAAAGCAAATACTTCATTTCTAGCTCAATGTTCTTTTTCTCTAGTGTTTAAAATTTTCAGTATAAATATGTTTCTTTAATTTTATACTCCTAATTTTTTCTGCTTTCCTCAGCTTTCATGTTATATGCTCCATTTTCTTGCCTTTTGAAGAAGAAAGAACAATTTAAGGAACATAGACTAACTTTTATCATTGAATGCTTTTTATAGCTGTATTATAAATTGTTGAGAATACGGAGTCTAATGGAAACACTTAATGAGAAAGGAGGGGCTCCATCACATGTAACCTCCCATCCCACTCTACCCTTTTTTAGTGAATAGACCGTTTAAACTTAATTAAGTAAAGGATATAAATTCTGTTGTTTCAGTTTTAATATTTCATGACTGATTTTATAGATAAAATTATATTTTATAATAAATAGGAAGAAGAATTTATATAGCCTATTCTATTTGATGTGAAGCAACAAATCCCATTTCTCTGTAGCTGTAAAGAAAATTCATTATAATATCTTTAGTTGTAAGAGATGGTTTCATTGTGATTAGTTACACTGATAATAAAACAACCTTATTCAGATAGCATAAGATACAAGCAATCGTGTCTGCTTTTAATGACATTGAATTTTTTCACTTTTTACTCATAGAAATCATTCTTTTATCTTGTCCTCTTTATTCCTGTGCTAATAAGAATTTTTTATCATAAAAAGATGGAAATACTACCAATGTATTGATTTTAAAAATATTTTTGAAAGGAGATACTAAATTTTAACTTTTTGTGTTAAAATTTTCTTTGAAAGATACATTTTTTAAAGATGGTTGATATAAATTTGTCATAAAATTAATATTACTAAATCAGTTTCGTGTACAGTGCTTGGAAAATAGTACTTGAGATGTAGGAAGGTTTTTTTAAAAAGTAAATTGCCAGGTATGATGAGTGAGCTAAATGCCATTTATTTTTGCAGTGTGGTTCGTTATTTTATATTGTTGTTAATGCAGCTTCAAAAACAGTGTTGGAAGGCTGAGAATCTTTGATAATGAAAGAAACCAGTAGTCTCCTTTGTTTTGTCACTATATTTTTGTCCACTTTGTTTTGATTCCTGTCAGTACAGTGCTTTAGTGATTGTTTTAACTCTTATTTAATCACTAAGCAAATGTTTAAAATTTTAGCTTTCAGGCACAATTAAATTGGATATTTAAAATATAACATGAGCATTCTTTGGAATAGGAACAATATTGGGAACATGAGTTCTAGCCTGCTTGTTTGCAAATGCCATTGGTCTCTTGCTGAGAGTTCTTTATAGGCTCAAGCTCTTAGACATGGCATGTGGATGCTTTGAATGTGAGACTTAACTCAGGTCCATGTCATGAGCAGATGCCCTTACATCTAAGTGTCAATACCTCCCCCTAGATGGTGAGTTATGTAGCATAGGTAACCAAAGGACTGTGACTCATTCCAGGCCTCATGACCTGTGACCTCTACAGGTGTCCACTGCATGGCTTGCCTCCTTAGCTTTGGGCATGCCAAAATGATAGGCTTTTAAATTTCTGAACCTATCTAGAAAAGAACTGATGGCTGTTATTACCTCTGCGACAAGCCCCTTGCTCAGTAGCTTTAAGGGGCCCATATGACAGAAGGTTTCCATCTAAAATGAGCAGGTTTTTTCAGGAAGCATTCAGATGTTTCTTTTATGTCATACAAAATATAAATTTAAAAGTTGCTTCATCTCATTTCTTTATTAAGTAGCTCTTTAATAACTCTTGATTTTTTATATCAGTTTTTTATCATGAGCTGTAACAGAGATGGTTTTTGGTAGTGGGAGAGACACATATGTAAACACCATTTTTATTGCAGTTGTAGAATAAAAAGTTGATAGGAATTCTGCCCAATAGTGGATAATTGTGGTGGACATCATGCAATTAATATTTCCTGATCTCCTCCTCTGTGCATCAGTACTGTTGTGGTAGTCCAGAAGCTTTTTGTTAAGGGTTGGTGCAGATAGGAAGGATATGTATATGAAATACTGTATATATAAAGGAGGCAGGAGCTCCAGCTGAATCAGTTTTTGACAAGATAGAAGAAAAAGTGATTATCTATTGTCACATAACAAATTATTTTAAAATGTAGTGACATGAAGTGACAAGCATTTATTATCTTGCAATCCTGTGGGTCAGGAATTTGGGAGTGGGCTTACCTGGGTATTTCTGGCTCTAGGTCTGTCCTGTAGCTGCATAGGTCAGAATTTTGTAAGGCCAGCTCTCATGTAAAGGCATAACTAGCACTAGTGTGTCTGCTACCAAGATGGCCTTGCTTCCTGACTGTTGGCAGGACCCATTTCCTCACTGGCTCTGTGAAAGAGGCCTCATATCCCAGTCCTTTGGACTTCTGCAGAGGCTGTACAGGTGTCTTCACTATACTGTACTGGCCTCCCCTGGAAGGAGTGATCCTAAGGGGAAGGCAGATAGGAAGTATGAGTCTTTTAGAACTGTGTTCAGGTGAAACACTCTTTACTTCCACTATTTTCTGTCCATTATAATCAGGTCACCAAGTCCAGCTCACGCTCAAGAGGAAGAATTGCAGACTCATTTAAAAGCACCACAGACAGTTTCCTGGGTAGGAAACAACTTTACAAACTTAAAACTGAGGAAATGTGTTGTAGGCTATTCTCAGAACAGTGAAGAGGTAGGTTTACTGGGCCCACATGTTCATGAACTGGTCCTGTTGTGAATAAACCAGACTGTTGCACATTTGTTTGTGGTAAATTGTCCCTGTGTTATCTAGTAAATGTATTTTTAGTATGTTAAATAAACTCTTGTCGGATTTATTCAACCTGCAGTTGTAGACATTCATGGAAGACTCAGTTTTTTCCTTGTAGGATTGGAAACAATTTTGTGGTGTTTGTTACCAATTAGTCTTCCAGTGGATGAGGCCTGGCAGGGGAGGGTGGGGTGCAGTAACATGGTAGATTATGTACATGTTGTTCTGTAACTCTATCAGTAATTCAGAGCTTCCCATTGATAGACTTAATGTGTGGGTTTTATTAGGTTAGGTAATAGTGTAATGATACAGCTTCAATAGAGTGTCCAGTTGGAGATGGTAGATTAAGAAAGAGATAGGAATGCTCTACTAACTTCCGTTTATTCTGCTCTTGCTCATTTTAGTACGCAGTAGACATGTAGGCAGGCTTACCTTGTTCTCCCAGGAGTGAGCATCCCTACTGTGGGATCATAAAGTCTGGGTTTCATCCTTGTTTGGATTCCTCCAAGGGCTAGCACAAGATATTGCTAAGCATTTTTGCATAAACATGTGTTTATACCTGCCTCAGTTTGTACACATATTCCTAGTGTGATGTTACTGTGGCCTAGGTATACTACCTACACTATTAATTTGGATAAGTCCAGGAGAAGTGAAGGGTGAGTTTGGGCGGGATAGGAGGCAGGGAGAAGATGGATTCTTGTATGGCCTCATCATACCAGTGGGACAGTATGTCTATGAGTGAGAGAGAGAGGGTAGGAGAGTATGTTTGGGGGCGGGGATGAAAGAGAGGGAGGGAGATAGGAAGAGAGAGAGATTGAGATTCAAAGAGCACAGGAGCTTTTAGCTCATTTCCCTTATACCCCTTAGAAATGGAAAGATGACCTAGAGAGAAATGAAGATAAGTGCTTCAAATTTGTGAAAAGTAGAACAAAAAAAGATGAAAATGAAAGGAAAAATTTCATGCATACTGCTTGTAGTATAGATAGCATTTAAAATGGCTGAATAATTATTAAGTTCCTCTAATACTTCTTGGAATGTTTTCTTTAAAACACAAAAAAGAAACTTCTTGTGAGAAGTGGCCACCAGGTGTCATCAGAAGGCTGCTATTGATTTGTTTTATTATTGTTCTCAGAAAGCAAGTGTTTTGATTTCTTTCTTGAAAGCTTTTCCCCCACTTTAAACCATAGCCAAGAAATATTTAAGTTAGGGTAGGGACTTTCTTTTGTGATAGTTTCTGCATGAGTTAATAATTTTATAGGTAAAAATGAAGATAATTGAATTACATGTAACTTATTTTTCAGCCAAGGAACAGCTACTTGAAGATTTTTTGATAAGATAAATCTTAGCATACTTGGAAATGTTTGTGTCACAGTGTGGATGCATGCTGGATAATGCCTTTGCACAGGAAAACTAATGCTTGAGGAAGGTTGGGCTTAATAATACATGCCACTATTTTAGTCCAGACAGCTGCCAGGGTCTTCTTAATCTTTTTTTTTCTTTTTTTGGTACCGGGGATCCAACTCAGGTCCTTGCGCTTGTGCAGCAGGGGACAAAACCACTGGGCTAAATCCACGGTCCCTTAGCCTCTTTTTATTTCTATACGAGATTACAAGTGCTGGTAGTTTTAGAAAGAAAGGAGATTGATTATACCTTATCCTGAGAGCTGACAGCGAGCCTTGCTAACTTGGCTGTTTTTCTTTGTTTCTGAGAGAACCAGAAGTGCTTTCTGTGAGATGGTCAGCTTTCAGTGAGTGTTTGTTGAGTGAATGAGTGAAATCTGCCTCAGAAAAATGGAGCTCTTGAATCATCCTAATGGGGTGAATTTTGCGTTCTTCTTTCAGAAAGAACTCCCTAGCCCCATCTCTGCTACTAAGATGATAGATACTTCTAGTAATAACCTTTTCTAATGGAGTTTTAGAAATTTTGCATTAGGATAACCTCTCATTTCCATTTAATCCCATCTAGGTCACTTTAAGATACTTATTAAACTAATCTGTACTGCAGCTCACTGACTTTGTTCTAGTTCTGGACCTTGTAACTTAAAACTATTATAGTGAGCTCTTACTGCCTCTTTTTCTATTTCCAGTGTCTTACATCTTGAAAAATTAATCTTTCCAAAATGATGCAGTTTCTAGGTAATTCCTTTCTGGAACTATTGAGTAAAATTCAACTCTTGTTTGAGAGTCTTCTGTGATCTGAGCTATTGATTAGCACCTGCTCTATACATTACTATGCAGAAGAAAGCCATGACCCCCTGGCCTGCTAAGTTAACCTGCAAGTTCACTGTGTGCATTTGAGGCTTTGCTTAATCCTCTCTTCCCCTTGAGATGTTTAACTGTTTCTGCCTGCTCCTTTGCCAAAAGAAAAAGAAACATAGATTTAGTTTCTTCAAAGTTTTAGTAAAGAAATAAAAGTTAGCTAATGTAAAATATTGTAATTGGAAATATGATTATTTGTTCATTTATACTGCTATACATAATCATGTATGGTCATATATTATGTATGTGGTGTATTGGGGTATATGTTATGTAGCTCCCCAAAGGATATCATCCCAATAGATTATGTGTTTGTATCACTATGCAGTAATTTCTTTCATATATTGGGCACTTGGTGTATATTTGTTGAAGTTTTGTTATTTCTTTACATGAGATGTTAGATTTTTTTCATTAGTTTAAAAAATCAGTTGGAAAATGACAAACATGGAAACATTTTTTCATTTGTTTTAGAACTTTTGGTGGTGTTATATAGAAGATAATAAAGGGTCTCATTGTTTTGCTTCTGCCCATTAATGTAGTTGTCACTCTTTTGTCTCCAGAAGTATATCAGATGCCCTCAGCAGAACATTCATTCACTAAACAGGTGTGTGTGTGTGTGTGTGTGTGTACATGCGTGTACATGTGTGCATGTTGGTATGTTCCCTAAGTAAATGGGAGTTCCTGTGTTCTGCATCTGCACTGCTCAAGATGGGCTCCTGCTGCTGCTTACAATGAAGGTGACCTAGGTAATGAAGGCACTGTGGCATTGTTGGCAGAGGAAGTGATGGTTGGGGTCCACATCAAAAGGAAGGGAGTTTGTGCTGGTTTAGATTAAGCATTAAAATGTTCCTATGCAGAATTTCTGTTCCAGTTATTTTTCAAACATATACAAGTATATGCAAAGGTGATAGATTAGTATAATGATCCCCAAGTGCTGTTACTGAGTTCCAGTCATCTTGTAGCTTCCCTGTGCCTCTCTCCTGGATGGTTTCGAAGTGTATATGTCTCAGACTTTTTTCATTTTATCTGTAAGTACTTGAATATTAAGACATTTCTTATATCACAAAAAGGCATTCCTTCATTTTAGTACCTTGTAAGGATGTGGAATTGTTCTAGGCTCTGGGGATATTCAGGATGGCTAATATAAAACATGGTTTACATCCTAGCATGGAGGGACAGAAAATAACTAAACATGTAAATGACCATAACAGGAATGGCATTGATTTCATCAAAATTTAAAACTTCTGTTTATCAAAGATACCATTAATAAAATGAAGAGAGAAAATATTTGTAAAGCATATATCTGGCAGGATTTATATCCAGAATACATAAGCAACTCCTACAGCTCAATAAGAAAATAAACAACCAAATGAAAAAATGGGCAAAATACTAACAAAGCACATAAAGTATTCAACACAATCACTAGTCATCAGGAAAATGCAGATTAAAACAGTACATACCCACCAGAATGACTAAGACTGAAATCAAATGTTGGTGAGGACATGGATCCATCAATTTATATACATTCCAGGCAATGCAAAATAATACAGCCACTTTGAAAAATCAGTCAGGCAGCTTCTCAAAAAAGTAAAATATATATGTTTTATAACCCAGGAATACTGCCGGTATTTACATAAAAGAAATGAAAGTATATGCTGTACAAAGATATGTACAAAAATAGTCATAGCATTTTTATTATAATAGCAACAAGAGAGAAATGGCTCAGACATCCGTCAGTAGAATTGTATTATATCTGTACAGTGTATGACTACTCAGCAGTGAAATGGAACATACTACTGACACAGGCAATACAAGCATCATGCTGAGCAAAATGAAGCCAGGCACCCCCCCAAAAGCTTCTTTTATGAGTTCATTCATACAAACTTGTAGAGGAGGCAAAATTAATCTTTGGTGAGAGAATTCTGAACTGTGGTTGCTGTAGCATGGAGTGGGTGGGAAGTGATGGGCTGTGTTATCAGGAACTGGCTGTGAGTGAAGGTGCATAGCTCTGTATCTAAGCAGAGATACTCTGGAAGTACCAGATCTCTGCACCTCTCCCTTCTCTTAACTGTGCCCCTCAACTCAGATCCCCCTCCCTGTACTGTGACCTGGTTGGTACTTTTTCTAGAGTAAGCCGGGGATCACTTAGGTGATTCCTCTTAGGCATCACTCTCCTTTAGTGCCTGATATCCACTGCCTTATCCTATTGCTTCATGTTATATATTATATATTTTCAAGTGAAGAGTAAATCTAGTGCCCATGATTCCATTTTGACCAAAAGTAACAGTCTTGGGTTGGACAGTGTATCTATTGAAAAACATATTGTCTTGCTGTTCTTATCATTTAAGCTCTGAAAGGACAGAGTGTGCATCCCCCTCTTTTTTTGGGAGGGGGTGGTCCTATACATCGAATCTGCCTTTTCACATCTCCAACCCTTTTTAATTTCTTTTTTAAAAATTTTGAAACAGGGTCTCAATAAGTTGCTAAGTAGCCTGGGCTTAGCTTGAACTCACCACTGTCCTGCCTCAGCCTCCCCAAGTCCTGAGATTACAGGCATGTGCTGCCACACGCAGTGGGGACAGAGATCTTGTGGTGGTGTTTGCTGTGTGTCCAGCATCTACAACCAAAAGGCATGTCATAGGCACTAAGTGTATGTTTTGGAAGGAACATGTGGTACTTGGCTTCTTTTATTTTCCTGCTTTATTCTTCCATAACAGATGTTGAAACCAAAAGCAATGCTTTATCTAAAATAGCATTTTCTAAGGCTTTTTTTTTTTTTTTTGGTACTGGGGATCAAACTCGGGACCTTGTGCTTGTGAGTCAGGCGGCGGAACCAATGAGCTAAATCCCCGGCCCTCTAAGGCATCTTTTGATTTATTTGTTTTAAAGAAAGAAAAATTCTGTAATGGAATGAGATTGGGACTTGCTGTATACCAAAAAATCCTGTGGTAAGAACACGTCATTTAAACCTGAGTTTCTAGATTTATTTGACCAGGGATATCTCTGGCACCAATACCTATTAACCTCTTACATAATCTGTATTTTCTGGAACACATTCTGAGGAAATGTATCTGTCTTAGTTACTTTTCTTGTTGCTGAGACAGAATACCTGACACCCAAAGTTAAAAGAAGGAAGGTTTATTTCAGTTCACAGTTTGTGGAGGTTTCAATCCATAACCGGCTGGCTCCAAGGCACGGTGGCATGGCAGAAGAGCACAACGGATCAGGCAGGAGGCAGCAGAAGACAAGCAGCAGCAGCAGAAGCAGCAAGTGACAAGCAACAAGTGTCGAGCAAGGACAAGTGACAAGCAGTGACCCTCTCGTATCTTATCCAGGCTCTCTGCCCTTTAGAGTGGGTAGCACTCACACCTTGGGTGGGGCATCCTTAATCCTACCCAGAACTATGCCAAACTAATCAGTGGACTAATTTAGTAATCACACAACCTTAATGCCAGCATCACATGCTCTAGATCCGGCCACCTCTGAAAAAGTCCTCCTATGAGGAGACTAGACGCAAGCCGTAACTGTATCTAATATTGAACAGTGTGTGTGTGTGTGTGTCTGTGTGTGTGTGTGTGTGTGTGTGTGTGTGTTACTGGAGATTAAATCTAGGGTCTTTGAGCTACATCCTTTTTAATTTTTTCATTTAGAGACAGGACCTTGTTAAGTCACTAAGATGCCCAGACTTGGGCTTAAACTTGGGATCCTCCTGCCTCAGGCTCCCAGAGTCCTTAGGATTACAGGTGTGTGCTGCTGTACCTTGATTGTACTTTTTATAATTGTAATACAACTTTGTACATTTCTTTTTCACTCTACAGATGTATAGATGATGCATAACAACTTACATATCTTAAATTTTTTATTATAATATTCATATGTATGTGCAACCATCACCACAGTAAATTTTAACACATTTTAATCACCTCAAAGATCTGGTACCCTTTGGCTGTCACCCCTCTTCTCCTTTCCTCTGCCTCCAGCTCTAAGGAATATGGATCTTCCTGTCTATAGATTTCCAGTTTTTTGACATTTCATATAATAGGAATCATGCAATATGTGATCTTTCACTTTGTATAGTGTTTCCAAGGTTCTGTCTTTATTGTGGCCTATATTAGTATTAAATTCCTTTTTATGGCCAAATAATATTCCACTGTATAGATCTACCACATTTATTTATCTATTATCTTTTGATGGACATTTGGGTTCTTTCTACCTTTTGGCTAATATGAATGATACTACTATAAAATATGTATACAAGTTTTATGTGGGCATATAACTTAGGAGTGGAATTGGTGGATCATATTGTAGTTCCATATTTAATGGTTTGATGAATTGACAGACTGTATTTCAAAATGACTGCACCATTTTACATTTCATTAGGAAAAGGATGAGAGTTCTGGCTTCTATATATCCTTATCAACACTCATTATCTGACTTTTTGATTATAGCCATCCTCCAGAATTGGACGCTTTATCACCTTATGGTTTTGATTTGCCTTTTTCTAATGACTAATGATTTAGGGTATTTTTTTCATGTGCTTATTTTGTGTATTTTTCTTGGACAAATGAACATTGAGATTCTTTGCTTATTTCAAAATGTTTATGTTTTATTAAGTTACAAGAGTTCTTTATGTATTCTAGATGCAAATGTGATGTGCAGGTTTTCCCCCGTTCTGTGGGTTCTTTTTTTCACTTTCAGTGGCACTGAACCAGTGTCCTTTGAAGTTTTTAATTTTCATGAAATCGGATTTACCTGTTTTTTCTTCTGTTGTTTATGCTTTTGATGCTGCATCTAATGCATTGCTTTTTCTTTCTTACTCTTAGCACAATCAAAATAACAGGCTTCATTTTATTTATCAGCATTATGAAAAAATAATTAGAATAGTTAAAATAAGTATCGTTAGCTTGAAGCTTAATACATTGATGACTTTATTAAAGTTAAATGGCATTTGGCTGAAAATTTCAATCGTAGTGTAAAGCAAATGGAGAATGATAGGTTTTAATTTAATTATATAACATGAAAAAAATAAATGATAATGATTTTAGGGCATTTCATTTAATACAGAGTTTTCTCTCTTTAATTCTCCTGTACCACTGGCATTTCCCTTTGTTACTATCTATCTGACAACACACAATTAGTGTGAGAAAAGGAGGTTAATAATTCACACCTGGAATAGCAGTGACTTTTCATTGGCAAAAGAACTTGAGAATGAATGGTGATATATGATGGGAATATATAGTACATCCTGTTAATTTGTATCTATTTAGAAAAAGCATAGTGCTTTAGGGGAAGGGACGGACACAGTGCATTTACACCAGGACTTGGGTTTCTGTTGGGAGGTGGAGAAAGGAAAGGTCTAATTTCTAGACTTCGCCTCTGTCTTAGCAGTTTTATTCTTGTCCGTTTTACAGAGTGGGCGTTCACTGAAATGTAATTTTTTTTTTTTTTTTTTGGTACTGGGGATTGAACTCGGGACCTTGTGCTTGCGAGGCAGGCGCTGGAACCACTGAGCTAAATCCCCAGCCCTTTTTTTAAAGTTTTTTTTTTTTTCGGTACCGGAGATCGAACTCGGGTCCTTGCGCTTGCACAGCAGGTGATGAAACCACTGAGCTAAATCCCCGGCCCCTCACTGAAATGTAATTTGAAAGGAGAGATTCTCTGTTAAACTAAAAAAAAGTAATCAACTGAAATCTGGTCTAGAGAATTAAAACATGGGTTCTTCTTTTGTTGTTTGATTTTTGTGTTTTTGTGGGCTGTCTGAAAGTATCCCTTTTTTCTCTCAGAGGTACCATAGCATTGCTTTGAGTCATTGGTGGTGTAGTGTGGTGTTCTACAAATTAGATTGCATGCTTTTCATAAAGAACTTTTTACATGTAATCACATTCTAAATATATAAAGGAAATTGCATGAGGCCAATTTCGTGGTATTTTTTTTCATCCAGTTTCAGACTGACTTGTGTGCATTTTCTTTACATTCAATGGCTAAATATCATGTTCATTTACTTCACAGGTTTTGAGTGCCAGTTAAGCCTCCTTTGATGCAAGAAAAATCATCAGCACTTTATTAATGATGGATTCTGATAATAAACCTGACAATGATGAGGATGAAAATATAAACAAGGAACCAAAAGACTTGAGAAGTATTTCATCTAATAATGACAGTTGTGGGCCTGTGTTTGATGGGATAGCACATTCCTCTGAGAATTTCACAAGAAAACGAGGTTTTTCAGAGTCATCCAGCTTGGGCAGGATTGCTGTGGAGGAAGACAGAAATAAACATGCTTCCAAACGAATGAGAGTAGAGGAGGCAGAGCCCCTTAAATCTGGGGAGGAGAGCACCTGTGGATTCAACACTACAATAAGCTCGGCTTCTGAAGCAGGTGTTTTGTTAGATGAAGCAGGAAAGGAGACCTTCCTGAAGGACTGCTCAGACAGAGACACAGATCTTCCAAATGCCTTTTCATCCTCTTGTGATTTTAAAACTGTTGATGCTGTTTCTCTGAACACAGACACTGAAAGCAAGTTTGCTCAGGAAATGGTCAAAGAAAGAGAATCTCCTTTCCCCCTGAAAGAAATGAGTGTTAGTTGCACCATTGGAAATGTAGATACAGTTTTCAAGTGTAGCATATGTGGTCATTTGTTTTCTTCTCACTCTGATTTGGAAAAACATGCTGAATGTCTTGGGCAGCAGGCTAAAAAACATGCCTGCTGTCACTGTAGCCACAAAGCAGAGAGCAGCACAGCTCTCCATATCCATAGCAAACACACACATGGGGCACAGAAAGTCTTTTCTTGTGATCTTTGTGGCTTCCAGTGTGGGGAAGAAAACCTGTTGAATGCACATTATCTTGGTAAAACACATCTCCGGCGACAGAATCTTGCTGCTCGTGGAGGGTTTGTACAGATCTTAACAAAACAACCTTTTCCTAAAAAAACATGTACCATGGGAACAAAGAATATTCAAGCAAAACCAAGAACAAAGAATGGGAATCCAAAAGGATTACACAACCCTGGGAGCAAATTTAAAGATTGTGGAGGAAGCATTTCTCAGCATAGCAGTAGCAGCAGTGAGCTCCTTGTTGAAGTGGTGCCATCTAATAATACTTTATCAGAAAAAGCAGAGATTGTTGAAGAAAATGATACCTCTCTTGGTACAGCTAGAAATCTTGAAGACCAGAGTAAAAAGCTAGGAGATGTAATCTCAGAGGATCTTTTAGATAAATCAGAATCTACCAAAAATATCCTACAGACTGTACATAGTATCAGTATCACCTCCAGGCCAAGGCCTGAGAGAAACATTCTAGTGTTGGGTAATAGCTTTCGGCGACGAAGTGGCACTTTTATCTTGAAGGGCCAGGCAAAGAAAAGGTTTAATCTTTCTGGAATTAATAAAAGAGGCACAAATGAAACTCAGAGGATGTATATGAAACATTTTAGAACGCCCATGAAAACAAGTGATGCAGAACCAATGTCGAAACACCAAGAATTGAACAGTGATGTCCAGAGTCTGTGCGTGACTGCCTCAGACACCCAGAAAATGATACAGAACAAGATAAACTCCCATCTTCCAAGTTCTGTGCAGCTGAACTCCCCGACAGTGAAGCCAGCTCTTGACCACCAGATGGTGTATACGTGTACAGAGTGTGGTCAGATAGCTACAAATAGGACAGATTTGGAAATCCATGTGAAAAGGTTCCATTCAAAAGAGATGAAATTTTACTGCCAGACTTGTGACTTTTCTGGTACTTCAAGGAGGGATTTAGAGGAACATTTGCACAATAACCAGCATCAACAAACTGATTCTGTCCTAAGTTGTCAATGTTGTTCCTTTATTTCTCTGAATGAGATAAATCTTAGAGACCACATGAAGGTAAAGCATGGGATGGGTTTTTTTTGCCACTCTTGTAATCTGTTTTTGTCTGAGAAAGACATGGAAGAGCACAGTGCAACTGAGAAACATATTAGTTTATTGGTTCAACCAAAGACTTCTCCATCGTTGAACAATGACTTGGTTTTACAGACCTTACCTTTAAGTACTTTGGAATTAGAAAACACAAAAAAGTCTATGAATGAATCAGGGAAAGCAGCTCAAGAAGAACCTGTTAAGTCCAGGGTAAGCCATGGAAATGAGGTAAGGCACTCAAGTAAGCCTCAGTTTCAATGTAAGAAGTGTTTTTATAAAACTAGATCTTCCACTGTTCTCACAAGACACATAAAGCTTCGGCATGGTCAGGACTATCATTTTCTTTGTAAAGCATGCAATCTTTATTCATTGAGCAAAGAAGGAATGGAGAAACACATTAAAAGAAGCAAGCATCTTGAGAATGCCAAGAAAAATAATATTGGCTTAAGCTTTGAAGAATGTATTGAAAGGGTATGTATTGGTGCAAATGATAAAAAAGAAGAGTTTAACATTTCTGGTAATGGAAGGAGTGAAGGCCACATAGGTGTGCAATTAGAAGAACATACCTATCTTGAGAAGAGCATACCAGCTCCTAAGGAACTGTCACAGTCTGGAGTCATTACTAAAGATGCTGAATTAGCATTGACCACTACTCCAAAGAGAGGGAGACCCAAAGGCAATGTCTCAAGGACCTGTTCACATTGTGGTCTTTTGGCCTCCAGTATTACAAATTTGACTGTTCATATTAGACGTAAACACAGTCACCAGTATAGCTATTTATGCAAAGTATGTAAATATTATACTGTAACTAAGGGAGATATGGAGCGTCATTGTGCCACCAAGAAACATAAAGGACGAGTGGAAATAGAAGCAAATGGGAAACAAAGTTCAGATATCATTGTTGGTCCTGAAGGGGGAAATCTTGAAGCCTGTAAAAAGAATACCCAATCAGCATTGAATATTTCAGATGAACGTGCTAACAAGTCAGTGGAGTCAGAGACCTCTGTTTCAGAAAAGCCAGTAAATGATCATGGAAATCCAATTGAAGTTGAAAATGTATTTCATTCTGTAGATGGAGAAGTTACTAGGCATCTTACTAATAAAAAGGAACAAATATCTCTAGAGGCAGAGGACCTCCAACAGGGTGATGCATGTTCCCAGAGAGATATTACAGGTACAAGTGATAATAAATGTCTGCACTGTGAGTTTAATACTCACTCTTCTGCTTCTCTAGAGCTGCATGTGAAACGGAAGCATACAAAAGAATTTGAGTTTTATTGCATGGCCTGTGATTACTATGCAGTGACTCGTCGAGAGATGACAAGGCATGCAGCAACAGAGAAGCACAAAATGAAAAGGCAGTCTTATCTGAACTCTTCTAATGTAGAAGCAGGTTCTACAGAAGTGTCCAAAGACATTGTCATAACTGAAGAGGAGCAGTCACAGAACACTGAAGAATTTCAGATAATTTCAGACCAAACATCTGATAATCTGAAATCTAGAAATGCTGCCAGTTGTTCTCTTTTAGATGAGAATACTAATTTAGATATGTCTAAAGTACTCTGTCCTCCTGACTCTGTAGAAATTGAAACTGAAGAAGAATCTAATCTCAATGATGACCGTTCCTTTTGTGAGACTTTCCAACAGTCCCTTGCCAAGGAGAAAGGTATTAAACCTGAGAGGGTATCCCTTAATATTTCCTCTAGTTCTGGCTCCTCAAGTGGATTTCAAAATAAAAATTCAGGAAGCTTAGATTTGAATTGTGAGACTGGAAAGAAAAACCATGATATGTTGAATGACATAACTGCTTCAAGTACACATTGTGAAAGCAATGAAGGAAGTGCAAAAAGTAGCAGAGGTGAAGTTCTCGACAAACACTTGTGTCCTAGAGTCCTCACTGGGGGGCAGTCAGCCGAAGGTACTACCTCTATGGTGATGAGAACACCAAAAGAGCAGGTAAATCTAGGTGGCAGTAATCAGAACAAAGTTGGATGTGCACACAGTTCAGAAGATTTGAAAGATATGCAAGCAGATCCTGTCCTGGAGAATAAGGAAATTCTGATGAATTCACAACATGAAACTGAAATTATTTTAGAAGAAGATGGCCCAGCTTCTGATAGCGGAGTTGAACGTAATGATGTTTACGAAACTATAATCAGTATTGATGATAAAGGGCAAGCCACGTACAGTTTTGGCCAGTTTGATTCTTCTATAATTAGAATAAAGAATGCTGAAGATGGTGAATTGATAGACCAACCAGAAGAGGGTCTGCTGTCAATGGGAGTGAGAATTAGTGAGTTGCCCTTTAAAGACTGTGCTCAAGGCTTGAAAAAGAAGAAAGTTGAAGGTAGTTCCTTTAGTGAGTCCACACGAATCCGTTGTGATGATTGTGGCTTCTTAGCAGATGGACTGAGTGGATTGAATGTCCACATAGCCATGAAACATCCTACAAAAGAGAAACACTTTCATTGTTTACTCTGTGGGAAATCATTCTATACAGAAAGCAACCTTCACCAGCATTTGGCTAGTGCTGGTCATATGAGAAATGAACAGGCCAGTGTGGAAGAGCTTCCAGAAGGAGGGGCTACCTTTAAATGTGTCAAGTGTACAGAGCCCTTTGATTCTGAACAAAATTTATTTCTACACATTAAAGGACAGCATGAGGAATTGTTGCGAGAGGTGAATAAGTATATAGTGGAAGACACTGAGCAAATCAACCGCGAGAGAGAGGAAAACCAAGGAAATGTTTGCAAGTACTGTGGGAAGATGTGTCGAAGTAGCAATTCAATGGCCTTTCTGGCTCACATTCGCACGCATACAGGTATGTAAACTTTGTAGGAAGCCTGTTTACCTATAAAGTGCAAGTAATAAGAAAGTTTGGACATTTGTTCCCATTTAGTCTGGAACCCCACCTCTAATTGCTTGTTGGGCATCCATCTAATTCACATTTCACTGAAGTATGGTGTCCTGGGCATCTGTAATAACTAACTGTTGACACTTAACATTTTTAGAGGTAATTAAGCCTTAGTGATTCCCAAGGCAGGTTAGTTGACAAGTGTTTTTAAATTTTGTCAAAAAGGCTCAGTCCTCCTCTGATGCCTCTGCTAAACTCTTGTCTTTCACAGCTTTTTGGTATTAAGTTCTAATTTCTTGGTTTTGTGCAGTATACCTTTGGGAATACTTTGTGATTTCAGAGGGCATATTAAATAGTTTGTGTCTTTTAATAAAGAATTTTTTACAATTTTAGGAATTTAAAAGTATTCATTGTCATATACTTTGTATTCAACTGTGTAATTAGGCAACAAGATTCTACCTTCATGGATCAAACTTAGTCAGCATTTTTCAGTTAATATGTACTGGGGATTTGGTTTTTATAGAGATAACACTTGATTTAGTTTCTATACTATGTCACATTTAGTGTTCTATGTTAATGTTTAATTTTAGGGAGAAATTAAAAAAATTTTGGAGGAAAATACATAAGCTACTGTTCTAAATTTATGTAAAAATTCAAGGCACTGTTTCTATAAACCTGCCATACATTCTTTATTTTAAATAGACAGCTTTTCTAAATCATTGTGCTCTGCTTAGACAAGTTCTGTCTCCATGGTTGAATTTATGAGTGGATTTGAATAATAAATTCACATTTCAATGAACATATTTTCATTAAAACTGTAAGGTTTATTTTACTGTACTTTTAAATAATGGCTTATTGTTAAAGCTATACTTTAAATTCAAGCAGTTTTTGAAACTTAGTGCATGGTTACAAGGAGAAAGATAAAAAAGTATGGAGCATTATTACTAGTATAGAGTGATTAAAGATAGATAAAAGTTTTCCATTGAAGAAAGTAGCAGAACAATCTATATAAGATTAATCTAGGTAAAAATAAACATTGTACTCGTGATTTCAACTATTCATATGTGATAGATCTGTATTTTGGAATAAGTTTAAATACTTAATTTGTTTGCATAATTAATGCTTCTGTCAGTATCTTGTTGCAGTTCACCTTTTAAAATGATACGGTTTTAGAAATTAGGCTTGTTCACATGCACAGAAAATACGTATTTTCTTAATATGCCCTCTTAAGGCAGATAAAGCTGAATAAAACTAAGAGGAAGATGCTAATGGAGTTCTTTTTAGAATTCTTTATGCAACTGTCTGGTCAAGACATGTTGCCTATAATTGATGTGTCCATTACTTGAATTCTCTTGTAATTATAGTCAATAAGTCTTGTAAATGTGTTAAAGCTCACTAAAAGCATACAAATTCAAGAACAGAGTAAGGCTAATAATTTAAAATAATCAATGTAGGCATTTCAGCACTTAATTTCCCTTGTGTGTTGATAGCTGATCATTCTTAATCCATTAAGATTTATTTAGTCGTTTACAATGCAAAATAGGTTTGCACTGGTCACTTGTGCCATTTGAAAATGTCCACCAGGTTAAGTGCGGAATGTAGTCCATTAGTCTTCCTTGACTATATGTATTAATTGCATTTAAAATCAAGTTAATGTGGATGTGAAAGTGAGGTAACTATCAATATGTGACAAAGTAACCCTACTTATATAACTTACATCATTGATTGTAACATTTAGTAAAAGTTAGCACACTTTTTTTTTTAACATCTTGTGCTTCTCTTATCAGCTAGTACATTTTTATTGTGCTTTGAATCACCACAGAGAGTACTCTTCCTGAGTATATAGTGCCAGTCCATCATTTCGATTTTACACGTTGATTTTTGGGGAAGTTGGTCTCCATATTTGAATCCAGTTTTTTTTTTTCTTTCTCTTCTTGGAGTTATCTTAGAATGAATTGCTTTTCTGATACATGACTTTTGAAATAGTACTGTAGGGACTATTATTAATGGTTAACTGGAATAGGTCTTACTCTTCCAATCCCTATTTCCCTATTTAGTGATTTGTTACATGTTTTGTATAAGCTTTTCTTCCCATCCTTAGCATGATAAAAGCATATTATAGGAAATAAATGAATTTTGGTTATCAAGAATTATAGGAAGAAATCATCTTAAAGTTTCCCCATATGTTTGCTGATGAGATGCAGTCAGCATGGCCAGCAAGAAGGCTTCTCTCTCAGTGGTAGGACTGACAAAGCTTCTCATTTTCTCTGCTGCATTATTCTATGAAAAGCTCTTATTTTACGTGACACAGAACATGTTGTTATGCTGCGACATTGTCTAAAGCCATTCTGTTTATGTTCAGAGTGCTCTGGTCACTTGTGCCATTAACACATGTTCACAAATGGGAATACAGGAGGGAGCTTCATTGAAAACTCTAAAACTAGGGGTGGTAGTGTTTGTAACTCAGTATGTGACACTTTAGAAAACAAATAGTTTACTGAAGAGTGCATTTGTAGGCTTTGATCACAGGGCTGTACTCCCTTCACTACTTCCTCTCCACATGTCCTCCACATATAGTTGGCTCTCAGTATAATTTGTTGAATGAATGTATAAATGAGCAGATGAATGAATGAGCAAATGAAGTGTTAACATATTTAGGGAGGGTTATAGGATTAAGGCTATAGTTGAGAAGTATTACGTGTTATATGTATTACTTCCTTACTACTTACTTCATTGCTTAATTTTAAGCCAAAATTTTTTTTCTCTTTTGTGAATGTTAGTATCACCTCTGTTTATGCATGACAATTAGGAAAGTAGCTGAGGAATGTCTTGTAGATCTGAGTGCTGAATGTGTTTTTCAGATCTTTGGAATTCTGGTAAAGTGTAGTAATGCGCTGAAAACTAGAGTCTCTTTAGTTTTACCTTTGAAGAACCTCACAGGCAAAGTTAAAGCAATAACGAAAAGTCTCTTGAGTATAATGCTATTCCAAGGAATGGAACTATTCAAGATAATATCGAAAGTTTATAATAATCGAATAGACCTGAAAGAGAAATTTAGAAATATATGCTTTTACAAATTTTACCTTATAAGCATTATGAGTGGGCTAGTTTTGAAAATCGAAATATTATAAGTTGGGAAACAAAAAGGGATAGATGTTTTTTCTTATACAGAGAGCTATTACCTCAGCTAGTATATAAATTTTTATGGTACAGAAAGGAGATGTTAACACAGCCTGCTCTGAATATGAGGCAGTCAAGGCCTCAGTGACTCTGGGTGAAGCAGCTAACAGAATAACTCACTGATGTGTTGTCCACCCACTCTAGCAGTCATCACTGAGACCTGCAGGGCTAAGTTCCTCACAAAGGAGGTAGGGACAGCCAAATGTGAACACGCAAGACCCCACAGCTGGTACCATGTGGCCTCTGTCACTTGTGTGGGAACTAGTCACAGTACAGGTGTTGTGTGAGTGAAGCCAAAACTCAAACCTAGGGGATATTTTGTGTCCATTGCCCCAAATTATCATATTGATATTGGGGGAACTTTATCTTTTGTTTTTTGAGTTTAATATTCTTAATACATTTCTAATTACTGCATATGTTTAAAACATTTTAATTTAAAGTATAGGTAAATTAGTTCTTCTCATTCTTATCTTTTCAAACTTTATAGCATTCTGTCTCCCATGTAGTATTTCAGAGTAGTTGTAGGCTTAGTTTTATCCGAATCATTTAAATGAACTGTAGCTTCTGATATGATTGATAGAATGTGATTGCTGTAAGCTGCAATCTCAACCTGCTTTTGACATTTAAGCATATAAACCTTACTAGATATAACCATTCAGGTGCTAAATATATTTTATATCTATATCTAACTGTAGAATTGGAAGTATTAAGAGATCTGGCTTCATTGTCATTGAGCTGTGAAATATTCAACCTTGTCTGCCCCTGCTCAGTGCTGTTGACTTTTTTATTTCTGTTGGAAGATTAAAATTAAACACTTCACTTTTTTGTCAGCTTTTGGGAATTAAATTGAAATTTAAGACTAAAATTTTTTACTGATTGCTTCAGTTTCAACTAAGTATTCTTGGAAGATATTTTTTTCCAAGGGCACTGCACAAAGGTTCATTGATCACATATAATTTATTGTAATTTTTTATTTGAGCTCTTTTTTATATTTATTAAAGTTCACATATTTCATATTCTGTGTAACTGTATTAGAAGAGGTTATTTCACCAAATAGGTACTAAACATGAAGTGAAAAATCTGGAAACATATTGTACTGATTATAAACTGTGACTTTCTGATTTTGTTTTATGTATTTGAAGATGTAATGATTAGAAAATTGGAAAATGATCTCTGTGCATATATATGTATTTTTTTACTTTAAAGCAGTTGTTTTGCATTATTGTGGGTACTGATTATTATTATTTCATTTATAATCTTATATATCACTAATTTTGAATTTGAAATTGTTTTATCATTTTTGAGTGCAGTTTGATCATATTTATGAAATTATAAAAATATTTTATTGCTGTCATTATGCTTTTTTGTGTTGAAATATTTGTTCATGAAATTGATAATAACCAAAATGTTAATACTTCTGATTTGCTGAATCATAATAGATTTTATACTATAAAATGACTATGAAACCACAATAATTTATTCACTGTGTATTCATACACTGAATGTTATTAAAATAGCTATGTAGTGAATCATTTGAGTTAAGTGGCAAAAAATTTGAAATGTCAGCATTACTGTGAACATATTCAAAACTGGGGTAATGTGAGGAAAATGGCCACTAAGAAATGTTCTTAGTGATAATACTTTTAAAGATACTTACTATTGTATATGCGTTTATGCTTTAAAATGTTCCATTTTAAATATTGCATGCTTTTAAGAAATATTTTTGTGCCTTGTAAGAATGTTATTTAAAATTATTTAGCTTGTCTCAACTACTTAATGCTGCTCAGCTATATCACTTTTGACTTTAAATCTTAAAAATGTTATTGAAAATTAAGACTCATTAAAACATTAAAGCTTTCTAGGTATAATAATTATGGAATCAGGTATATTCAGGTCATAATTGAATGCAAGTATTCCATTTTGGGGACAGAAATTCTTAATTAGATTAAAGGTATGATTTAAGATTTAGCCCTCTTTTAAAAACTATCAGGAAGGTATTATTCAAATCCAAATCATATTCTATGTTAAATTTACTCAGGATCAAAACCATTCAAGTGCAAGATATGCCATTTTGCAACAGCTCAGCTTGGAGATGCCAGAAACCATGTGAAAAGGCACCTTGGAATGAGGGAATACAAATGTCATGTCTGTGGGTGAGTAAATTGAAGTCATCTCTACTGTGTGAACCAGGAAGCCAGTGTGAGATATCCATTGTTTCAGAATTCAAAACTGATATGAGTAAAAGTAGCTAAAATTATGCATGCGTATCTTCCTTTCCATTGTTATGGTAAATTCCTTAAGTACAGTTATGACATTCTTCTCCCACTTCTAATCCTTTACTGAAGATGAGCAATTTTATGGGCTACAAGGTCAATTTGAACCTGTAATCTGTAAATTGACTAAATTATAGGATGTTCATTCACATTGCCAGAGAGAACCATAAATTCCATTTAAAGACATAAAAAATACGTAATATAGCTTTAGGAGTGTATATGTATTTCTATTCTTTTGCTATATTACTTTAATTTTAATCACATTAATGATTCCTTTGATCCATGAACATATTCTATAAGGAAAACAACAAAAGATTTAATTTCAGATGGCTGATTACTGATTATTTGAGGATGACTGAAAAAGCAGTGTCTAATATATTTTTATGTAACTTTATTTCAAACTAGTTTTCTTTTTTTAGTTAATGGCTCTTTTCCTTAAGAATCATTCACAGTGTTTAATTGTCATTCAAATGTGTTACATGTAATAAAAAGCTCTTGAGATGCCTTAATGTGAAACTAATTAATTTAGCAGAATGTTTAAAAGGCTTTAGAATACTGTGATATATATGGTGTATCACAGGACATTCAGAGGTAGATATTAATACTCTACTTCTGATTAAAAATATTTTAATATTACTATGTTAGAGAAATTAATAAGTTCATTGTATAAAAAACACTTTTTGTGAAACCTAAGAGACCTGGAGTTCTTACAGCTAATTCACCGAGAACCACATGTTCATTTAAATTATGCAATATTCATATTATTATTATTTTTTTTAGTGGAAGGTTCTTAAGATTCTACCATCTAAAAATCTTTTAGATGGTAAATACTATCTTGTTGGATAGTATTTTATCCCAGGATGCAGTTACATTTTTTGACCCTAAAGATAATTTTTATAAATAACTTTCTAGCAGTTTTATTAAGCATAATCAGTGATTTATTCATTGGCAGAATTGATGGTTCAGTGACTTGCAGCTAAAGTAAATGAAGATGAACCATTGCCCTAAAGCCCCCTAAAGATCAGTGGGAGAATGAGTTTTGTTACTACTGGTTTTAGTTGCAGGGGTCAAGTGCCAAATGGTTCATTTTCATTGCTATAGGACTTGAAAATTTAAAAGATATCTCATTTATTGTTTTTACCATATGAGTTATAGAAGAGAGGGTGGCTCTGACTCCAGTGAAAATTTGCTATTAGGTGGCAGGAAGCAGTTTCTTTCCTATTTCTGCAAAATAAATAATGTGATTTTATGTATTCTTGTTATTTGGAATCTAATTCTTTTTTTTTTTTTTTTTTAATTAGGGTTACTAAGACCCTGGAAAGAGAAAAAGAAACTTTCAGAGAACAATTTCTCAACTATTTTATTAGAAACAATTCATAATTGATTGGCTTTAATTATATAATTTGAACAATACACCCTCTGTTTAGCTAATTGCTCATTATGTAGAAATGAAGTGTTACACTCGTAGTTTATATACTTGATTTTTCAAGATAGAGAATTATAAATAAATATATATATTGAGCTTCATAATGCTACAGAGAGGTGTGTGCATGTGCGTGTGTGTGGGTATGTGTATGTATATAGAGAATAAGCATTCTAGGTTATCTTTTAGATTATGGTAGCTGTTGAATTTCATGTGATAATTAAATGATAACTCTGTCTTTAAATGAAATTTAATTTTCAACTTACATGGCAATGATTTTAACAGAGTAGATACTTTCATAGGGAAGCTAAACATTCTGAAGAATTGCAGTAAATTGAAGAATCCTTATTGATCTGGGTAGTTGAAACAGGAATAAGGAAACAATGTCAAGAAAATTATTATAGGTTTTATAGTTAATATATTTCATAGGGATAGGGCAGTGTGTAACTTAAAAATTAAAGTGGAACACAAAACAAAAGTAGAGATTGGCTATCAGACTAGTGGTATGAGAGAGCATTGGTACATTAACATTGCTGACAATGTCAATTCATTATCATTGATGGCTAAATAATCTTAGAAATGCTCAGTGGACCCATTAGTTCCTGAATATAAGCAGCTCATGCTGCATTTCTTCATTAGCTTTAATTGGTATAAATTTTACATTTTACAAAATCATACTTTAAAAGGTGAAGTGATCTTTCAGGGACATTAACTCTATAATAATTTTGTCGCAAACAGAAGGTCCTATACTATGTTTTCTTTTCTCTAAGTAGTTAATATCTTATCCTCAGTCTTTTAAAATTGTATTGATGATCTCTTTCTTATTTGACTTGTAAGTAGTTACTTCTGAAGTAGTCTTGATTGAATACTATTTAAAAATACTAGAGCAGAACACATTTTTACAGTGAAATTATTACTTAAAATAGTATACTCTTTTTTTCTCTTAGAAACCTTTTGGTTTTCTTGAAGGAAATAATTTTGTCATAGTGAAATGGATGGAAACAACAAATTGTATGTTTTGTTGAAACAGCTCAGTAATAGTGTTTCAGATTATTTGTAATTGACTTTATATAGTTTTATACTGTATAAGGAGATTATTAATGCTCATCAACTAATGTGTTGTGTTTTTCATGAGGACTCCAGTTTTAAGGTTTTATAGTAATGACTCCCTTAACAAAAGCTGCCTTGTAACTTTTATATAAGTTGTCTGGAGCTGCATTGATTTTTCTTTGAAGCTATCAATTTTAAGATGATCTCCATCTCTTTCCTTTCATCTCAGTCATAGTGTATCATGGATTTAAGTTAACTTAATTTGGCATTAGAAACTAAATGTATTAAAAGTCTAGTTACTGTTGTATAATTAGAATTCAGAATTCAAGATTCAACTTTTACCTCAGCAATGTTTACTTGCTCAGGTCATGGTAAAATTTCACTGCTTTGTGCTTCATGTTTTAAGTACATGTCATAGATAACTGCATGTAAGGGTCATTTTACTTTTGCTTTAAGGAGAAATGGATTTTTGAGTAGAGTTTCTTAATAGGTTTTTTTTTTTATAGTAAGTATAATCAAGAGAGGTATTTCATAGAATATAGATATATTTATATTAGGCACTTGATGAATAGCTAACATGAAAATCTGTGAGTCTGAAATAGGGATTAGTGAGAAGAAAAATAATGGAAACCATTTCTATGCAGAAGTGAGTAATTTTATGTTTACAAAAAAGTCAGATGTATTTTTATTACATTCATGAAGCTTACCTTTATTTTTTTAGTAGTCAAGAACTTGAACATTTCAATAATCTGAAAAAGTCAGTTTAGATGCCATGTTTTGGTAATTCTTTTAAGTGTATTTTAATTCTCTCTGGGTATATGTAATAGTATTATACTCAATAGCATTGGTATAGTGCTTTGTGGTTTAGTGACTGTCTCGATTAACATAAATCTAATTTATTGATTTCACTAGCTTTGTAAGAATGGTTAGCTCACGTTTGTTTGTTATCCTCACTTAGAGATGGCAGCCTTGAAATTCAGCATATTCTTTTAGTGATGTACTTAAATTATGCAACTAGTAATGATGGATTACTGTTTTCTTTTCCCCTTGTAACTATCTTTTTTCTTTGTATTTCTGCTTTTTGTCATTTTTTTATTACTACTGATTTAGTTTAACTTGTACTTTTTTCTAGGTTGTTTTCTCTAGTATATAATAAATGTAACATATCTATTTCCTCCTAGTAGCCACTTTTATTTTGTTATTGCTCAAATTTATTTTCTTTTAAAAAGTTACTTGCACAAAATCTTACTTTCATATTCTACTGTTCAACTCCCCTCTTTATTTGTGTCATTCCTCCTACTTAGGAATATTTCTTTAAATGATTTTGATGTTTTTCTGTTTTTTCTTCATGTGTTGTTAGTTATTGTACTCACATTAGTGGCTGGAAATTGAACATTTTTGATAGAAATAAGTATCTAAAAGGGTAAAGATTATATCATCTTTTCAGTAAGATAAGCAGTGTACTATTGAGCAAACTAGGTTTTTTAAATTTTTCAGTACTAGTTATTGTGCGAGAATTATAAAAAAACTGGTAATGACCTATAGTTTTCATAAACCTAGGAAATGATACCTAAATTCTGTATGCCCTTCTTCAGAAGCATAGACTTCAATGTACATGATTTAGAGATCATGTTGTTTACTTATGGCCTTCTGTGTGTCTAGTCTTGTTTCACATGTATGGAGTTAAATAGTTAAATATAAATGAGATTTATCTAATCAGGAGATAACAAAGATACTTTCTAAATCTGCCACCTCTGGGTTCATAACAAGATTCCAGATATTTTAAAATTGTGTATTAATGTGCTTAAGAACTGTTTATTCCTAGTTGGTTTAAGAAACCTTAAATAGAAAGTTACTAATGCAGTGAAACTCTTTTTGTGTGTGTGTGGCATTACCTAGTTTTTGTGCATTAGAAGGGATCTCTGTGTAGATGATTATAATGTCACTTTCTGACCTTTGCAGCTTGAATAATTGTAAATCATTGCTTCATAACGTGTCAGAGAATGTCTGTACTAGGCAATTAAATGGCAGAATATAATAGACCAAATTATTGCCTGTCATGTTTTCAACAACACAGTTAGTATTTGAGTTACACTTAATCATTACGTGCATTAGCAACTTCATTGGAATCCAGCTTCAGGCTGAGCATGAAATACATTACATTATTTAAACCTCTAATGGTACAAGTCATTTATTTGTGTTGAAGTGTACAACATGCAGAGTTTCATAAAGCAAGGAACACTTGAGAGCTTAATTTATCCAAATCAAAGTCTAAATGCAGATAAACACAAGTGGCAAAAATTAGTAATTTTTATAGGCTGGAAATATTTAAAAATACATGGTTGTGGGTAATTGTAGGCAGCAGGAATAAATTAAAATCACTATTTTTAGTCTGCTCTAAGAACTAAAGCTGTGTATACCTAAATCATTAAAAGCACCATGGAATTGCATTTTTAGCTGAACAATTAATTACACCCATCATATCTACAGATGTATCCAAATAAAGTAAGTACTTGGTTCAGCTAGTTGTTTTGGGTAAAGATATATAGATAGAAAAAGTTTATTTTATACTGTGGTGTGAATTATGCTTGTAACAGTATAAAGTGCAGCATCTCTAAGATTTGTAAGCAACATTTAAATTAACATTAAAATGCTTTTATTATAAAAGATACATTACATATCCATTTTATCCAAATACTATTTTATTGCTTTTAATTTAATGATATATTTTGTCTCTGTTTTGAAGTTTTTAAAATGCTGTGGAATGATTTTTCTCTTCCTGACACTTAAGAATACAAAATTAACATTAATCATGTATTCTGATGTTAAAATCCTTGAAATATCAATTAAATCATGAACATTTAAAAACATTTTAATGTCAAATTGATTTATAATTTTAAAATTTAAGAGATAATATCAAATGACAAATCTTATTTCTCAGATATGTTTCTAGTATATTTTCCAGTGAACTGTTTTGTCCGTCTAGGAGACAGTGGGGCTAATATTAGGACAGTGGAATAAAAATGGAAGCTTGTCCTCATGCTGAAAGGGGTGCTTTTTTGTTGCCACTATATCCTCTTTTCCTTTTTTGTAGATACTTTATTAAATTTTTGCCATGAAAGAGTATGGGGGTTGGGGTGTCCCAGGTTTACTCTGAGACCAGCATGTATGATCATCCCATAACAAAATAGAAATGGAAGAAACGTTGTCATTTCTTGGTTTTATAGTTGAAAACAATGGCCTCTGTCTTTCCCAGTGAAACAATCATGTCCCAGTAACCTAAAGCCATTGCTCTGTAGTGATTTTAAAATTCTGTTGTGAGATCTGGGGATTGTGGAGTATAGCCACTTTCTGGCTTTCTTTATCTGTCCTGTCATTTTTTCCCCCCATTAACTTGTTTTCTGCCTCCTTCCTTTTCATCTTTTTCTTAAAGTCTTTTAGTTTTTGAAGGCTTTTGCTATTTGGCTTGACCAAGTACTGGATGGCATAGGAAATGTATGAGGTATAAGACAAGGTATAGATAATGTAGATAAAAGGGAAGTGTAACCATTCATTTATAATTTGCTCATTCATTTCTCATTGAGCAGATATTTTTGAGTCTCTTCTTTGTGCAGGCACAGTGACAGGGTGGTACATGTGCCCTGTAGTGATGGGGCTTCCTGGAGCTGAGAGACTAGAGGAGGACAATTTGTAGCATAGGAGCCACTTTAGGCAGGTGGAGAGAGAATCCTGCAAAGACTATGGGAAAGTCTGGCAACCAAGGCTCTGCTGGATTTGGGTCTTAAAGGTGAAGGAGTATTTACAAGGCAAATTTGGATATTTTTAACAGAGGAAACAAACATAAGAGTAAAGGTTGAGAGGAATGAAATAGCAT